>NW_019174368.1:1087584-1228928 GCF_002260705.1 Seriola dumerili
TTTTTTAAATGAAACCATGTTTCCAGAACAAGATCAGGGATCAGAAATCTGATCACTGACCTGTTGCATACAGTACAACATGTTTCTTAAGAGTGTACAAACACACTGACTGATTATTTTTAATGAAACCATGTTTCCAGAATAAGATCAGAAATCTGATCACTGACCTGTTGCATACAGTACAACATGTTTCTTAAGAGTATACAAACACACTGACTGACAGACACACACCTTACTGTCTCCCAATACCAAACATCCAAACATCACACTCTCACAGCAGCCTTATGCCTTCTGAATTTCTCATGTTAATATTGAATACTACAAAGATCCAGCTGAATAATTCCTCAACATCCACTTATTGTAAGGACAAATCACCAACTTTTAGGCCTGCATCCTTTATCTCTTTAATTATATAACTTATCTTTATAAAATTTGGTTTGTTTCTCCAAATTAAATTCAGATTAATTTTGTTAATAGATTTTATTCATTATATAATTTATTTTCATTAGAGTAGCTTAGGTAAATACACCTTGAGAAACATTCCTAACACGGTAAACCACCAATGTTAAGAGGCTCTTTTAGTCTGTAGTTCAAATTTCTGCCCAGTAGGTGGCGGTAAACCGATAGTATGTTTGATACCAACCCACTGATCAGTAGAAGAAAACGCTTCAGAGTGACGTAATTCTGTGTAACGGCCACAAACAGGAAGAAAACATCCAGCTGTTATCAAAGCAGAGGGAGCTCTGGCTAGTTCAGCAGTCTGTGTTGAAGTGGCACAGTAATGAAACGGCCTTGAGAGTCGGGAATAAACTGGTGTTTTATCATGCTGTATCCGGAGTAGTGACTGTGTCCACTGATACCCAGGGAGTATAATTCTCCTCGACTTTCCTCCGGTCCGAGTGTTGAAACAAGGTACGTTAGCTTAGCAACATGTCGTTAGCTAGCGCTAGCAAATGTTAGGTTATAGCTAATTAGCAGGAAGCTGTAATACTTGTTAGAGCTGCTGTACCAAGTCACTGCGTTTTCCTTTGTTGTCTCGTGACTGTGTTTGATAGCATTGTGTTGTAATTTTAATAGCATGCTAAAATGTGGCTAAAACCTGCTGATAAAACAGAGTTGCTGTTTGTGTAAGTGATAGCAGGGTTTGATAACATCAACAACTATGGATATAAGCAGGCGTGTCTGTCACAGTCTACAATACAAGATGCAGGAAGTAATAAATCGAATAATATATAACATATATGACATATAATAGAAATATGTCATGTAGTCGGCAAGTAATTAACTGAAGCTTGGTTGTTTTGAATAGTCAGCTTGTTATTATGTCACACACTGAACTCAGACTCGTTGTGTTCAAGATCCTCTCTGTGTTTAAATCTTGATCCTGTCAACTGTTATAAAGAGCTGTAATTATTAGAGAGAAAATTAAATTTGATAATTGTTTCATTAATTTGGGTCATTTTCTATTTTGTCTAAAAGTTGATGATTCTAGGTTCTTAAGTGAGAATTCTCTGCTTTTACCTTGTCTTACATGGTGATTTATATTACAGTACATTTATAGAACAAATAACTAATATATTCAAATAGAAATAGGTAAAAGGTTAATTGATAATGATAATAATCCCAATTTGTAGCCCTACTGTCTTAATTTAGAACTATCAATAAAGATTAATTAATCAAATTGGTTGTTTTGTCTGACAAACAGTCCAAACCCCAAAGCTATCAAGTTTACTTTCATAGACCAGTGGGTATTAATCTCTGAGAGGCTAGAACCAGTGGATTTTTAAGAAATGACATAAATAATTAGAGCTGAAATAATTAGTTGATCTTCAGAAAATTATTCAGCAACTTTTTTGATGATTGATTCATCATCAAGTTATTTTTGTAAACTAAACCAATAATCGGTTAAGGTAGAAAATAATAAATCAGTAAGTAATTCAAAATGCATATAATCATTAGTTGCACAACTTTTATCAGTGTGAAATCTTACTGTTTAACTTACTTACTTGTTAAACTAAATTGGTTTAAATTCAATGTCATATTATAATACAAAGCTTGTAAAGTTTTAATTGCATTGAATTGCAAATAATGTTTTTGAGTCACATGTACTTCAACGTCTTATCATTGTTTGCCTAGGTTGGAGTTTGTTACTGACTCTGTGCTTTCTGTTGATCCGTGCAGGTGTGAATGAGTGACGTGGTGCCTCCCACAGCTCTCAGTGAAGTCCAGCTCCGCTTCCTCTGCCACGATGACATAGAGAATGTCAAGCTGCTCTGTGGTGATTGGTTCCCAATCGAGTAAGAATTATATTCAGTGTGCAAGTGATGACACCTGTTAAGGATCTAATCTGAATCCATTATTGAGTTTGTGAATTAAAATTGTACCCTTTCATTTGTAGGGAAAAACAGGTAAAGGAACTATAAAAAACACATGTTTACTTTTACTGATTTCCATCAATACATGCCTATTGATTATGCTTTTTTATATACACTAACATCTTCTAAAGAGACCAGAACTAAACCAGAACTAATACCTCAAGTACTTCTTACCATACCATTATTTCTGAAATAACTTTTATAGTAAAGAATCCCGTTACTCTTACTAACGTTTTTAGGATTCCTACACATGCCCATGCCTGAATGCTAATCTGGTTGACCTTTGACTCCAGGTACCCAGACTCATGGTATCAGGACATCACCTCCAACAAGAAGTTCTTCTCCCTCGCTGCCACCTTCAGAGGAGGTATCGTGGGAATGATTGTGGCTGAGATCAAAGGCCGGACCAAAGTACACAAAGAGGTGTGATGTTCAGCTCTCTTACTCAGTCACTTGAACAAAACACAACTGTTCTCTGTAGAGGTGGTGTCACTAGTGTGTTGATAGTGCAGTTTATCCGCTCTCATTCAGCTGCCATTTGGAAATGTGATAAGTGGATCCCTGACACAGTATAATCTGTTTTTAGACTGCTAATTGGACGAACCAAATGCCCTTGACTGAGTGTACGGTTATGAAATAGTGGAACTGAATTCATTCCACTGGACTAGTATCAGAAGTCTGCTCCTCTCACTGTAGGCTAGATGTTTCATCAGCTGTGGACTTAGATGATGGAGCACCTGGTGTCAAAGCTTAATTTCCCTTTGGATCAGTATTTGCATTTTAGAACCTGCCTCTCCTGTGGGTAATTTGTCTAGGAAAAGATGAAGACAGTGTAATGGGTCAGTGCCAGAGGGAGAATACAGGGCATGTTCAGAGACACCAAAGCACAAAGCTGAAAGATCCTTTCAAGTGATATTTTTTAATTTAATGCTGAAAGTAGTTTTTATTCCATAAATCCACTGTGGATGGTGAAAAAAAATTATGTTCATAGAGAATGGTGAGTCTTAATTTGATAATAATTTTCTCTCTGTCTTTGTCCGTGTGATTCTGTGTTTGTTAGGATGGAGACATCCTGGCCTCCAGTTTCCCTGTGGACACACAGGTAGCCTACATCCTCAGCCTGGGAGTGGTCAAAGAGTTCAGGAAACATGGCATAGGTACAGCTCTTTTTCCCCGCCGGCTCTCACACACACAGAACTTAGCATAGTCACTTCAGAGGACATCACACTGAATTACATTCCCTTACCCTGCTGAACTGTAACTACTACATGCTAAACCCGCTCCTTTACCCCAAACCCAGACGTTTTCAAACTGAGTTGAAGGGGAGGCGCAGAAAGAGAGGTGTGAGATGAAATATTATGTAAGGGGACAGGGACAGGATTATTGTTATTATTGTTGTTTGTCCTGCTGATTTAGCATGTCCACCAGCACAGTCAATAGTTGGAGCTGCAGCAGAGGCTGTGACAAGGCTCATGGAGGCACTTAAGGAATTTTGAAAACTTCTGTGCTTGTTTGCAGCAATTTGTGTCAAAAATTTTTCTCTTTCTTTGTGTCATAACCCAGCCAAATCTGAACACACAAACATGATACACATAATTATCATTTTCTTATTATTACCCTAACCAAAAAACAAGTCTTAATCTAATGGTTAACCTTGTGAGATTCAGCTATTTGTCCCCAAAAAGGAGACAAGTGACCACAATGTGAATAGAATTTACATCCTCACATCTGCATCTTATCTTGTATTTTTTGTCTCTCATGTTAAATAATATAATTAGATAATATAATAATATGATTAGTATGAAAAATATGAGTTGATGTAAATTGACTGAAATTTTACAGTGCGCTGGTCAAGCTCCAGCAAAGGTTATCAGGTCGTCAGCCACTCCTCACTCTGAAGTCAAATGAGGAAGCAGACATCAGTTGTCAGTGGACCTTTTGAGTAAACATACAGCAGTGTACCAACGTTCAGTTACATTATTGTGGACCACTTAAGCGTAAACATGAATATCACCGCTAACAATTGAACATAAATAATTTAAGTTGTGATTTCATCAGGAAAATATTACCATGGTGTTAGTGTGAAAACTCAAACAACATTGTCCTTTTATGTGTAAGATCAATTGATGCATTAATGTTATTAATGTTGAAGGAGGAGCAGGGTGTTTGCATTACTTGATCAGACTCACTGAACACAATGATGAAAGCAGTTAAAGTTGGGTGCAGACCTGTGGACATATTGTAATGTCATAATGAAAAATGGTAACCTGTATGTAGTTTTGTCTTTCTGCCAGTCTGTCATGAATAATAAATAACATAAAGGAGCTGCATGCTACATGTCCATAACCTTCTGCACACTTTCATTTGCAGCTGCTGAGAAAACTCGCCCCCTCTGTCTTTGTGTATCCTGTTTGTTCTCTCCCTCACTCATCTTTCACCCTTTTCTCTGCACTGATGCAATGAGATGAGGAAACATGTCACCCATGACCCAGCACGCTGTAGGGCTCGTCCTCCCTCTCACTGATTAAGCTCTGTGTCCTCTCCAACCACTCAGGCTCCCTACTGCTGGACAGTTTGAAGGAGCACATCTCAACGACAGCCCAGGACCACTGTAAGGCGATCTACCTTCATGTCCTCACGACCAACAACACTGCCATCCACTTTTATGAGAACAGGGACTTCAGGCAGCATCACTACCTGCCCTACTACTACTCCATACGAGGAGTCCTCAAAGATGGATTCACATATGTGCTGTACATCAATGGGGGTCATCCACCTTGGACAATATTATATCCTTTTGTGGAAGCAGGGAGAGAAGTCACTGTTGTGTAGGAGCCAGTTTGTATTTATGTTTCACTCTTACACCAAAACTTTACTTGCCTTGATGAGTAGAATCTATAACACCTTGATCAGAGGAGATGTCATGCTCAGTCACACAGACGTGTCAGCTAGATAAACCAAATACAAATGTTTCCTTAACTTTTTATCCTCACTGACTATATCCAGCACATTGGTTCAACCCTGGCCAGCCTGAGCCCCTGCTCCATCCCGCAGAGGTTGTACCGGCAGGCCCAGTCCCTGCTGCGCTCCCTGCTGCCCTGGTCCAACATCGCCTCCAAGACTGGTATACAGTACAGCAGAACAATGTGACACGTCATGGTGGGTGGCAGATGTGGTGACAGCAGCTTTGCTTTTCTTTTTTTTTTTTTTTTCTGGCTTTGTTTATCAAAGGGTTTCTGATTTTGTCTTTTTCTCTCTCTCTCTTTCAGGAGCGCATGTGTTTCTCATCAGTCTTCCCCTGTGTATAAACACACTCACATTCTCAATCACATATGGCTTTCCACACCCTGTGTATAACACAGGACTCAGGTTCCACCTCTGTCACAAACCAGAATATTACTCCATATTCAGTCCACGTTTGGCACTGTTCACACAAGATCCAGGTTTGCAGCCGTAGTTCTGTGCCCACTACTAAACAGGGTTACTGCATTGCAGCGTCATTTAAAGTGCAATGTTGTGTTTACACTGATAGACAGCGTGATCTGGTAAAACCACAGGATTTTCTTTTAGTTGTTCAGTTGCTATACTATCCCATATATAGTGCTCTATCCCGCAGTTGCTATAGTGACCTGTGTTTGGCCAGTCGCACCAAAGCTGAGCAGTGGCAGAGCAGAGTGGAGGACCAGGCACACAGTCGACAGCCACAGGTCATTGTTTTGCTGTGAAAGCGGTGTAACACACACACACACAGACGCACACACACACTGGGGACCCTACAGAGACTAAAGGTTCAAACCCTGTTTATCTTTCTGTCTCTCTTCATCCTGTTCACTACTGTCACAGAGACTATGTATGCTGTTTGTATATTATATATACTAAGCTAATATATAAATTTCTCTCGATATGTATGTCTATTCTATGCTGTCAGTAGGCCTAGTTGGAAGATAACCCATCCATTTTCCTTTTTGACCATAGACTGACTCCGGAGTCAATTCCAGTTTGTAAAATAGACATTGAGCTAAATTGGACTGTGAATCAAGCTGTTAATAGGCTAGTAGGGTAGAACAAAGCTAGTATACACAGGGAACTTTGAGATGCAATGTAGATGGGTAATACAGGATATTTAGCAGCAACGGGAATTTTCTTTTTCAAATTCTCTGTTCAATAATTTGAACTGGAAACTGTACTAGTGACATCAGTACAGAAACATACAAACATGTTATAGTATAATATTCTGTCAGTTTAACACAAAAGTTTTCCAGACACCTCGTCAATTATGCAGGACTGTTTGAAAGTCTTACATAAAAATATGATGATAATTCTGAGCTAAATGGCCTTTCTACATTGTTTCAAGATGTTGCCCATGTATAATTCACACAAGAGTGAGCGAGAGTTTCTCGACTCCTTATTTTAGAGGTTTTAAATAGTAACTGGCCCTGTCTGTCTTTCTGCTCTTTGGCTGTAAAATTGCTGCTAATGTTGAGCAATGTTCATTTGTTTGTCCACATTTAAAAAAAAAAAAAAGATATGGCCCCGATTAGATTTTTACGTTGACTGGTAGAGGAGAAAAGAAGAAAAAGAAGCAATGTTCCCAAACACAAACGTCGTACACCTTGTGTGCCTGAGTGCATGCAGGTGTGTATGTCTGCGTGTGTATATATGCTAGATACATGCATACAGGGTCTGAAATTAGCACCTTGCAAGTGCCAAATGTTGGTTAGATCTGTCTGCGGAAGACAAATGTAGTAAAGTTCACCCAACATGTTGACTGGTAACTTTGGAATGGAATAACACTGTTAATTTTATTGCGTTCTGTTGCACTACATAATGAATTACGAACCTGATCCCGTGTTTATGTCAGTGAGCAGATGTTAGATTTTATACATGAAATAGCACTGAAGAAGGTGAGGGTGACTGTGTGAAAAAATGCAGATTCATTTTTAAAAGGCTCTGAAAGTCTCTCAGTTTACCAGCCCAGGATGAACAACTCAAAAGTACATTTCTGACATTGTGTATGCAATAAATTTGTTTCCTTTGACTGATTGTAAAGGCTGAGTCAGTCTGACTGCCCCCTCTGTATACCTATTTTACACTGTTCTAATATTTTGATTGTGATTATCATATTACATTGTTATAAACCTGAGCCTTGTTTTCATTCACAATACGACATGGTATCTGTTGTTTGTTTTAAAGAGGCACAGCAGTGATTCAATATTGCACAAACATTTGTTGGGACTTGAGATGGATTTTTAAAAATGGTCCAAAGAAATCAACAGAGGCAAAGCTGTCCTGACTTTTAGTACCTAGTACAGGTCCAAAAACATTGTATCCTATATTTCCCATAATGCAGCTCAGTAGCACCTTTTGTTAGACTCTCCATAACTCGCAAATACCAATGTCTTTCAAACTCTTAAAAGAAATCAAGGCTGTGGTCAAAAAGTCAAAATAATCTCCCTTACTTACTTTTCTTTGACCTCAATGGAAAACATCATGAGGTCAGGGAAAGATGTGAAGGTGAATTCATAAGGACTTAGGAAACAAATCTGACTGCACTTACACTAAGCTTTTTTTTAACCAAATTTATTAACAACACATGGACGATGTATACTCCTTTCCTAACCACAAAAACAAACTGGTTTGACATGAAAAGATCATTAAAATAATTCAATAAAAATCAGTGAGTAGGGCCCAGAATGGATTATATTCAGATAAAAAGTAGGCTGTATAGAGTTTTGACCTTTTTTATACATTTGCAAATTAATTTTTTTAGTGCAGTGGGTTTTGAAACAACATTTATGTACATAGTATATTGTTATGATGATGATTAAAGATGATACACTTGCTCTTCAAGATGACTCCTGACTGGATTTGAAAGAGAAAATATCTATCATGGATTTGGAGTGTAGACGTGTTACAAGCAGAAAACAGGTTGTTCTTTTGTTTCTACATTGACGTGGGTCTGGCGAGGTAAGACTACAATGGGATGTTGTTTAATTGTAGGATGGCATTATCCCCTTTCGTTTCACAAAGGAAGGTCCAGTGTTTCCTATGCTAAAGGAGATGAGATAAGAAGCACTGAAGCTCTTTTCCTTATCATTTAGAAAATTCAACCGGCTCTTATCATGGCTGCCACTTAAATACTTCAGGGTCATTTCAATCAGTGAGGAACCTTCCCTAAGAAAAGAAGACTTTAAGACCGCAGCCCTGGTTTCCAACCTTCAAGAGATAAACCTGGTGACATCTTCAGGGTTATTTTCTCAAACCTTTGAAAGCCCCTCCAGACCCACTGAGGACATTATACAACTGTTGTCATAGGTTGAGTTGTTCTCATCATGATCAATAAAACTGGTGGAGTGCCCCTTTAAATACATTTGAAAAGGTTTCCTTTGTCTATTTCATCTACATTTTCTTGTTATTTAGTTGGGGGCAAGTAGAGGAGTCTGCTTGTGGCTGGGGGGAATTTCCGAAAAACATGTCTCTCAAACCTTTGACCTTCTTGTCATGGGAAGGTCACTGATAAACTGTTGACTCCTGCTGTGTAATTTGAGTTTTCAGTATATTCCAATAACTGATAACTGTTTAACATTTTCCTACTATGTGGACTGTTTTTTAGCGGTGAGATGGTCAGACCTGTTCGACATTTTCTGTACTAATCTGGTTTTAAAAGGCCAAGAGAAGCGCTGCTGTCCAACAGTCATGTTCTCATTATTGCAAAGGATCCAAGACCATCATTAATGCACAGTCATGAAGCAGCTCATGCACATAGAGTGTGTCATGAGGACTTAATGTAAGCAGTGATGAACTAAACTAACCTCAAGCTCAACATTCGGCATCAACAATAAAGTTAGTAGAAGGTAATCTGATCAGATGATTACTTTTATTCAGCACGCTGCTGTAGCCATGTTAGATTTTCATCTTTCTTTTATTTCCAGATAAAACAATACAAATAATCATGCAAACAATTCATGACAAAAGATCATTGCAAACGCTGTAACTCATATTAGGGTGGATGTCAGTTGATCCATTTCACAGAATGAATTATGAAGAAAAAGGGTGATCATGCACACTAATTGTGCACGCACATTAAATGGTCTGGTTTGTGACTACTGTTCCTCTGAAGTTTCCAGTGTTTGATATACTGGATAGCAACACAGATAATTTGGTCTCTTTGGAGTTATCTTGGTTTTCAATAATGGGTTTTGAACACATATCAAAATGCCAGACCAGTTTTATAGTTGATGTATTCTGCTTTTTGAAATTCAGCCTGATATGATCCTCCTTTGTGGCAGTGTTACTATAATGAATAAGTCACTTCTTTTTAAAATTATTTGCCATGTAGTGTGTTTTTTGACTAACCTCTGTGTACATCTTAATGGCAAATGGCAGGTGGTCATGCCAGCATTGCAAATAGTCAAATTTGAACATACTCCCACTGCCTCATTCCTAAGGCAATGTCACTATACTGTATATGCTCTGCTCTGTTCCCTCCTCTGCTCTCTTTGTTTTTCCTTTATGAGTTGTACAAAAGGGATCAGTTGTCTGTGGTGGGGAGAAAAGAGACCAATTAAAAAGGGAATTCTAGTAATTACACATTACAGAGCTGCATTATTTTAGCTGCTGGGCATTGTGATTCATCAGCATCACTTTACCCATAGTAACAGTTCACAATGTAACCATAGAACACATTCAGTGTCAATCCAGCAAAAACTACATTATAAGCCTGTTTTCGTCGATTTCAACCTTAAAAAGTAGTTATGTCTCCCTCTGCTGAATGTCAGGAGGTGCTTCATGTGAACCTTGTCATTTCACAGTGAACCAGTGTATTTCTCATAGCCCATTAAACTCTCACATATATATATATATATATATATATATATATATATATATATATATATATATATATATATATATATATATATATATATATATATATATATATATATATATATATATATATATATATATATATATATATATATATATATATATATATATATATATATATATACAATTTGAATTACATTTTACAGCACAGGGAACAATCATGTCTCCTTCCAGAGGCTGATTGATAAAATAATTTTAAAAAAAATTTAAAAGAATGAATTGACTAATGACAGTCTATGTGCTGTTTATGTGTGCTGTCTAGTCTATATATAGACTGTACATACCTTTTCTTAAAGAAATACAATAGATTTTTAAAATTATTTTATTTTTTCATTTATTGGGCCCATACTTTTTTTATGTATTGATTATTACAATTACATTTTAGTAATTTTATGTTTTATTATTCAGCATTTTTTTTTTTTTTTTGGCAGAAATCGGCTTCCGTAAAAATGTTAATTCGACAGCCAACATTTAATCTATCCTTATTTGTAAAGGGAATATTGTAAACTTTTCAGGTCGTGTTTTTATTTACGGTACACTGCGTAGTTTTCAGGTCGCACTGTGGCGTCCGTTACGGTAAAGTGCTACCAGGTGACGTCACTGTGGAACCAGTCACGCCCATTCAGAAACAAGAGAGAGAGAGCGTGAGGGAGAGAAAGTATTTACGCTGCTTTGACTCTTGGATAGTGAACCTCATCACTGAACAGCGGTGGCACAAACTAAACGGACTCAACTAAAACTCCTCTTAAAGTTTACGTTTTGCTTTGTTGGACGCGTTTTCTTCGAGTCGAGAAGTTGGTGGAAACAAGGTGAGTGATGCACGTTACGTTAAAACGCTACTAACAAACAAACAAACATACAAACAAACTGACAGTATTTAGTCCGTGAACGCCACACGGCGAATTCCCCAAGCAGTTAGCTTTTAACTTAATTTTTATCGCAAACTTGCTGTCAGTTTTAGGATACATTGCATCACAAATTATAAACTTGGTTTATGTAACGTTAATAAATATGATTTGTCGTAAAATTTGGAAACAGGATTGCTGTCAGTTACTCCATTTTTCCAACTTATCAGTGGCGTTCAAGTTCACTGATTTCCATAGTCTTTCCTTTCCATGACGGATTGTGTTTTCCTGGCGCGAGAAGCCGTTCATTTCCTTGGGAGGTGGGGGCAAACAAGCAAGCAAGGAGACACCAGCCAGCAGAGTGTGTGTGTGTGTGTGTGGGTGTGTGTGTGTGTGTGTGGGTGTGTGTGTGTGTGTGTGGGTGTGTGTGTGTGTGTGTGGGTGTGTGTGTGTGTGTGTGGGTGTGTGTGTGTGTGTGTGGGTGTGTGTGTGTGTGTGTGGGTGTGTGTGTGTGTGTGTGGGTGTGTGTGTGTGTGTGTGTCTCATCCAATTACCTCTTCACACAAGTCTGAGTCGATGCAGTGTGTGTGGAAAAAAGGAGCTTTCATTCAGGGACTTGAAAAGGTTTTCTCTCGGCACAGGCCTCCTCATTCGGAGTTAATGAAGTGCTGGAAGATGAGCTTCTGTGGGCGCTTAAGAGCTGTAGCATGTTGCCGGTATCTATCTGCAGCTCATTATAGGATGAAGATGTGTTTGAGAGTACGTGCATGCACTAACCACAAGACAGAGCAGAGGTGGAAGGAAAGCACTTATGCTTAAGCCCTGCTTCAAGCCTGTTGTTGGTTGAAACAAGAAAATATCAGCTGATGTGGTGGGCAACATCAGTTGTTTGTGTGTGTGTGTGTGTGTCTGGTTTAAAAGAAATTTCCAGTGAGGGATTGTGACATGGTGTCATGACAGAGGTTCAGCCAGGATGTGGTTGTATCTGAAGGTGCCTGTTCCTTCTTTAAGTCTACACACACATTATAAATGGACAGATTTACATTGCTGAAAGCTGCAGTTGAACTGCGTCGTTGTTGCACACCTGTAGGTTTATGTCTGCGTGTTTTAGCTTGTTCAGAGGTATTCAGGGGCTGGAAAGGGGTGTCTTTAAGTTAAGATGCCTCTTATAACAGTGACTGTTGAATTCCAGCAGACTTGAGTGTTAATGTAAACTCATAAGCCTAAATGGCCTTTAGTATTTCATGGTCATATTCTTCTTTAATAACTTAATGACCAAATTTAGACAACATGACGTTCTGTTCAGACATTTCAGCTAAAGTGGAGTTTGATGACAGACATGATTTTCACCATTTAAAGCCATAAACATTGTACATGATAGTCCTCCAGACCAGCATTTAAAATTCCTACATGGAGAAATCAATGAAAGAGGGCGAGATTATAGACCAGAATGCATTGCAGCAAGAAGACATCCCATTCTGGGAATGCTGGACACGACTGTATGTCAATCAAACTGTAAGTTCTGGAGCTGTTTCGCCACCATCCACATTTACTTTTAATTTCTCTTAAGATGCTCTATCCAGGGCTGCTCTCCCATTCTCTTTGAGCACTGCATCGTGGGAGATTAGTATACATCAAGAGCCCGCTCAAAAATGAGCTATTTTGCATATTCCTTATTTTCCAGTGTGAATTTACTTCATAGTCACTACACTACAAACCTGTTACAGTTGGTATGGAGTTGGGACGAAGCTCCAGTGTTGCCAGCAGATGACTAAGCAGGGATTCAGACACACTGTCCTGCATGAAAATCATTGGTGAGGGTGTGTTGTTGTTGCGTGTTGTACTGCTGTTCACAACAATCGTCAGGTAAACAGTAAAAAAATATAGGGTTCATGTTACAAAGGCATGTGCACTTTCATTTATTTGGTTGCCCAATGCAGATGTGCAGCAAAGGTTGAGTCTGGTTCTGGACCGTGCGCTGGTCCTCCCTCTGCATTGCTGGATTAGCTGCATGTATGTCAACTCAAGTTGTGAACATGGCCTTAATCCCACCAGCCAGTCGCAGCTAATCTTAGGCTGCAGACACCTCTGTCTTATTAGATGGGGTTGACAGAAATGCTTTAGAGACTTACTGTATGGCTTAGTCCATAATATGCACTGCTACAGTTGGCCTTTCAATATCCACCACTTTTTACTGTAGACTGTCCGGTGCAGGATTTTTGAGCCAGATACTGATGTTGATATCAGTGTATAAGCTGATCGTCCATTTATTAAAAACATAAACACATAACTGATATTTCAGCCTTGACGATTTATTAGTGTAGCTCTACTTTTTATGCATGAAACCTGTGTTCTAGGCATTGTGAGTGTCAGCTTTCTTCTCTGAGGCATCTCGGTACAATGTTTTTATACCAGCAGTTTGAATGGCATTGTCTTCTTCTAACCTACTGAACTGAAACAGCAGCTGGGTTTGAATAATAAATGAAAACATATACCACTACATGATTCTTTATGGCCCTCGGTGTCGTGTTGACATGTCATCTCGTCAGTTCGTGTACCAGATGGCATTATTTCATCTAGCTGACATGACACTGCAAAAATTCAGATGAGGCCTTTTGGCATCAAAACCAAAACAGCATTGTCATATTTGTCTGCTCTGTCATAAATGCTTGTTTTCTAAATGTCCACTGTGCTGTTAAGCAGCTTAAAAGGCTCACCGGAGTTTTTATGACCGTGCCTTTTACAGCTGCATAGTCGGGAGAGTCGGGAGCTCGTTGTGAAGGCCTTGTACGCTGTTGTGCAATATGATCTGCTGTAATAGTCCCCTGAGAGCGCTGGCTGTAGACAATAAAGCAGTGATAATGAGAGAGAGAGAGAGAGAGATGGATAGAAGATGCTCGCTCACCCTGAAATATGACTGGAATGACTCCTTGAGGCATTTCTGTGTTTATCACCACATCAGTCACTTTAGGAAATGTGTGTGAAGGGACATCGCAAAACAACACCACACTTTGCAAAACGGGTAATGTAAAGTGATTATCCTCGATATTTGCATGTAAATTAATGCTTGTATTGTTATGAAAATAGGCTTCAGCAGCAACTTTATGCATTGATGGTCCTCGGTGACACTGTCGGCTTCTCTTTCTATGGCTTTTTTTTTTTTTGTATCACAGATATCAGAGATTCGTAAACATTTCTCTTTGTCAACTTACCTTTACATGCACACAAAATATCGGCTATTGGGAGGAAACCAGGCTAAAGCAGGAAATCACAGAATGTGTTTACATGCAGCCCCTCTCCACCCCTCTTATCTTTCAACCAAGCAACTATATTACTGATGAGTGATGCTCCAGCCTCTTCTTCTTTTTGGACCAACATTTGGACTCATTATGCAGTGAGAGAACAGTGTGTTGAGAGAGCACAGTTTTTCTGAACAGTGAGAATATATGTGAAGTTAAGAAATTAACCTGGTGTTTAACTGTCAACTGTAAATGATCAGTTTCTCCCTCTTAATCCCGCACACATATTAAGATTTCTCATCTACACTTAAGAAGTGTTACTGCAGATATCCAGCAGGTGTACTTAAAATGCACTGATAGAAAGAACCAGACTTAAGCTGTTTTTAATGTTCAAACCAGATGTTTTGTTTTCTTTAAGTACAAGCAAACACATCAGTTGTAGTGTCTCTCTTCCAGAAATTAGACTGTTTCAAACCAAATCTGTTTTTCATTAAGAATACGCCAAACATCTCAGTGGATGTTCAGACAGAAAAGAGGTCTGCATTAAATTTACATAGAGGTGTTTTGTTTTCGCTACTGGGGACACGTCAAGAAGCAGATCTATGGGTTTGATGTCTTATCAGAAGCAAAAACACAGCACAGCAATTTATAAAAGTGACAGGGTTTTACGACTCTGTGAAGTTACCATGGCGAAAATTTTATCTTTACATGCAATGATCTCGAAGAAAATGGTAGAAATATGCTAATCTAAGATATTTTTGCCAAATGACATTGAATTATATTGTAGTAAAAGGTCAACCAGGTTCAACGTTTTTGTATTTTACACGAACCAACACTGGTTCATCTACCTGCTGAAGCAGTGGCAGTGTGTCAGGTGTTAGATTTGCTGTCTGGTTATTTTATCCAAAAAATGTACAATATCAATCTTAATGTAGAATTACTGAGTTAAGATATTCTACATCACCTAGTTTTTCCCCTAGTCTACGCATTGCAAGGAGTTGCAAGATGTACAATTTGCAAAATGTATGCTGCAGAAGTTCCTCATGCATTTATCAAGTGTGGCATCTCATTGAGGAGCAAAACTCACTTTCAGCCCTGAGTTTCATACCTTAGAGGTGTTGAATTACAGTGTGGGAAAGAGGTAGCGCTCTGCCAGTACCATGTGAACGTATCTACATGTAGTACAGTAGCACTAAGGTGGGTGATGGTCCTGCACAAGTCAGGACAGGACACACACAAGATCACGTTTCACTGTTTGTGTGGGGATTGCTGTGTTTGTTTGCTGTCCTGCTTATCTGCGTGCGGCAGGTTGAATGTAGTACACACAACCAGAAACACCATGATGGAGTTCTGTTACACTCTATTCAGAGTAGGCAGTGTCATTTTCAGCTCACTTTGACCTTGACTTGAGTTGCTCTACAGTTTTTATTTGATGTATTGGTGGGGACCCGGTTACTGGCAGGAAGTCTTCATCCACAGGAAGTGACAAATCATAACTTGTGGCTCAAATCCAGACTGTGTCTGACACAGCAGATAACATGTGAGAAAGCCGCACTCGCCTCCTTCATTCACTTCAATGGGACTAGTCCATTCATGCAGCCCCGTGTGTTGTTTAAATGCAGGGCTTTTTTTCTGTCTTGGCCATTGTTGTTCCTTATCTTTCTGCCTTTCTCTGCTTCCAACCCTTGTCTGCTTTTTCGCCACTTTGTTGTGGGAAGAATGACTCTCCCCACACCCCACCCTCTAAATCTTATTTAGACAGTACCTGATATACCAGGATCTTATATTCCCCTTTGTTCATTCTTTATAGAAATAATAATGTTTTTACGTTTTAATTTCTTAAAGTAAAACAATTTATTATATGTATAATGTATTGATGGGAAAATATAATAAACCCCATAAAGTTGCTGCACTGGTGTATAGTTACTGTATGTCCTCACTGTTTTCCATGTTGAATCTCCTGTGAAGAGTGCAAAAGTGGTGAAACACTTGCTGCTGTTGGGACATCATGAGAGGGAGTCAGTCAGCTCACAGTATGAATCCCCTGCAGAAAAAGAGAGGTTTCACAAGTCGGACTGTTTCAAATGTTGAAACACGAGACGTTTTTATGTATCTGTCAGTGTGAAGCTTGATTGTTAGGTTGTGAAGATAATATTTGGTTATTGTTTGAGGAACAGTTGCTGATTAAATTGCTGTTTGTGTCTCGGTCCATGACTTACTGTTAGTCCATGACTCCCACCAGCACAGCGAGAACATAACAGGTCACCCTGGCCCGGGCTTGACAACCCTCTAGATTTAAGACATCACTGGAAATGGTGCTAATCTGCCCATCCAAGGTCCAGTTAGGAACATTACTGTCTTGTTAGTATTTTGTCTCAGTTTCAACCAGCACGATACTGAAGAGAAGAAAGAAGCCATTGTCATTTTTCAGCAGTCAGCTGTCTCGGGTGCCTGATGGGAAGCTCTGTTGTGCACCATTGAATTTAAACTGATGGGACCATATCCTTCTGTCTCTCATCATTTCTGTGTTTCTTTGTCTTTTTGGGTTCTCGCTCTTTTGCTCTCCTCCAATTAGAAAGTGAGCATTGTTCCCTTTGTTTACGGTGCTTGTGCAGCCCTTGAGCAAATGGCATATGTTACTGCGAGGCAGTTGCATTTTACAATGTCAGCAAACATCCTTATCTTTATCGGCAGATGTTCCATCTGTGGTATCAAATCCAAAATGTTTCCACACATCAATTTTGGTGGCTAATGTTTTAAAGACAGTTTAGTTTCATGATTACTAGTTTCCTCTATTTTGTATTAAAAACAGTAAAACTAGCTTAATTAACAAGGTATGCAACAAGTCAAATGGACAGTGCATTTTAGGAACATTCCCCATGTGAATGTTTTCATACTAGCGCTGATACAAGAACAGTACAGATGAAGAAGAAGCCAAAGTTCACAAATGTAGGTTTGTTTGTTCACCTGTTGTTGTTCACATTTTAAATTACAGTAAAAAAAAAAAAAAAAAAATAAAAATGGAAAAAAAAGGGACATCACTGAAGGTTTTTTTTTTTTTTTAAATTAGGGCTGCAACTAGCGATTATTTTCATTATCGTTTAGTGTGCAGATGATAAAAAAAATAACTTGGTTGAGATATTTTTATTTTGTTTATTTATCTTTTGCCTTCACAAAACCCAAGACATTACTTTCTAACGATATAAACCAATGGCAACCAGCACCAGAGAACCAACTAATCACTGCAGCTCTAGTTTACATACTTCGTTAAGTTGAATCAGATCGTAGTCATTTGTTTTGAATAAACAGTGACCCTGTAACAAAGCTTTGGTATTGTATGTCCCTTCTACACCAGGAAGAATAAAAAATTTCAGCACCATCATAAATTAACTGCAGCGACATTTGCAGACTTAAGATATTTCCTTCTTCCGTCACGCTCGTCTCATGTCATTTTCAGGTTCAGTGGTCTTGCTGCAGGAATAATGCATCACCTCGGCCTTTCTTGTTTGTCTGATGTAGTGTACACCACAGTGCTGTAATGGCTCTGTAACGGCTCACCACAGCTTCAGTTTCACCACCTAATGCAGTGAGAGATTATGATGGAGGCAATCCTGTAAAACACCAAGACTAAAGTAGTGGTTTAGTCTTGTTTTTCGTTTTAGTGCTGGGACACATAGAGCCTTTTATGATCATAGCTGAGTGATATCTACTGTAGCGAAAACCAAATTTCCTTCAATAAGTAGATTTATTGAACTGAAACTATAGATTTTTTTCTTTTCTTTCAACAACTGAAGTAAAACACTTCCTCGGGTCATTAAACTGACCATTTCCTCCTTTTTTAACTTTTTTCTTGAATTTCAGTCTGGTGTTTGCGCAGTAACTTTCCACACACTCTGTCCGACCTGAGTGTGACTGATTCAGCAACTTGTTAAGTTTCAGGTTTTAGTGCTGCTCTGAACATTTACCACGAAGCATATAAAACCTATGATGAGGTGATGATTGATCCGTTGTTGTGCCTTAAGGCGGCAGTTACCTTCCACAGTCCAAAGCCATGCAGGTTAATTAGCGTCTCTAAATTGCCCATAGGCTGAATAGGTTGTTTGTCTCTATATGTCAGCTCTGTGATGGACTGGTGAGCTGTCAAGAGTGTGCCCCGCCTCTCACTCACTGTCATTACCTCCAGGCTCCCCCACGACCCTCAAAGGATAGGTGGTATATCCGATGGATGGATGAATCAGATCCTGACACACTCTTCCTGAGGTCAGTTTAATCACTACATGACGACGTACGTGGCCCTTGTATGATGTAACCCTTCTTCTCTTTTTTTTTTTCTTGGGAACCTTCACAGCAGAGCCAGCAGCAGAGTAATTGTGTTGCTGCTGTACGTAGTCTTGACGTAAATACGACCACATGTTGCAAATATTGTTGATGTCATGGTATGACACACTATGTGATTTTAGAGTAACCCAACTGTTGTATGTTTTACATATCAGTGGATCTCCTGGATTATTATGTGCAATAAAAAAAATGTCTTGCTGATCATAGACTGCATCAGTTTTCATTACTTTTACATTTGACAGACACTTTTATCCAAAGTGACTTACCAGTGAGGAACATCTCTAAAGCTTCAGTGCAGGAGGAGACCTTGGTGTAATTACTAAGTACCACATCAGTTCATTAAGTGCAAGGAGATCAGGTAAAGAAGTGAACCAAAAGTGCATAGTAAGTGCTAGTTAGACATGTTAGGGCGTTAGAGGTGTTAGGAGAGGATGTGCTCTCAGAAGAGATCAGTCCTCAAGAGATTCTTGAAGATAGAGAGGGACGCCCCCGTTCTGACAGGATTCAGTAGTTTGTTCCACCATCAAGGACCCACAGACCAGAACAGTCTGGACAGTCATTGTCTTGTGTGCAGGAATGGCACAGAGACTCTCATTTTTTGCAAATAACTAAACTTATGCAGGTATTTGGTCATAAACTAAACTCCATCCAACAGTTGTTGAGATATTTCGGTCTGGACTGAAGTGGTGGACAGACAGATCATCGTCATCATCATCCATGGAGCCAGAAGAACAAGCATTACTAAAATAAAAACAATTTTACACATGGGGGCTGTAAGGTAGTCCCAAAACAATCAAATCACACCTGCAGCAGCTAAAGTGTTTCCCCTCTCAGGTGATTGCACAGGATGAGTCCTCACTGCTTCCTGTTTCCTGCTGTTTTCGAAAGTGTTGATTATCGGCTGTGGTTGTGACGCCCTGATGACACAGTGGAGCTTTCAGAATGTGGGAGGAGAGGAAGAAACCAAAGGAAAGAGTAGCAGGGGAGGGAAAGTGGAACCTCACCTGTGGACCTGTGGAGTTTTCTTGTGAACAAAGTTGTGTTGACACGTGTGTGCGTCCTCATGCATGTGCAAAATACAAACAAAATGAGGACCCACTTGTAAAAGCGTTGCTCCACAGCACTACTAGTGGTCAAAAACTCACACAGGGTACCTTTTAACTATAGTCGTCCGTGCAAACGTAGAAAAATATATCATGTTGCTGTTCTATAACTACAGCAAAGATCATCGAAGACCATCTAGTGTCGTGGTGCTGCTGGACTGAATACAAAATTTCTGCCCCAAGTGAAGGAGTTTGAGTATATCAGGGTCTTTGTTCACGAGTGAGGGTAGGATGGAGCAGGACAGGTGGATCGGTGCAGCATCAGCAGTAAAGCGGGTGTTCAGGAGCTGAGCCAGAAAGCAAAGCTCTCAATTTACCAGTCGCTCCTCGTTCCAACCATCACCTTTGGTCATGATGAGCGTTGGGTCATTTGTCAGCCACACAAACAGGTGTGATCTGACAAGGGCATCAACAGTTGGCAAATTTAAGCAGCAGAGTATAAACTCTCCAACTGCACAGATAGTACAGTACAGTATATGTGTTAAGTTTACACAATGCTTCACCATACTAAGAAACTAAAACAAGGATATGTCGATGAACAGCTATGATGTAATTCAGCCATGAGACAAAAAAACTGGTTAAAGCCAGAAGAGATGGATACAAGTGGGCTTCCCTTTTTGTTTGTACAAACATTCATTATTTTGCTTTGTTTCAAGTTAGAGAAGCGTTTAATTTCCATTAACTAAAAGGTAAGAAACAAAAGGATTAGGTGAAATGGGTTTGATCAAAGACCATTATTTGACTCCTCACCTATTCTTTACTAAGAGCACCCATATGAATAAATCATACTTTCAAATGAGCTACCTCTTTTGATTTTTATGTATGAAATGGATCACACTCATCCATCACAGACTTTGAACACATAGATCAGGCACTTAAAGCTCCTGAATACCTAAAATCTCATGTTTATTTCCATTACATAACATTATATATTGATGACAAAAATAGCAACATTTGAAGAAAAAAAAGCATTATTAGTTAGCATTTATTATTATTGTAAACCCCAAAAAAAACTCATCAGTTCTGCGTGTGAATGGTTTGATCAGATTTGACTCACGATAGCATTTCAACAGCAGCAAACAGTCTCCAAATCTTGACGCAAATATTGTTAATTTTACCTCAGTCTTTGGCAAAGCACAATAAGTGCTGCTGTTTCTGTGACGTGGTGCTACTGCATTAGACTGTTTTCTAAGTTAAAGGAGCTACTTAAACAAGTTTTGCTATTGCTACGTAGCCAGCGTTAGCATTAACAGCTGTTAACTTGCCAATCTAGAAGAAACATTCAGAGAGTTCAGTATCCAACTTTTTCTCACCAAGAGTTGTCTCCAGAGGTGGAGACCAACACCAATGTTACCTCTGGTCTCTATCACGTCTTTTCACGCTAACCAGCTAGGTCCGGTCCATCTCGTCACTTTCCAATAGCGACTCACTGTAGCCTCTAATCTTCCCTGAAGAAGTAGCGCTGGTCAGAGGGAGTATTATAACCTCTTGTATTATTAAGACAACAATGGTGAAGCTCTGGTTAAGCGACAATCACCACCATCTGCTCCTGGCAGCAAACCACATTCGGCAGCAGAGGAAACTTGAAAATAGCCCATTTAATTGGCGTTTATTGTCGACATAACAGACACATTTACTTTTGGATTTAGTTTAGAAATAAAGTAGTAGATAATCTGACTAAACTGTTGGACTGTTGGAATAGATGCTCATCAGTGCGTCTTGGTTGTTGGATAAATACGCGAGAATGAGAACACATTGAGTTGGTTCATCAGAGAAAAAGGATTGAGAGATATAATTAATGCAAACACTGATTGCGACAGAAAATTTCCTCAATAAGAAAATTAGAAACTTTGATATACTGTTGATAGGTCACACTGCTTGACAATATAATGCTAACACAGTCCCAAAACAAAGGTGTTTCTGAACAAAGTGTTACAGGAACAGACAGCCACCTTCCCAAAATAGATACAGCAAGGTTGGGCAAGTTGGCTAAATATACCACGTGCTATTGTTTTGGTATCACAGCTTGGAGGGGTTGGCGGAAGAGACGGGTGCTTCCTCTGAGGAAACAGTTTTATTTTGGCACAAAAAGTGAAGGTGCAACAACCTTAAAAGAGCAGACGAGACGATCCCATTCAGGGCGAGGCTAAAGTCCAATATGAAAGGAAAAGTTGAGCCGAAAACCTGTGGCAACAATGTCAGGAAATGCCAAAGTTAATCACCTGAAGCGGTTTCTTAGTGAGGTTCTAAGAAAAACACCCAACACAACAAACCATAACACTATTACATTTCGAGCTTCATTGTTCTGAGGTCTTCTAAAAGACGATTTTAAACATAAGGGAAAATCAAGCTCAACAACATCGACTGAAAAGAAAGGAAAAATATTGTGATAACATTTTTTGCCACAGGCACCATTTATTAATAATCATCTTCAAAGGATCCTAATCATTTTTTTTGTGTTATGTGTTTAGAAAAATCTGATCATGATATAAATTTTTTTTACATAAACTCTCAAACACTGGCATCAGGATCAGCCTCAGACTTCCTGTATCGGTCAAGCTCTTCTGAAAACAGGCCCAAAGATCACAGCACAGATTAGTGTGTGATGTAAGCTGGCGTCCTCCGATGACCCTATGTTTTCGTTATTTTTAATTTGGAAATACCTGCACGCACCTGGAACTGTGCATGCAAATGGACATAACACCAGTGGTGCTCAGCAGCCCGGGAGAGGATGCTGCTGATGTGACTCGCAGAGTACATTCAGCTTTCATGGCTGTGTGTATGATTGCAACATGGGAAATACTGCATTGACGCACATTGGAGGGTGAGTCATCAAATTGTAGCATCAGGACCATCTCTCGTTGTCACATACACACACATATCACATTTGGCCTTGCACAGACACACACAGGACCGTACACCCACCCACACTGACTTCCAAACACACACACACGCACATACACACACAGAGCCTAATATAATAGCCTGTTAAGCTTAATGTTTTCTGCCTTCAGTGCTCAACACTGGCTGCATATTGTGTCTAAAGCAGCTTCTCTCATTCTTTATGTCAGCACATAGAGGTCCTCAAGAACCTGGAGCTGTTAACAGCCCCCGTCCACTTCATTTTCTTCAGCTGCTTTGAAACAGAGATGTCACCATGACTGGGCGACCATCAGCTGCAAAAGCTGAAAGTCTTCGTCGTTGGTTTAAAATGAACAGTGCAGTGAAGATGTAAAAATGAAAAGGTTGTTTACGTCAGTTGACCCAATGGGGCAGGTGATATTTGACATTTCATAGCTTGAATGATTTATTAATTATAGATATAGATCAGGATCATTAATTTGTAGCTTTACACTTCAGTGTGTATTAAGACTTGAAATCATCCCATCTTTTCATTCTTCGCCGATGCAGCTGAATTTCTTTATTTTAAAAAGGACTAAAGTCTCACCTTCCATTATTAGTTATTTAGCATTTTAGCACTCCCAGTTCCCTCATCCTGAAGTCTCTGGGGTTTTTGTTAGATGGCTGAAATAAAGTCTGTGGTTAACATAAGGTCAAGACATTTTCACAGTTTTATTCTACGGTATAAAATACATCAGTACCCCAGTCATGATTTCTTTAAGCTTTTACGTCTCTTAAAAAAAGGCCGGTTGCTAACAGGTGTCTAAATGAGACTACAGAGGTTGTCGGGGTGACGTTGAAGTCGTGTGACTGTGGTGTAGTACCTTTATAGCCTGACATTAGTTTTTTATTTTCTGCTGTTGTATTTAGGCTTCAAAAACCATAAAGTGGCGTTCATTAGTGTAGATTGTCCTGCTGAACAAAATTTGTGAGAATCATAAACGTTTGTTTGTTGCAGATCTTATTTTCTGCAATAATCCAAAAGCCCAGGTAAAAATCGAATTGGCAGTGTAGTGAAGGCTTTAAATCAACATTTAAAACTTTGTGTAAAGAAATGAAATATAGATCAAATCTAACTGAACTGTTAACTGCATGAATTAAATGTGACAAATGCACATACAGTATTTAGACATTTTTCTTTTTGGTTATCTGGTCAAAATTGCCTGACGGGGAGTAGTTAAGCTAAGTAATGCTAAACAGCTGCTGGCTTCATATTTACTGTACAGGTATGTGAATGGTGTCAAAGCGTATTTCCCAAAATGTCAAACTATTCCCTTACTACTGTACTCATTATAGATAAACGTAAAGGTAAAGTAGAAACAATAGAAAAGGGACTGTTTTGGCTTCTATTACCTGGAGATGTTGTTGCACACAGCTTCTCAGCTCCAGTGCAAAGCTCCTCTAACATGTAATTACAGCTGACTGCCCCTCCCCACTCTGTTAATTATATATTGGTTCATATTCAGCTGTCTCTGGCTTTGTGTCATCTCTCCCTTGTGGACATCTTCTCTCCTCTCCTCTGTTTTCCCCCCTGGGATGAACAAGGAACTGAGTAACTGTGTGAGAGGGACAAAGCAAAGTGGCTGAAGGAAAAGAGAGAGATTGGGATGATCGTGTTAAAAGTTTCAGTTCCTCACACGGTCATCCTGTCCTGCGCTTTTCTCACCACTGTAGCTCACTCTCATCTGTCCTCTTTGTCACCCTGGTTTTAAAATACAGACAGTATCTCTTGGTGTGTGTTTGCATGCAGGCATTTGACCTTTAGTTATCGTTTTCAGTTTCAGATGATGACTGTGGAATCATAACATTTAATTTTTTATCTCCATATCCAGTTTGATTACATTTGTGTTCAGCATTGATTCCACAGTGGGCGGATGTTGCCATAAAAGCTTTTTGTGAGTTGAATTTGAATTTTTGGATAAATCAAATCTGTTCATCGCTACGCTACATTCATATCTTTGTTTTTCTCTGGCTCGTCCAGCAGTAAGCCCTCAGCAGGATGGGAGGTGACAGGACTTCCTGGTACACGCAGAGACACGACCTCATTCACCAGTTAAAAGATTTTTTAGCTAATTACCATTATAATAGAGTAAAACACTGATTCTGGTGTGTACAAGTAAATTTGGTATCTGTCCTCTTGTCTAACACTCAGCAAGAAAGCGAATAAGAGTATTTACTAAAACGTCAAATATTCCTTTAAAGCAGACTAACCAGGAAGCCCATGGAAATTTACTATTATTATTTATTGTTATTATTATTATGACTTTGTTACTTGTATTGAAAAGTGCAATACAATAAAGTGATTCACACCAGTTTATATAAAACACACAAACAAATCAAAGGAAAATGTAAATGAAATTACACAATAAAAGCATTTTATAAAACTTTGTCTTAAGGAGTGAGGTGAAACAAGTCTGATCTCCTCTGGCTGGTTGTTCCAAAAGCCCTGTGTCCTTTGGTTTTCAACCTAGACCTTGGAATGGCCAGCAATGCACTACCAGAGGATCTCGGACTGCATCTCAGCTCATGAGGGGTTAAAAGCTCAGAAATATAGGGAGGGGCCAGCCCAAACCTGGCCTTGAAAGTAATGAAAAGAATTTAAAAATCAATCCTAGAATGAATGGACAGCCAGTGTTGAGGTGCGAAGATATGAACGTGATATGAACACGTTTGGACTGGGTTTTATAAACTGTTGGCGTCACATCACTGTATTTTTTTAAATCCATAATAGGGAGTAGCGACACTTACAGTCACTGATAAAGAAATCTCAAGGACTATCCTTTTACAAGTGAGGTTGCAGCTCTAGATG
The DNA here is from genome assembly GCF_002260705.1 of Seriola dumerili. Classification (NCBI taxonomy): domain Eukaryota; kingdom Metazoa; phylum Chordata; class Actinopteri; order Carangiformes; family Carangidae; genus Seriola; species Seriola dumerili. Next base: position 1,113,079 of record NW_019174368.1, read on the forward strand.
AATGGATCCAGTCTTGCAGAAGGTGCCAGGCTGAAACTCTAAACCAGTTAATGGAGTCTGCATAGATTGACCAAATGTGTCATCCTGCCTCGTACAGTATAATGGCTTCATCACATGGGTAGTGTTTGTCTCAGCAAAGCTGTAGGTGTGTGTTGGCTTAAAAAGCTCGCTGGACTGGTATTTGCTGTATCAGCAGGGTCTCTGGGTGTCCAGAGACCACTATCATGGAAAATTCCAAAGGATACAGGTTTAGTGCCGTGTGTAGCTTGTGTGCAGCTATTGTGTGTGTGTGTGTGTGTGTGTGTGAGGGAGAGAGCGAGCAGAGAGATGCTGTGTTTTTATAGAAAGAAATAAAAGGATTGTGGTTCAGCCAAAGCCACAGAGCCACTGTTGTGGCAGCATCTGTTATAGATGCTGTTCTAACAGAATTGACAGACACACAACTCCAGCCTTAAAATCTGTTTCACAATACTGTTTTAATCTAATAACAACTTTCCTCTTGCTATTGTCTGAACATTTTGTGGCCCACATTTTTGTCCTTTTTAAACTCATATTTTGATATAAAATAAAAATGTATTAAACAGAATATGTGCAGATTAAGTGTAAGTCGGGGCGCATTTTATATCCAGTCATATATCCAGTCATAACCATCGCTTGCATAATAACAGTAGTTTCACGAAGGAAGCTTGTGGCTACTTATCTGTGTGTGAAACTGGCACTGGGGCTTTTAGTGTGAAGTTCTGAATTTCTGTGGAAACTTTACAGTTTTCTGTCAACACATGAAGTCCTAGGTTTGACACCACTTTCCCATTCATTTAAAAACTGCACTTCACATTGATGACCTCAGTGGCCATTTTAACGTTACTGTAGCTCAGTTAAAGGAGCTATTTGTAAGTTTTGCTATTGCTACATAGCTAACGTTAGCATTAACAGCGTTTTATTTAGCAGTCTAGAAGAAAAGGTGGAGGACTGAAGGAAATTTATTATATTATTATTCAAAATAAAATACTCAAATTCAAATGATGTGATTCAAAGTCAGCTTGCGTGGGAAAATAACCAGCACGAATGTAAAGTACAGAGTATGGAAAACCATCACTATGGCCCATTAAAGCAGCAGGCAGTAAACAGAAAAACTACCCAGGCTAAATCTGTACTCACCTCATCATGTTTTCCCAGCCTCCCTCAGGCCTTATCTTTTGCTTATCGGCCACTTTTCCATTTCATTCTTCCCTCCCTCTGTGCTCCTTGTAAAGACCCTCCTTCCTTTTCTGTTGCTGTTCTAGAGCAGCAACTCTGTCACTGCACCTGTTAATGATTTGTCTTTCCTGTTTTTTTTGTTGTTGTTTTTTAAGATCTTCAGTTGTTTTTAGTTCCAAATTAAAAAAAGACATTAGTCTTAATTTTGTTTCAGTAAATTCACACTGGTATTGGGGGATTGATCTCTCTGTGTTGCTGTCAGTTGTATCCCTGCCTCCCTCCAGCAGGAAGTATGTTGTTCAGAGAGGCTGTGATTACATTAACCTCATGTCTATTGAGTTAAGATGGATCAGACACTCTGCTCACTCTGCTCTGCGTCCTTTTTGAAACTGTAAAATGTATTCAGGTTCCTGCTGTCAGTGTGTGAAGCTGTGCGAATGTTAAACAAGCCACTGTGTGCTAAGCAAACCTTCCTGGATAAATATACATGTAGCTTTAAAAAGAAAACTCTCACCCAGAACTAGCAGAGATAAGTGACCGGCTCAGAATGAGCACTCATCTGTGAATCTGCAGATATTCTGAGAGTCTGTTGACGTCTGGCAGGAAGTTTCTGGAGGTTGTGTTATCTCCTTATTTAGGACTTATTGTTTGTCTGCACACAGTTACAGTGAAAGATATCAGTGCTTAGTGTTCCTCCCTTCAATTGGTATTAGTCATCCTCATCCAGTATAAAAAGCAGATCTCACAGAGAGATCATCTATCACAACAACCACAAAACTTCAATCTAGCTTTGTTCCATTTTTATCGATACCGAATTTGGACCAAACTGAGTGTTTTTCTTATCAGTGCTGCGTTCTGTCCATCACCTGACCCCACCAGAAGTAACGGAAATTTCTCTGTCAGAAAATAATCCTTGGAAACGATGTTATTATCAACTTTATTGTCACTTCAATTTAGTTTCACAGTCAGAAAGTTTCAAGCTTGATGCTAAAAACGACAATTAGCATTAAAGACGGTATTCTATACGGCGTGCATAGTGAAATAATTTACAACAAGACTAAGAGTCAGTTGTTATGCTAGCTGCTTTGTAAAACTGTACTTGCATGCTAACAGTGATAATGCTAACATGGTGATGTAAAGCAGGCAGAATGTTAATAATCTTAATTTGGTGTATTAACATGCGAACATTTGCTAATTAGCACTAAATATAAGTTTTTAACATTAACATTAGTTTTGCTTGTATTTGATCATAAAGCAAATAATCGGACAAAGTAAAATTATGAGCTGATGATGGAGATAAATTAAACGGTAAGGGATCCAGTGGTAACCACGACTATCTGTACAAAATTTAATGTTAATCCATCCAGTAGTGGTTGAGAAAAACCAAAGATGTCGTCTTTATGGTGGCATCTGTGGAAAACTCATCCATATATTATTAGATATTTATGAGCCTGGTTTACCAACTGACAATCTGACCAATGTTGCCATCCCTAGAGCCAAAAATTGATAATAAGAATATATGCAAAAATGATTGATTTTGGCCACTTGAGGGCAGCATAAAGAGCTGAAAACACAACATTATTTTTACCAACTTCCTTTTGGAAACATTCGACTAAAGCTTCTAAATGCACCATCTTCTTAACCAGCAGCTCACCAAGCTTGTTTGTAAACCCTTTGGTGCTGGGCAGGAAGTGTGGAGCGAGTTTACCAGAACTTTATTGAGTTTGAGGGTATTATAACCAAAACAGTGAGAGTTCTGCTGTAATTTGCTGTGCGTTGATTGTGCGATTAAAAAATATTAAATGTTGTAGCTTTAAACTTACTGATCAGCTACAGTCAGTCTTAAACTCACAAGCTTACACCTGTAAAAGTTAAAAAATGCTGTTCTTGGAAACCTGGAAAATCTTCTCCATTTTATTTTACCATCAGCTACAGACATACTGAAAAATATTTACTCACTGAGCTGCTCCTGGTGCCTCTGTCATTGTTAACTTTTATTATATTTTTCTAACCCCCCCCCCCGATCTTTTCTCTCCGTAAAACTCTTTTAACAATATGCCAGTAATGGAAAAGATAAATCAATGGAGGTTTTCTTTTCTGCTTCTTCCTAATTGGCTGACATAGCTGGTGATGTAATGACTGATGATGTAAGTCCCGGGGCGAGGTGAATGAAGGGACTGTTCTCCTTTGCCGTCCCTGTAAGGTCACAGCGGTGTCGGCCTTTCCACAAATTGTTGTTGCCATGGTAATGAGAGTTCTGTGAATGCCACCAGCAGGTCACTGATTCATTGGTTTTTTTTGTTTGTTTGTCTTTTTTGGGGGGGGGGTTGTTGTGCTTCAGGGCTGAGGGAGGGAGGGATGATGCTTTTAAAGAGACTGAAAAAAACATGTTTTTAAGAGATACTTAACTTGTGTGTGAGTGATGGGGAGCAAGACTTCACATCTCTTCTCCTGTGCTGCTCTCCTCAGGTGTTTCACTTCACAACCTCTGCTGAGTGACCCCTCCCCCCTCCTTCCTCCCCACACACACTGACTCCGACGTCCTCCGTGATGTCCTCTCAGGCCACGCCCATCCAGGGGTCAAGACCTGTGACCCCTCCGCTGAATTCTGCAGGATCCATGCGCTCTCCGGTGTCACTTGGTAAAGGCATGTTTATTTTAGCTACTTTGAGACTGTTGTCAATCATATCAGCCCTCCACTGACTGTACGCACGAAGACCACAAACCACGGTGTGCACATAATGTGAAGCAGCAACGATAGGAAATTTCTGTTGTTTTCTCGCATTAGCAGCTTCTTAATACAACTCCTAATCAGAGTGAAGAGTAAACAGTCAGGTTGATATCAGTGAAATTAGATTACAAACAGTAACACTGGATTACACGCAGCATTTTCCTTAAATCCACTCTGTGGGTGAAGATATTTTAAAACCAGCACATCCCAGTGGGCGACAGCAGCAACAAGGAGCTCAATGCACAAAGCAGAATATTATATAATTATTTATTGTGTTATTTCATTCAATGCAGATGCTGTAAACATGTATATCAGCGCATTCTTAGGCACTGCTGGAGAAGCTGTCTGATAAGTGATGTCGTGTTTAAATTTTCATGAGGTGACACACCAGTTTTCTGTCCCATCAGAGTCCCTGCAGCCTCCAGTCTGCAGACACAGAGACCGCTCGCCTTCCCCCATGAGAGGCTACCTCATCCCCAGCCCTCTGCCCACCCGCAGAAACAGGACCTGCTCAGCGTGAGAACACACACACACACACACACACACACACACACAGCTGCTATGTTTCCAGTATAGTGAGCAAAGCTTGTTGAATTTATTAGTTACTTGAAGCAGCAAAGTAAAGAAGTTAAGGTGACAACACACTCAGTAAAAACAAGAGTGAACCACGTATGCTGAAAGAGCTGCACCCTTTTTAATTGACTGGCTGTCATGATAAACACAGGACATGATGATGAATGATAAATTACTCTAATGTTTTTCTGTCTCTGTTGATTGGACTTTAAGGACTTTATTCTCATTTAAAATGTAAGAACTTCACTACCTTGTAAATTGTAAAACCATATTACAACTCAAGTTATGTCTTGCATACTGTCATATGACCGAAAGTGTTGAACCTAATGCAAAAAAGAAATACATTTTCATCTGCCAGCCAATCAAAATGCCCTATTTTCACTAACTGGTGGATCAGAGTGCTGTGTTGATACACTCACGTTGTTGAATGGTCTCACCCTCCACTTCCTCCATGTTTCTGTCTATATTTCTCACTCTATACAGGACGGCTCGAGCATCGGAGGGTCCCGTGTATACTGGTGTGTGTAAATATTTTTCCCGCTCCAAAGGCCATGGCTTCATCACGCCATCGGACGGGGGCAACGACATCTTTGTCCACATCTCAGAGTAAGTGTGTGTGTGATGTGAAGACTATAGGTCCGCAGAATGTGTGTGCGTGCGTGTGTGTTGGGGGGGGGGTTAACTTGCTGTTTTAACTTGCATCAATATGTTCTTATGACTAATCAGGTTATCTGGAAATGATGTGAATAGAAAGGCATCAACAGATGGTGTGTGTGTGTGTGTGTGTGTGTGTGTGTGTGTGTGTGTGTGTGTGTGTGTGTGTGTGTGTGTGCGCGCAGACAAAAAGAGTGGTACAGTGTGTTTTTTTTCTCATTGTCTCTGATGAGGTGTATGAGGGTGCTGCTTTGGTTTTAATGATCGTCATCAAGTTATAGTAGCACTCTGTGTAAAAGCAGAGGGACACACACACACACACACACACACACACACACACTCATTCAGAGCTTCCTTTTTGGCGAGGAATGATTCAAACAGATTCTCTAAGGAAGAAAGAGAGAAACAGAGAACCTGTTTTACAGTATACATTGTGCTGCCGTGTTTCATGTGTACATAGGTGTTTAAGTTTGTGTGTGTGTGTGTGTGTACATCTGTTTATACACTGCTGATGTCCATGTATTTTATGCATGTGGGAGAAAACAAAGGCACAGTGGTGAAGGTCATCAGATATTCTTTTGTCCTCCTACACCTCTCCTGCAGCTCCTGCCATCTGTGTGTGTCAAACACAACTTGACTTGCTGTGCAGTATTAAAGAGTGTTTCATATTCAAGGGTTATAGTACGTCATCATTAATCTGGAAAAAAGGCCGTTGATGTGTGAATGACGTGCGTCCACACCAGTGTTTTCACACTTGCTCCACACTAAAGGAGTTAAGGAGCAACTTAAATGTTACTCCTACAAAATATATATTACGCATAAAATATGAAAGTGCAAACGTGCAAATGTTAACTGAGGTTAAACCCCGTTATTTAACGTCTGAATGTGGTTTACACACCATATGTTTAAGTCACATCACCCTTTAGTGTGTCAAATGGACACTTCACCACCATCAGTGCAGTTACCCAACATGCAGATATTTGCACCTAAACAAAGTTCAGCTTAGACCTGTATTGGTGCTGGAAAAACAAAACAAAACAGTGCGTCTTCTGGTGAAGTTTTGTGGAAGTTCAAAGCATTTTACTTGCTGGTTGTTTCGCTTTTCAGCTGCAAATATCTGCATGTGCATAACTTGTAGTATTTCATAGTTTGTAAATCTTTTTTTTGTCTTCCTCTCCTCCAGCATTGAGGGCGAGTATGTGCCGGTGGAAGGCGACGAGATGAGCTACAAGGTTTGCTCCATCCCCCCCAAACACGAGAAGGTCCAGGCGGTGGAGGTGACCATAACCCATCTCAACCCGGGAACCAAACACGAGACCTGGTCAGGACACGTTGTCAGCAGCTGAATGCTGACCCTCACAGGGGGTGGGGTGGGGGGGTTAACAAGGCCAGTGGGTGGGAAGGGAGTACATAGATGGAGGGGGCGAGAGGGAGAGGATGATGGTCGGGTGGGGAGAACTGAAACAAGAGGGCTGTTAGTGGCCCAGGTAGTGTTATTACACCTCTGTGTTTAACTCTCAGAGACGGCTGGGATACGTCAGAGAAGACATGACCAACATCCTGAGGTGAAAAATAAGGTTTTACTTGGAGGAAAATCACAACCATCTCATAGTCGTATTGAAATGTGGGAGGCTGACTCTGCCCTCCTGCAGAAATGGGTAACTATATCAAGGGAAGACATAGAGCTGGTCTGACTGGTTTGACTGGTATATAAATAGATTTATGATTACAGTGGAGAAATGTTTATCATGAAAAGATTTATAACATTACAGTAGGTTTCTCGCTTAGATTTTTAGAGCCCCGGTGTTGAAATTTGATGTATGTTGTTTGAAGTTTTACTTAATTTGATGAGGAAATTATCTTCAGCTGCAGTTATTCATTTTCTGGAAAAGCTCTAGACGCATTCAGTTCAGCTTTGCAGCGTTTGAGAAGAAGCTCCTGTGGTCACAACAGAACTCGTGTGGAGTGTTGAATAACAGAGGTTACTGTATAAACACTCCATGTTACATTTTCCAGCACAATGGAGTCATTTTCCAGGTATAATGTTCGTGCCTACTTCTACCCAGAGAACTCACAGCTCTGTTTGTGCCTACTCACACCAATCTATCATCTGTATTTGATCATGTGGCCATATCAATGAATTAAAGCATTTGCAACTGGTACACCTTCATGGATTCTGCTTTTTTTTGTCTTTTCTTTTTTTTTTCCTTTTTTCTTTTTTGGATGAACATCTTTTAGCAACTTCTGGTTTGAGTTAGTATGAAACAAAATATGCATCATTACAGTGGTGAGTACTTTACTTAAGTACAATTTTTATATTCAATATTATGGATACATTAACTAGGATTGTCTCACTAAAATTCAGTGTCATGTGTTTGATGCGGTGGATTTGTCATCCGTACTACAGATAAACTTTATTTTGCTGCCCTCTTCTGTCCACATCTGTCTACTACAGCTTGACAGACGGTTCAGAGGTCATACTGTGTTTTCTGTTCACAATCGTCCATCATTTTCACAATGGTGGATAATTTTATCCATAATAAGAATTAAATTGAAAATTAAAAGAGAAATGGCATATAAATTATTTTGTTTGTATTTTAGTAGTTAAGGTAATCAATTAAATGAAAATCAAAGCTGAAAAAGGAAACTGAATATTGATGCGAGAAGCTGATATTGTCAAATTCCAATTTGAAAAAGGAAACTGAAACTTAAATACCTCAAAGTTTTACACTGCAGTTATATTCTCACTAGAAGTTTTATACAGTTGTCATTGTGTCTTTAATGTCTTTAACTTATAGCCATTTGAGCTACATTAGGCTCAGATGTAACTAACACCTGCTTACCATAGCTTTGTTACTGGTATTCATGCTTTTTCTCTTTCAGTCATTACAAGTAACAACAGTTTAAAAAATAAAAAATAAACTTGCATGTGGCATTCCTGACTAGAGAGAAAAACCCAAATTTGTACTCAAGCTAGAAATGAATTTAACCACAGAATTTGTAGATAACTAAAATATGATTCCTTTAGTCGCCTGATACAACAGATATATCTGCACAAAGGTTGTGCATTGGAAAGCATTACATGGTGCTGGGTTCTAATTGTTTGATTAAACAAATGTATAAATGTACAATTACTAAGTGCATTTACATACTACCATGACCATTATTACAATTCTTGATCATTCTAAGAGAAAAATAATAACCCATATAAATATTAGTTTTAATTGTGACCGATAGAGAACAATAATCATTATTTGTCCGACAGGTTTAGTTTAGTTGTTTTATTTTGAAATGATGTCACTGGAAGTGTACTATCATGTCTGATTTGATGCTGGCAAGAATATCTGCGGTAGTTTGTGCTCCACATCAGACACAGTTCTTTATAAGTAAAATTATAACCAGTAATCGTGTGAATGTTGTTAATTATAAGAATTACATTAAATACTTTTTCTGATGTGTTTGCTGCAAATTTAATCTAGTGTTGCAGTTCCTCATTGTGACCACTGGATGTCAGTGAACACTGATGACAATTAACTCATGCAGCTCAGTTAATACCATAGGTTAATACACGCCAAGGAGAACAGAATATAGCATAGTACCACCTCCGGTGAAAAGTTTCAAAGTAAAACACGACTGTTTTTTGTTTGCTTTGTTTTATCCAGAGCCACATAGTGTAGTTGTGTAGATATTATGGTTGTTAATGTATTGTGTTTGCACGGTGAAAGAAATGCTGCTAAGTATGTCAGTTGTGTTTCTTAAATTGATAGTGAATTTATTTCCACTGGTGCAGGTGTATGTTAGTTGAATGGAATATGTGAAAAATTCTTCACATGACAATGAAATTACAGAAAATATTCATTACACAGAATCAGCTAAACACAGTTTTAATGTCTTACTTTTAGTGTAGCCTTTCTGAACAGTCATCAAAATTATTGAACACAAGGACCCAGATGTTAAAGTGATAATCAAGTAAATTAGTATTGCGCTTCACACTGAAAAAAAGATCATTCTAGACTACAATTCCCATAATACAACTCAATAAGACCCTGCTGTCCTAATATAGTAGCTTGCATTATTCAAACTCACTCCCTGTGTTTGTAGCACAGGCTCTATGTTATAAATTTGTAGTTTCCATCCCCAAACTCATAACCCTGGTGACATCACAATGACATCACCGGGGTTTTCTCAGATTTTGGAAAACTTCTTATAAAAAGTTAAACTGACTTTTAGTTGCATGTCTCTGCGTCAGAGGAGGTTGCAGGTTTCAGGACCACATTTCTCGGACCCTGTAGTTTTTCATGACACCTACGAAGTCATTAGACAGAAAGTAGTATTTGGGTGGCTTCACCGCCCGATCCGTACCAGAGATCCATTTTGTATTTGCCTAACTGACCCTACCCCTTACCAATTCTCTAGGTGGCACACACAAAAAACTAGGGTCCTAGAAATGTGGTCCTTGGACAGTGGTCCTGATCCTGCAGCCTCCTGTACTGCAGGAACATAGTATGCTTTTATGGATAAAACTGGTGAAGTGTCTCCTTAAATGTTTAACCCTACCTGTGCTAAAAGGTATTTGAATTAACTCAAGTACTGTTGTCAAGTAGCCTACAGGTTAGTATTTCCATTTTCTGTATATTTGTACTTCTTGCTCCACTTACCTGCACAGCTGTAGTTGTAGTGGTGTAGTTGTGTTTTTAGCTGGTTCGGCCAGCAGAGGTCGCCTGATCTCCATGTTGCACCTGGAAGGTCACTTGCACTGAGTTGCCATTTCTGGCAAACACCTTGTAAAAGTCAGTGAGCCACCAAAGCAGGTGTGCAGTGAGTTCAGACAGTGAGTCATAGGATGCTTGTTATATGAGGCCAGTGGACTGTTGACTTCCCAGTCAAATTGCATAATGACAGTAAATGACACCCTCCAGTCTGTCAGAGGATTAACCAGCGGTAACATGTTAAAATCATTTAAAAAATGGGCCATGTAGGGGGAGAGAAACTTCTACTACACCTGATCCAATCCAATCCAATTTAAATTATAAAGCGCGTTTTAAAAAAGTACAGTGCTGTACAATAACAATAAAATACAAAAAAAAGACATAAAACACAAGAAAAAAATGAGAAATGATGATGGGAACGAGAGGTGAGGAGGAGGAAGAGGAGCAAAGGATGGAAAAGGGAAAAGGGTGAGGGAAAGGACGCTGAAGAGTAGGGGTGAGGAGGCGAGAGAGAGAGAGAGAGAGAGAGAGAGAGAGAGATGGAGGAAAACAGATGATGAGAAGGGGGAGGAGGAGAGGGAGGAGGAGAGGGAGGAGCAGGGGAGGGGGGGGAGGCAGGCACTCAGTCTGTTCACTCGCAGCAGCAGCAGCAGCAGGACAATGGGCTGTATCCACCACGGATCGTAACGGGCGCCGGGCTGTTTCCGACCAACTGCAATATAAGGTATGACTGACGGGCCGCAGCGGCGCGGGAGTCTGTGATGGTCTCGGTCTCGACAATGTTTACTCTGCGTTAAAAAAAAATCTGCCGTTTGTCTGTGAAAGAGGGGAGGCTGCAGGAAGGAAGCGACGCAGCGCAGCAGTCAGCCAGCGGGGCCTGCCAAACCGACCGTCTGCCTCTGGGTCCTAAACCGGACGGTGACACGTTATAACCAGACGGCGTCAACCGTTCACGGTTATCGGCAGCAGCCTGTGTGCTGGATATTAACGACGTGATACGCCGAAGTAGGAAAAAATACACCCGGAGCTCTCGATCCCCGTCCTCACGTTTCCACGAAGAACGTCACGCTGAAGTCCGTTGCAAATCTGGCCGTTTTAAATGTCCGTGCTCACCTGCAGAGGTAAACACCTCCGAGGGTGTGAATGAAACCTGCTTTTGATTCGTCGAGGTTTTTTTGGAGAATTCGGCCTGCGACTGATTCATCAATATGTGCTTCATTACAATTTAAAATCCAATCTTTTATGAGAGAACGGTGCACGTCCCCCGTCCGCTCGAGTGTATTTTTGACGTAAGGGTAACAGAGGGACAACACGCGAACCACAAATAATAGTTGACCTTTTAGACGTAGTAAACGCTCCTCCGTGTGTTACATACACGCTGAATTAATGAGCCGCACATTATGATTCGCAGCGGATGTCAATTTTTATTTATTGATGAAGATTTACTTGCGAGAAAAACAGCGTCATAAAAAAGGATGTTTTCGGGTGGAAGTTCGGAGCGAGCAGCATATGTCGGGTATGCCAACAATGCCTCTGTCTAGCCAGCAGCAGCAGGAGCAGGAGCAGGAGCACGCAGTGTGTCTGCCAGAATGAACCTTTGCACTAGGCCGGGGCTGGGGAGTCTCCTCCACAGATGCGGGGATTGTGGTGTGAATAGATGGAGTCATTGTAGTTGTCATAATGTACCTTGTGTTGGAAAACTGCGTGCGTGACGCACATAGACCAGCAGTGATGCGGAGATGCTGTGCAGGCATGGCTGACTTAAAGACTTATTATTACTCATGTCTGGACGGGCAGCATATTAACCATGCCCGTGTGGAAGCAATCCACACCGGTGGCTGCAGTGTGGGTCACGTGCTGACCACACTGAATATGCACACACACACACACACACACACACACACAAACAAAGACAGATGTGACTGGTTGCACAGACCTGAAGTCCTGAGTGTTACAATGTATGATGATGCATGGTCGTTCTTGGCACACAAACCACCCAAACATTTCACACATCTTCCCATGTCATTTAGAAAAACACAAGGGAGGCTGTTTGTGTGTGGTGTAGCCTGTGTTCAGTGAAGGGAGGGGCTGTTCAGGGACCTCCCATCAATAGATCAGAAGTCAATAGTCATTTGCCTCCATAAGGTGAGGATGATTGGTGCAGGCAGGCGAGCGGTGGTTGTGCTGTTATGTATTTATTTTAGATCGTATTGAGCTGACTGAGACAGTGAGTGTATAACATCCGTAGGAGGAGAAAGGCAGCTCTTCTCCATATCTGGAGGCTACGGCTGAACACAATGCACAGGAATGTAGTTACAGAATAGATAAGTCGGTACGCACAGAAGTGAATATAGGGAAGTGCAGTGACATAGGCGGATCAGAGGAACTGAGGCAAATCAATGTCAGGAATGTTAACGACTGCGAGCACAATGAATGATGCAAATAACGGCACCAAGATGCATAAAAAATGTCTCCATCCGCAAACAGGAGAACCAAAGCACAGCTAGGAGTAAGACCGAATGACAGGAAGCAACTGCAGACCGCAAGGGATTAGGGGAAGCGGCAGACAGATGAAGTTGTTCTTGGAAAGATGAAATGAAATCTGGGCTTATGCTCATACTGTATTTAGCAACTGGTAGCAACACCACTAAAGAAGAGATGGATAGTCCGTCATGTTAAGATGGATTTGTGGAGACTGGGGGCTTGTTGTGTGTTGTGTTTTCCAGGTTTGTTCATGTCAGGTTGTGTTTATCAGTCAGACGAGGAGCCACCAACTTCATCTTAACAATAACAGGAAAAAGCCCAGGACCTTTATTAGCTCTGCGTATGTGTGTGTGTGTGTGTGCGTGTGTGCGCCCGTGTGACAGTGTGTGTATTTCTGAAGGCGTCTGTTAAGGTTATTTGCCTTACATTGCATTTACTCACTTAAGTTCACATGATTGGTGTGTGAGAATCTACTATTTAGCAAGACAGTGTCACAAGACATACTGTGGTTGCAGTTTGTTTGTGTATATATGTGTGTGTGTTTGTTGGTCCTGCCGTGGTCAGCAGTGCCATCTGGAGTCAGTGTGGGACCAAGCAGGAACGGAATCAACCTTTCCTACATTATCCAGGATACAACAGTGTTTATTTTATTTTAGCTTTTAGTTTATCGTAGGTCTTACATCCTTAAAAACGCTATAATCGTGTAAACAATGCAACATCCTGCCAACAACATGCAGTTTGTTAGCGTTGCCATGGACATATAGGCCTACTGCCAGACAAACAGCAACATGATTCAACATGTTTTACCCACTCTCAGTTCAGATGCATATTTCTGCATATTGTTGCACAGTGTTTGCACAAGTAGTTTTTTGTGCAGCCTTTGAGTAAGTTGTCAGAAAGCAGTGAAACTGTTAGTTGATTAATCAGTTATTTGAACAAGAAACAATTTTCTGACATTTTACAGACCAAAAGACGAATTCATTATTTGAGAAAGTGCTGGCAGATGAATCAGTGATGAGAAACTCCTGTTTAAATATATGTTCAAAGGTGCACTCCTTTTCTCTGTGGCTCTTAAAGACGCTTTCTAAACTCTGAGAAATTAACCCTGACATTCACGAGTACGTGCATTTCTATCCTCCTCTTTTCAATATGTGCAAAGAAAAGTCCAAAAATATCGCAGAAAACTCTTTATGCTTGGCTAAGAGTGTAAATGTTTGTGTATAAGAAAAAAACTAAATGCAACAAATTGTAATGGAAACAGACTAAGTGGATAATTTGTGGCAGACATGAGGCGTGTGACTTGTTTGTCTGTCACTCAAGCCTCCACTGGAGGAGTGAGAAACAGCAGCAGAGGAAAATGTCAAATATGTGTGAACTGATTTTCTGCCCAATAAGGTTTGACTGGTGCTCTTTTAATCACATCATCTCGTTGGATCATTTTCTTCTGCAGAGGTTTAATGGAACTAACAGTAGTGGACGGAAACGCTCATCAATTCAGATTTTCTTTGCCGATTCTCTGAAAAATTTGCTTAAAATTTGACGGCGGTTATTTCAGATAAGACTGTCCCTTGTAAGTCAATGCTAAATGCTAAATCGTTGGAGTAAGCCTTTAATGGTTTATAATGTGGTCATGTACAGCCTCACTCCACTCAATTTTCACAATGGTTGAAGTGGTTTTTACCCCAGATACACACACACGCGCACACACACACACACACACACACACACACACACACAGGACACAGATCTCAAAATGTAATGGAAATTTCACTGTTTTGTACAAGTCTGTTCATTAGGGCAATTTGTGGTGACTTATTTGTGATTCTATGAGTTGGACCAACCAAACACACCATTAATTAATGATGACATCACGCAGAGCAGCCTCATTTGGTCTAAACCAGAGTGGAAAATCTGACTTTAGTATTTGGCTTGTTTAGACTGAAAGCAGTAAATTCGAAGGCTGTACATTGACTTCTTCAGACTTCAGGCTTTTGTTTTGTATTAAGAAGTGTTGAATTAGAGGAAGTACAGTTTGTATCATGGTGACAATCTTAAGTGAAACCACAGTTTGAATCTTCACACCTCAGCTGTGAATTTTCACACAAATCCCACAGTCTGCTGGAAAAATGAGATGCGCCGTCTCTGGCTCCGTCCACATCTGATTAAATAATCGTCTGAGTAGATCCTTGTTTTATTAGGGACCATGAAGACTGTTTGGCCCAGACAGACAGAGCCAGACTAGCTGTTTCCCCCTGTGTCCAGTTTCTGTGTCATGCTAATCTAACTGAACAGACATGTGAGTAGTATCCCTGAAGAAGGGAATAAGAATATTTTGTCAAACTATTCCCTTCATGTTTTTTTTGGTTTGCTGAGCTTGCTGTCTTGAGTTTTGTAAGCTAGTCACAAAACATCTCGCATTCCTTCAAATCATCAAAATCTAGCAACGAAAGCAATGAAGCAAGCTAGGTAGCTAGCACTGAAAGAGTTTTTTTACATAGACATATATACGTCTGTGTCGTTTTAGAGATGATGTTCAGCTAATTAGAGCACAACATGCTTTGTTTATGTTTTCATGATGATTTTATTATCTAATAGTCATGATTAAATAAACTTTTCTTGAGACCTGTAGCTTTCTAAGTAGGATTTTTGTGACTGTGCTCACATTTTCATATCAACCTCTCTTTTTCTCTGTGTTTGGTCGTGTTTGTTTTCATCAGGTTTTCTTGAGATTGTGGCTTTGAATGCTGCTTCATATTGAATGCTGCAGCGATTATAATGCAGAACTAGAATTCAAACCTGATTAAAACATCAGTCGTTACCACGGCGCAGACCTGACAGCTGCAGCACAGTAAATTAGATTGTGATCATGAGAAAACAGTTTGATATATGGGGACCACGGGAGTGTTCTCTATTCACACACTGACTTTGTCACAAAGTAAATTTGGCATTCAGAGCAGCAACACGAAGCTGCACATGTCATGTGAGGTCACAGTGCGTCATCGTTTTAATTGGATTATTTTGACGGCTCCTGGAGCGCCATGTGGGTGTTATGAAAAACACAATGAAGCAGTTGTGATGCTATTTGATGTCATGTTTGGCAATAGTGTTGCTCATTTTCTGCTTATACAATATTATTTTTCTATCAAAGGTTAAAATTCAATACAATTTTCTCCTCTGTTTTCTGTTGTACTGCAGGTTTATTATAGATTATAGATGAATCTTACAATTATGTTCTGGATTAATCAATATATAGTCATCAACATAAATGGCGAAAAATCACAATTTCCGAAAAACCCAATTTGTAAACAACCCAAAGGTATTCATGTAACCAGCAAATATTCACATTTGGGAAGCTGCAGTCAGAGGTTTTGGCATTTATGACTGAAATCTTTCTTAAATGCGACAACCTGATGTTCTTGTGGTTTGAGGCGCTGACTGTGAACCGCAACATCCTCTGTTCGAATCCAGCTGTGGACCTGTATTAACACATCAGTCCCCTCCCTCTCTCTCTTCTGTCATTCTTTGTTAGGTGTCGAGTCTCTAAATAAAAAAAATAAAAAAAAGGCACAAATGCCCCAAAAATTACTTAGATTTTGTCAATTAAAAAATAATTTATCTACTCACATGGAGCATCACAATCACTGCGGTCTTACCAACGATAAATGCAGTTTTGAATGCAGATTATGTTCTTTTTGACTAGAGCTTACATAATGAATCCATTAGTCGACTGATAGAAAATTAATCATCAGCAAATTGACAATTGATTAATTATTTTATCGGTTTAATCAAACAAAAATGGCAATCATTCGCTGGTTCCAGCTTCTTAAATGTGAGAATTTGCTGCTTTTCTCTGTAGCCTGGTCACAGTCCTTCTCTTGAGTACAGCAGGAGAGAATCATTTGGACCAATCAGAGGAGTGAAGTACGTGGTGTTATATATTATGTGCATGTGGATACTTTGACACTTTACACAGAGCAGGAGCCTCAGTCTGTGGAGAAAACATCACTAGTTTGAACAAGTTAGTTACAATAATAATAATTTCAAGCTCTGGCTTGTGTCACTGTGACCTCTGACCTCAAACAGCCGATCTCTCTTCTCTTCTCTTCTCTTCTCTTCTCTTCTCTTCTCTTCTCAATCAATTATTTATCAATTAGTTGTTTAGTGCTTTGGGTTATGGACGTCTATTATTATTGATTAGATATCATAGAAAATGATTAATCACAAATGTAATCGATCGATCTCTCTCTCTCTGTGTGATTCAGGAGGTGAATGTCAAACAGCTCCAGGATGCTGCCGTCCTCATCCCTGCTGACCTGCTGTTCATCAGGGAGGATCTGATTTACCAAACATGATGAAGACTGAGCCCCCGTCGGCCACGGGGAGCAACGGGGCGTCGGGTGGGAGCAGCGGGGGAAGCGGGAGCTCGAACCTGCGGAGTCCCTCACCCCACCGCAATGCCTACGAGGCGGGGCTGGCGGCGCTGAAGAAGGCCACCGACCACCTCAACAATGCCGCGAACGGAGGCTCTGAGCCCGCCTCAAAACCCGCCCCGCTGCCCCGCCCGACCGGGAGGGGCAGGAGATACGGATCAAACGTTCACCGCATCAAGAACATGTTCATGCAGATGCAGTCTCCTGGTGATGAGGAGGACGGAGCCAAAATGATTGGTAAGGTGTCTCAGCGGTTAGATCTCTGTGAAAGCTTTTAACATCAACAGTGTCAGGGGAACTACAACTGGAAGAAAATAAAATATTAGTTACATTACCTGTGGTTACTTCAGGCTCCACTTCCTGTCTATTACAACATAATCGAGCCATATGACACAGGAGTGAAATAAAACAGAAAGCTTACTTTTATGACTTAAGTCTTTTCTTTGAATTGGTGCTGTCCTTTGTTTTGGACAATATTTAGAAAGTATTTGTTCTGAATATTTTAGCATGAAAAGGTGAAAGAAAAGTCACAACTGTCCACTAACATACAGAATGAAAAACCATCTACACTGATGCAATACAGTAAGGGGAAGGAAGATTAACTCAAGTTACACTAAGCTGCACTTTCACTTTCACTTACAGGCCTGTTCTGGTTTATTACAGCTGGTTCTTTTTTAGCTTTGGCCATTATCTCAATCAGTTATAGTACTTAACTTAGTAACTGCTGAAATTTGTTGTGCACAAGACCACATTAGTTCTCTAAAGTTCAAGTGTTTGTTTCATTTCCCTGTCGGACATTTCTTACTGTGGTCAACTTGGTTTGAACTGTGTCAGAAACAACAGTGAAAGTCATGCACCTAAGTCGTGTGAACATGGAAGGTTTTCAATGAGCTTTCCTGTCATTGGCAGGTAAAGATCAGGCGGTTAAACTGTCTCTGCCGAGAGCATCCAGCCTCAACGAGAACGTCGACCACAGCGCCCTGCTCAAACTCGGGGGCACGGTCTCAGAGAGGGTCAACCGGTTTGACTCTAAGGCAGGTGGGGAGGGCGGATGCTCCGCCATGGGTCTCTCCAAACTGCAGGAGACCAGGAGGATCTTTGAGCAGCGGACTCTACAGGTCAGAAGGCTCTTTGTTTTACTCACTTGTGTGTCGTGTAAATACTTTTTATTTCATCAGGTCATCCAGAAATCAATGACTGACTGACTGACCGTCTCCTCCAGGAGAAGCAAGCGGCCACTAACCGGATCCTCCTGAAGAAGGAGCGGGCGTCAGGCTTCCAGGGCAGCCGTCTAGACGTTGTGGCTCGCTTTAATGGCTCCACTGAGGCTCTGGACCGGCTGGACGACCCCCCTGCTCCTATTCCCGCTCCCACTCCCCCTACTCTTCCTGCTGCTGCGGCTTCAGTCGGGCCCGGTGAGGCCGTCAGCCCCACTGTGAGCCAGCTCAGTGCCGTGTTTGAGAAGGGCGAACTGCAAAACAATCTCTACCTCCCCCAGCGTCGGTCAGCCCCTGCCCTAGCACCAAAGCCCAAACCTCCAGCCAGAGGGGAGGCTGTCAGCAGGAAGGTGTGGGGGGTGTACTTAACTTTAAAAAATGCAGGAAATCAAGAAAGAAAGCTGATGAAATAAAAATGCATTAACCAAAAGCTATGAATTGATCGATGATCTCTCCTTGTCTCTCTCTCTCTCTCTCTCTCTCAGGCGAAGGTGTTGCCTCCAGGTAAGGACCCCGAGGTGGAGACAGCAGGAGGTGTGAGCACTCAAGGAGCAGAGCTACCAGAAATGACAGGCTCTCTGCAGAGGAGCGTAGAGGGAGTGGTGGCCAGCGAGGAGAAGGAAGCGTTCGGACAGTCAGGAGACCAGCTGTCCAACTCCTCCTACTCCTCGTCATCCTCAGTGGCCGTCACTTCCTCCTCTTCCTCTTCAGAGGCCAAGCCGGAGTCGGAAGCCCATCCAACAGCGACTGAGGCCAGGGGCTCGAGTACAGTGGCTGCCCCTGAACGTGAGCCGCAAGCTGGCGAGCAGGACGACTCCACCGGGGGGTCTGAGGCCGGGTCCAGGCTGGTGCAGGCGGAGGTTCACGCCTCGTTGGAAAACGGAGAAAAAGAACCTCCAGGTTCCTCTCCCTCGGAGGAGGAGAAAGGAGAGGAAGAGGAGGACGAGAATGATGATGATGGCTCGAGGAAGGAGGATTACTCGGAGGGGGATCTGGTGGATATCAGTGCGTACAGCGGGCTTGGGGAGGAGGACTCTGGAGGGAGCCAACTGGACGACGAGGAGGATGAGGAAGATGAGGAGGCGTATCAGCCGGAGACCAGCTGCTCTGAGATTGCCGGCCTCCCTGAGGAAGAGGAGCCCGCGCCGTCCAATAGGAAGATTCAATTTAGCACTGAGCCAATCAAGGTGAGTTTTTGTAGGATGTCATTACTCTTCTCAACACACTGTGAAAAACATGATTGGATTTGTAGCTTTGACAGTTCCCAGTTGATGTCAGGTCTGTGGGGAGCCAGTACTGAGCGCCTCCTTCTTTAGGGAACTCCTCTGTGACCTCAATATTCAGCTGTGGTCATTTCCACTCCAGTGCTTCATTAATAACATAACTGGATAGAAATCCTCTGGGGAGCAAGAAAGCTCCTTAAAATTTACAGCAGTCTGCCTGATTAGATTTTTATATTTCCTCTGCACACGTGGAAGTTAAAAGGCCAAGGAATCACCAGGAGTATTAGGATACATCCTCTGGGGACAGTGAATATCCCGAGCACACGGGGGGTGATGGGGAAATTTTGATCTGTTCATTCTCACTGCTCTCATCAATCCTAACAAACCAAAACACGGCTAAAGGAAAAGGCGATATACATTCATTTCGTAGCCAAGGAATGCTGATGTTGCCCCTGTGTGTGCTGGATGCTTAAACAGTTCGCTAACATGTTGGACAGCTTTATATGTCAAATCAATTAATGCAGCTTTAATGGAGTCAGACTGTTGTATAGGACACTGGTGAAGTCCCTGTATGTGTTCTGCTATCGACCATACCATAGGAGCTAAAAGAGAAAAAGTGTACAGAATAAGGAAATGACTGAAAAGACTCACTGACTTCCTCCTTCTTTAACTTAACACACACGCACCCACACACGTACGAGTTGCTGGGGGGGGCGGGGGGGGTTTCGCTCTTTGATTTCGCCACAGTATATCCTGCTGACTCGGCTTTTAGTGTGTGTGTTTGAACATAGATCTTGATTCAACAGAAGCTCTTCTCTATACTGTATTGCTCGATTCCACTAAGAGCCCCCCCACCGCACCCCTCACCGCAACCCCCCACCGCACCTCCTTCCCTCTCACTGCGGCAGTCAGCTAGTTGAGCCGTGCAATGACAGAGTTGTCACATCAACAACGCACTTCCTGAGAGAGACCGTTGAATATAACGTGATAATATACCACGTAAGAACAGAAAATGGAAGGATATAATATTGTGAGAAATGACACATCACATACGTACTGGACACTGACGGTCAAGATCACACTCCTCCGCCATGTCCACTTGTGCAGGTGGTCGAAGGAGGAATGTGTTTTATTTCAGGGCAGGCGTCAGGTCAAAAAGAAATTCTTTCCATTTTCTTGGTCCTTGAAACATTTGACCACAGTCGTCTTTAGCCACACAGCGCAGCTAAAAGTGGAGTTGTGGTCTGAGGCAGTGCTGTTTGCGACTAAGGTAACTGCCGCTGTTAGCTGCCCAGCCAGTCATGTCAAACCGGCATGTGCTACAGATGTGCAGCCAGATGTTCTCAGAATTAAGCAAACAAACACACACATAAAGTGTCACAATTGTCCAAACGTGATGTTTTATAATCAGTGAGTGAAAACCAACATTATTGTTATTAAATGTCCCTATTTTCAGTTTTAAGAAAAAAATACAAAGATGTATTTGTTTAAGATAAAGAATTGGTTGCTGGACATTTACAGTAAGTTAAAGTGATTCAGCTGTTTGCAGGCTGCTTGCTTTGAAACTTTGCAAAGGCTCACATCCTGCAGCTGCCTCCCTCAGCTCTTTCTCTATCTCTGCCTCATCTCCTCAGAGGGTACTCTCACTGTGAGCAATGTGCACCAGCCAGTGAGATTTATTTTAAAGCTACATCAACCGTACCTAGCCACAGACAACAGCGAGCCTGCAGTCACATCCAGGACGAAGTCGGTAATAAAACCGTTTTCATAGTTTAAGTAAGAAATTGATGGTTGGGTTTTTGCCTTGTGCAAACAGGATCAGGATGCGTGTGCAGTATGTGGCAATCATACTTCATAATTTTTTCTGTTGGAATAAAAACAGACTGCAGTTACTGTTTCTGTGCGCATCGCTGCAAATTCATATTTGAATGGAGTACATTGTAATTGTATCCATGAAGGATTCAACATGGCATCACACGGAGAGAATGAATCCCTGTGACAGTGTGACTGCTCTTCCTTGCTGGATTTGAACCAGTAACTTGTGCTGCGTGTTCAGAGAGGTGTTCTGCTGCAGGCAACAGAAAAGACAATCAGCAGACTCACTGTCCGGGCATGTTGGGTGTTATTACTCAATTTCAAAACTAGTCGGTGATTATTGTTCTGACATCATGAGTAACTTCATCAAGCAAATGTTAGCCAGGAGAGCTCAGACCTCCTCCAGCGCTGAACAAGTCTCCGGCCTGACTCAACAGAAACGTCATGTTATAAACTTTCCTTAACGCCGTGACATTGCAGCAAGTTTTTTTTTTTTTGTTATTTGACGGTTCTGGATGACGATGAACACACTCGGCGGATTTGTCTGTGCTGAGTTGTGTACAAGGCCACCTCTGTGAGTCTGTAAAAAGCAGCTGGAATGTGGCAGGGTGTGTTTGTTTTCCTTGAAAGAGGCACACACACCTACACACACACACACACACACACTGAAGCAGGGGAAGCTGATTGATAAGAATCACAGAGCAGGTCTTTGTTTGGATGTAAAAACCACCTGGCGTGTGTATTTATATGAGCTGAAGAGTTTAGAGAAGCACCTGATCCACGCTGAAATCATAAAAGACCAACTCCTGATTTTACACATCAAAGCCCAGTCAGGTGGGGGGGGGGGGGGGGGGGGGGGGGTACCGCTGCATCAAAGTTGTATAAAGCCTTTTTGTAGGATTACATGGCAAATTCAACTAAATTTTTTGAACTAGTTCAAATTAGTCATCAAATTCTCTCTTCATCTGAAGACCTGTTACCTGGCCTCCTACTACAGTGCCATCACTGCCCGAACATGAGATAGAGGTGGGATTGGCTTGAAATGTACATCCTAGAGAGGGTTTCTTCTGCCAGCGTCTCCCTCAGCTCCACCAAATTATAACCCAGGAGAATGCCAACGCCCGAAGACTTGTCACCACCAGATATGACTCAGTCTGAATTTTTCTTGTCGTCCATCTGTCAGAACTTAATTTTATCTTCTTTGCTGACGTCTGCTTCAAACTGTGTTCCAGCTTTATGACATGCACATCTGCACGGCTAGAAACATTTTTCAAATACTTACCAAAGCACATCAGAGGGCCTGTGTTGCATAAACTGTGCAATAGTGGTTTTCGGTCCATTTCGACAATCTGGCAAAGATGACTGAAACAGCATATCCCATGAGCCTTGAGCCCTGCCCGTTAGCATGAATAACGGTGAATCCCCGACAGCTCCTGTGTCTCAGGAGCTCCCTGGATCAGCACCTTGGCCAGAAATCCAGAGATCGTGTCACCAAAACTGACGTGGTCAATACCAGGTGGGATGTACATTTCACACCGATCCCACCTTTACGTGTTGAGAGATTTGTTGGTGGCTGAAAAGCAAAAGAAAGTCAGATCACATTACCTCGACTTCGCTCAGTTGAATTTACAAAAATGAAAATCTTGTTACATTGCAAAGAAGTGACAAAATCTAGACATATTCGAGACAAACAGTATGAGGTACACAGTTACAGATTACATGGCCACTGTGACTGAACCCCATCCATCTAAGCTGCACAACGAATGATTATCTTAATCTTTTGTTTAATTGATTATTAGCTTAGTCTATAAAACATTATAAAATAGTGAAAGGCACAATATAGCTAACGTTAGCATTAACAGCTGTTTACTGACCAGTCTAGAAGAATTGTTGTGAGTTCAGCATCAAACTTTATTCTTTTACTCACCAAGAGCTGTGTCCAGAGGTGGAAACAAACACCAATGGTAACTCTTGTTTCTATCACATCTTTTTTTTTTTCTACTGAAGTTAGCATGCTAACGCGCTACGCTCATCTCGTCACTTTCTGATAGTAACTCACTGTAGCCTCTAATCTGCCCTGAAGACGTAGCGCTGCTCAGAGGGAGTATTATAACCTCTAGTCTTGTAAACACAACGATGACCGAAGCTCTTGTCAAGCGACAATCACCTCCACCTGCTCCTGGCAACAGATTACGTTTGACGGACGGGAAAACTAACAAATAGCCCCTTTAGACAATTGATCAAAATAGTTAATAAATAAGTTGTTTTCTGTTGTAGTAACACTTTGTATTTTGTTTCTTTAATTCATACAAAAACCAAAGTGAAAAACAAACAACTTGCAGTTTGACAGGGTTTTATGAGTCAGGCTACTTCTTGGTAGTCAGCCAGTAAAGTGGGATCTCTGTTTAAAATGGGTTAATGCTCCTCTAATGTAAAGCTGTGTTTCGTGCCCGTAAAACCTGAGGGACAATACTATCTAGTAACCGCCTTGCCGTTGAATGCAGTTACCTGTCTGACATCCATCTGACCGTAGTGACTCAGGCTAATTCACTGCTCAGCCTACATGGATTAGCCTGCTTCTGTTTTTAGCTGCAGTGTTTATTTCATTTTTTTTTTTTTTGTTTCTTTATCATTGCTTATGTGGTAACTGTTGTTTTTTGTTATTGTGGCATAACCCCTCAGTTTAGATTTAACTTATAGCATCACATAGACACATGACACTTGGTGCTAAAATGTGTTCAGTCATTACAGCAGCTGCAGGCCACACTGAGAGCCTGTGAGCCCTCCTGCCCAGATGTCCTGATTACTGTCTAACAGACAGACACTTTTCACTCCCACCATCCAGCTGTTGATGTGATGACCTGAATTTTCTTTAGAGTGTTTGATTGGTTGTAATTTAATGTGGCCTTGAGTCAAGACACAACTCGCAGCAACAAACAAAGAACCACGAGAGCAGAGAGGCAGCACAGCCTCGTTGTTGGAGGTTCACCCTGCCTCCTGCTGCAGCTCTCTGTGGCTTGGCTTTGGCCCAGTGGAGCAGTGGCTGGTGTTTGATGGGCCAGATTATGCAGAGGCTGTCATTCAAGAGGCAGCGTTGTAAGAAAAAAAAAAAAAAAAAAGAAAAAGTTCTTCTACCTTGTATTTGATCCAGTCCACTCAAACATCTTAAAGTCAGGATGCAGAAGGCTGTGTTTATATATAACCGTTCAGAACAAGTCATTAATGCCCCTTTCTGGCATATTTGAATCAATAAACAGTCTATTTATGCTGTTAAGTGCCTATGGGGATAAATAAAGTTCAATCTGAACACTGACTTCACTGTTCAAGTGTAGTATTGATTAGTTGTTGTTTTTGTTTGTTTTGTTGCTTTGAATGAATTAATTGACAAACATTTTACTGTATAATCAATTCATCGTTGAAGACATTTCTCAATCAAAAATGTGGACGTCTTTATTATTATTATTATTAGCATTTAGTTCATGTTCATCAAACGTTGTCCATCTCAGGCTCTGCAAGGGGAGCTAAGCTAATTTGTTCCAGAGCATCACATGAGCAGAGCCAAGCTAACATGCATTTTATTGTAGCAATAAAAGCATAAAACCTTGATGTCAGTCTTGTGACTGAAATGACGAGCTGCTGCTTTCCTCAGTTTTATTTCACTGTAAACTGAATGCCTTTTACGTTCACTTGATTTAAAGATGTTACCTTAGGCCCTGGTGTTCATTGGTTGTACTTATTGTTAGCCAGTGTTGATAGCAATGTTTCTAATGAAACTACATATCTATTATTATCGAGATCTGTTCTATAGACTTGTGTCAGGAAAACGGCACTCACACACTGACCTGATGCTCCCAAGTGCTTTTGACATTTGACCTCTTTTATAATGTCCATATCTTGTTTTTCCACCAATTCAGTTCCAGTTCAGCTGTGTCGTTGATGAGTGCTGATTGTTTAGTGCATTTCACTGCACATAGATTTGTTCATTTTGAACTTTTTGAACTATTGTCAATTTCACAGCTCAGTAATGGTGACGTTTATAACCTACTATCAAATCAAAGTGTTGCAGCAACAAAATAAAGCCAAGGTGCATGATATAGACTAGTTATCTGAAAAAGAAAATGGTATATACACCATAAATATCGTATAATGATGATATTTATTGAACAACACGCACAGAACAGACAACAAAAATGGACATGATTCCAGTGTGAATGATGTTTACGAGTCACAAGTCATTGCACTTGGTATAAAGGACTTTATGTAAATGTTTTTGGTTGCTGTTGCGGCTCCACAGCGTCTTCCCGAGGGCAGTTCTGTGAATTCTTTTAAAGAATGGATACAAAGGATAACACACGAGCTTTCTGCTTCATCTGCAGTCTCTATACACACTCCAGCTGTTTCTGCTCCCTCCCAATAATTTCACAGGCCGTGTTTGTAAACCGGGTCAGTTTGTTTCAGTTCTTAGACCCCCAGATGCCCCCATACCATGTACACATATTAAAAGTCAAAACACTTGCAAACTGTCACAAATAAGCCATGAAATGCTTGTTTAATATTATTGCGTCCATTTATCAACATTTACAGCAGCAGAAGTTGTTGTGACTCAGCTGGAGGAGGCAGTTATGCTGCTATAACCTGACACTAAAACTGACACTTAATCGTCATAAATGTGTCAAACACACAGCCATGTTAAACATATTTTTATATTCAATTTGATTTGATTGCATTATTTCGTATGTACATTGCAAATGAATAACTCCAGAACTTACCTGAGAATCATCATGTTTTCTTCAGTGTCAAAGTCACAGGAACTACTAACAGGTGATTGGGAATATTTTTATTGTTGCCCACCAGGCAAAATGTGAACAGATGTTGGTAAAATAAACCGGTCTCAGACTGAGATTGAGGGATTGTGTGTTCCTGATGTCTGCTGGGAACGCTCTGAAGCTTCATGCGCACGCACAGGCACAGCTTAAAAGTTACTCAACAGGAAGGAAATATGACAACAGGAAGGAGTTTAACAATCACACCCTCAGACCCTGTTTGTCAGAGTGTGTGTGTGTGTGTGTTTGTGTGTGTGTGTACATGCCTGTCTTCTACATTCAGGGGTATGTTAATCCTGTAACAAGCACCTCCTACACATAGAAGCCTTTGGCTGTGTCTCTATGTATATCACACACATGGACACACACACACACACACACCCACACACACACACACACATTAGCATATCTGCCAGACAGGGACAGGGAGAGAGAGCAAATCAGTGCCCCTGCCAAACCCATGCTGGGCAAGCCTGTGGTTGCTGTGGAAACCAAGCCACGTGATCACAGAGATGGTCAGCAGGGAGACAGATTCGCCTGACCTTTTTGGGAGGAGATTTGGGGGCGGGGGGGATAAAGAGCGGGAGAAGAGTTGGGAAGAGGGAAAAGCTGAAATATATACCTATATTTTGTGAAGAGGGAAAATGTTGCAGATCTCTACTGTTTGCATGTATCATGTAGGTTATTCTCCTGCGTTCTCTTCCTTCTAATGGAATATAAGTGCGAACTGCTGCAGACCAGCTGCTGGTCCAGTCTTTTAAATGTGCAGTTGCCAGAGTGGGATGGAGCCTCTTCCAGCCTCTGAACATCCCTGCGGTCAAATGGAGACGTGCTGCCACACTGACAGTGCTGGTATTTGAGCTATTGGAGGTAGTAGAGCTGGTTGATTACAGGTCACTTATTGGCTGACAAGCACATGTGTGCTAATGATATGCAATGAAGAACCACTGTACAACTGTTTAAAACATGGGAAGTGTGTGTGACTGTCATTGTTAGCTAGAACCTTCTGAATGCCCCTGTTCACTATGTAGAAAACCACTGGTTTGTATAACAGGTCATTAGGAGTTATGCAAAAAATGCAACAAGAGACTGAGGCCATCTGACCTTTGATCTTTGCCCCGTGTGTAGGTCTTTACCACCTACTCTAACGAAGACTATGATCGACGTAACGATGATGTCGACCCCATGGCGGCCTCGGCTGAGTACGAGCTGGAGAAGAGAGTCGAGAAGCTGGACCTGTTTCCCGTTGAGCTGGAGAAAGGTACACACACACACACATTTTAACAATCATTGAGAGTCACTCAGTCAAGCCTCTTATATAACTACACACACACACACACACATGTGCACACAATAACTGACAGGGTGCTGTTAGCGGACAACTCCATTATCCTTTTATGGGATTAAATTTAGCGCGGATTAGCCTAATTAGCAACTAGTAATTCTAGAGGCAATGGATTTGAACCAGCAACCATCCATGACGGCTGCTCTCAGAACAGCATAATAACTGTAATACTCACCAATGTTTAATAAAATAGAAAATGGACATAATATATTATTGGTTTGGCTGCCGCAGCACACTTGCTATAAGGGTACAATATGGATAAACCACAAATGAATACATCAGTCTACTGAGCAGTGATCTATGAATCTATACAATGTATATTTCTGATTATATGTAATAATATGATTCTTATGAATAAGGATATACACTACCGGTCAAAAGTTTTAGAACACCCTTATTTTTCCAGTTTTTATTTAAATTTTAGCAGCTCAAGTCGAGTGATTGACTTTAAAAAAGGTAAGTGGTAAACTGCCCAATGTAAAGAAAAAAAAAGATTTAAAAAAAACAAAAAACAGAAGAATCATGTAAATTTTTCAGAGATGAAAGAATCAGTGAACGTCCAGCTTTCCCGCAGCGGTGGAAGTAAATAAAGAAAGCTGATGCAAACGATTCCTACGTGTTGATTGCTGACAAACCCCTCTGTTTGCATGAAGGCAGCGCCGGAACAAACTGTGTTACTTCACCCTCCGATGCGTTGTTAGGACAGTACTGTACTGCAGGAAGTAGGACTGTGACAGAGGTAGACAGACTGGTCGGTTAGAGGTTCATCCTACTGCAAGATTATGAGCCAAAACAGAATAAAAGAACTAGACGGAGTCTTCACATGATGGAGAACGGCCCAGTCTCCAGACGCCGTGGTGTTTAACTGGACACAAGCTGAAAGCAAAGAAACCTGCAAGTGCAACACATTTGTAGGAACTTTTTGACAATTTTGACATTTGATTTCCATTGTAGAAAGAACTGAGACATTATACTATAATACTATAATTCAAGATACACATCAATACTTTCATTTTCAATATTTATATTGTGTCTCTCTCTCTCTGTCTGTGTGTGTGTGTTTGTCTCTCAGACAGTGATGGTCTGGGCATCAGTATCATAGGTATGGGTGCAGGAGCTGACATGGGTCTGGAGAAACTGGGGATCTTCGTTAAGACGGTCACCGAGGGTGGAGCTGCGCAGAGAGACGGCAGGTAAGGTCTTCTGCTGTCTAAACACAGTCTGTCTATACATGGTTCACACAGGAGCTCTTTATCAATCTTATCTCATCAATCGTCTTATCAATGACGTGTAGAAATCTGACTGAAAAAAAAAAAAGCATGGTCGAGAAATAATTGAACATTTTGGGAAATGACGCTTCTTTGCCGTCTTTATCAGAGTGAGTTGGGAAGACTGACGGAGGTTGAGATATGTTTAGCCAAGCTTAGCATAAACTGAGTGGCTGGAGGCGAGACTCCCGAGGAACCAGTACGACCTACGAGACAATGATCATGTGACAGACGAACGCGGCCGAAGGCATTGGTAGTTTTTTGAAGCGTTCTTCTTAGTTGGGTTTCAAATACTTTAAAGTTCAACTGGGTGTTTGGAAAAATCCAAGCGGCAACCTCCAATATTTGTCTCCATGTGTAGATAATATGAAATAACCATGTATGTTTAACGCAGTGCTCCGTCCATTCCTCTGTTTCCACTCGAGTAAATTCTCCGTGTGTGTGTGTGTGTGTGTGTTTGAAGGATCCAGGTGAATGATCTGATAGTGGAGGTTGATGGGACCAGCCTCGTCGGCGTCACTCAGAGCTTTGCTGCTTCCGTCCTCCGCAACACCACCGGCACTGTCAGGTCTGTCACACGCATATATATACACACACACACACACTACTCTCTCTTTCCTTAATAGATCA
This sequence comes from Seriola dumerili, assembly GCF_002260705.1. Lineage (NCBI taxonomy): Eukaryota > Metazoa > Chordata > Actinopteri > Carangiformes > Carangidae > Seriola > Seriola dumerili. The sequence goes on from NW_019174368.1 coordinate 1,142,178, forward strand.
TTTGATTTGCTAAATCTACAAAAAGAAATGTATTTATTTGCAGATTTGTGATATAAGCTGCATATTTTTCAGGTTTTTCTTTGGTATGTGCTGAAATGTTCAGGTTTGTGTTGTGTGCATTTTTTTGTGCTCTGGTTTGCAGTTTGATGGTTTTAATGTTTGTGATTTGAGGGTGTGAAATGTTTTCAGGTTTACAGTTGCTCTGTGTTTGAACTTCTCACATTCATAACTGTGTGTTTTGAGTTCTTTAACTTGATTGACGGATTTTGAATATTTTCAGGTTTGTTACTGGTGCGTGTTGAATGTTTTCCAGGTTTGTGATTGGCCGAGAGAAGCCGGGGGAGCAGAGCGAAGTGGCTCAGCTGATCCAGCAGACTCTGGAACAGGAGAGATGGCAGAGAGAGATGATGGAGCAGAGATACAAACAGTACATGGACGATGATGAAGAGGTACATGCTACGTCTAACACACACACACACACACACACACACACACACACACACACACACAGTGTCACACAAACATACACAAGACTGAATAAAACAAGACCTAAAAAAATCCTCAGGTGCTCAGACGTGTGTTTATGGAGCAGGTTTTCTGAAGCCACATTTATTAACTCAGAACATCTTCAGCTGATGTTGCTGTGTCAGCTTGAGTTTTCATTCGGTGCGGGAAATCAAGAGAGGGAGGATTGAGAGAGAGAGAGAGACCAGAGAAAGATACATTGTGTTGTACATGTGTGTGTGTCTTTCTGTGTGTGTATGACAAAATGTCGTCTGTATGTCACCACGTGGCCTGTAGTTTCCAACTCAGTCCAACTTCTCCATCTTGTGGCCAGAGAGGGTAACACACAGTCAGACACTACAACAGTAACCACATAATGCTGGAGTGTTTCAAAACCATGAAAAGGATATTACACTTAACCACTGAAATATATTTACTTCTTCTGAATGTAATTGAATGTAAATTCTACTAGACATTAAATAAGGTATTCCAGTGCAACTGAACAGCTGCCATTCCTTATGACCAGTCCAGCACCATAGCTAGCATTGAAGACAGTCACATTTACTACCCATAACGGTCTCCTTCAGATCCTGGCTGCAGCCCAGCTCATCATTCATCTAAACAGGGATTACAACCACCGTCTGTCTTGATATTTATACAACATAAACACTGTCCAAAGATGACCCAAAGAGTTCACGATAGAAACTCTTGAACTACTTAAAAATCAACGAACAAAGAATCCGACCAAATCATAAATTAACATATAAAAATATATGATATTACATAAATTAGATGTAGGTTATAACGCATAATAATTCACAGTGCACACTGAATGTAGAATATATACATTTAAAGGAGGGCTGCAGGATTTTACTATTGCTCTTCTACGATGTCGGGGGACTTGTGAGTGAACGATTCAGCAGAGGATACTGATGTAGACGGCATGCTGTCGGGTTTGATGTTGCCTAATAGCAGATGCAGTCAGAAAGCTAGCTCGTCGTTGAGTAGAGTAGAATGATATATAAGTGCAATACTACATTTTCGTTACTGCATTTTTGTCAGCAGTCAAGTTGCTGTCAAGCTGGACAGACATGAGTTAATGTAAAGATCATTTATTTTGTAATGTAGAGGAGAAGAAGAAGACAAATGATTGGCAGACTGTTATCGATTGTGTTGAACCTTTGAGTGGGAGGTGGTTACACTTCAGAAGGTGAAGTCTGAACCACCAGCAAGAGCTTTCTTCTTTCAGTTCATTTGTTTAATACCTTTGTGGTCTGCTTCAGGCTAGCTGCCATTTATACCATTTTATTTGACACATGCTCCTTCAAATTAAATTATACAGCAGCTTATAAAGGGAGAAAGGACTGGAACTGGGAGTTTGATATCGCTGTTATCCTCAAGTTACATGTTAAGGAATTTGCTTGACATTTTGGGAAATACTTTCTCGATACCACTCTCAAGCTAACGCTAGCTGCCGGTTTGCTTAGCACCAAAACAGGAAATGGTGAAAACAGCTAGCTTAGCTTAGCACAAAGGTGACAAAATCGGCCTACCAGCACTTCAAAAGCTCATTAACACTACGGTAAAGCCATGTGTCATTTGTACATTTTGTTTTTGTACAGAAAAGAAACAAAATGTAAGACATGTTAGCTTTATTGGTGTGTGTAGGCTGATTTCTGATTCCTTTTCTCCCTGTTTTGTTAAGAGAAAGATGCTTAGATAAGCTAACTGGCTGCTGCTTCATATTTACATCATGCGTAGGAGAGTGGTATTTTTTTCATCTCTCTCTCGGCAAGAAAGCAAATGCACAATACAAAAAATGTTCAAATAAAAACCCAATATTTAGAAAGTATTGCAATTATTAAAATGTTTTTTATTTTTATCTATCCACATCTCTGCCTGCAGACGGGTGAATATGCGACAGACGAAGAGGAGGAGATGAGTCCTGTGTTTCCAAACTCCATTGAGGTTTTCGACCTGGCGGAGAACCAGGACATGTTGTCTCCTGTGGAGCTGGACCCCGAGAAGCTGGCCCACAAATTCAAGGAGGTATTATATGTGATTTCGATCATTTAGATCCTGAGTGTAATTGTTTTATTCGTTTATTTCTCTCGTAGTTTATCTGTTCCCCAGTTTTAGCCTTATCATCTTGGTTTTCATCTTTCTTTTTATACTCTCTGTCTGTGGCTGTAGCTCCAGATCAAACATGCAGTAACCCAGGCGGAGATCCAGCTGCTAAAGAGAAAGGTAAGACAACTTAACGTTCAATCCAATCTTAACATGCAGAAATGAGATGCACTGAAATAACCAGGTGATACTGTATTGCAGTGGAGAATGTACACTAGCATAACATCAGTTCTTTTTCTGGCTGAACGATGACTTAACGTTTGCTCTACCTCCCACATGCCACCTCCTCCCTCCCTCGCTGACCCCCTCACCTCCAGCTGGCTCACGCAGAGCAGGATAAGTTGCGTTGGCGGATGGAGCGCGCTCAGTTGGAGCAAAACATCCGGGACAGTAAAGAGAGGATGGAGAAACTGGAGGGCTACTGGATGGAGGCACAGTCCCTGTGTAAGGTAATTTATTAGAGAATAAACAATGAAAGCGAAGGAGGTGACTCATGAATCGAAGGTTTGTTTTTTTTTCCTGATTATTTACAGCAGGACAACAGACATGTTGATAAATCTTAAATCTTCTGATTTCAGAAGTGCCACGCCAGGGCACACTGCCATTATGCACAACCATCCACCGTGTTTACCTCGATTAAATCTGAAAATGACACCAAGCTGCTACAGACTAAACACACACACACATACACACCTCTACACACACCTCTACACACAGAATGGTCAGTCAGAGCTCAGTATTCTGCATCATACCGGGGACATCGGATTACTGGAGCTCATTAATCCTGTGCGTCATCACCCTTCTTTTTTTTTCCATGGTTCCTGTTTATGAAATGGGTGTTGGTGCAAACACTGCTGTGATTTGAGCGTTTACGACCTGAGATACAGTAGAAGAAAGACTGAAAGAGCATTAGATTGATAGAATCCTATAAAAAGCTTCACCAAACGTTTTGTTCATCATTTCTATTGCTATTAATCAACTGTTGTGGGTTCAAGTCGTGCAGCTCTGCAACATCCAGACCACATAAGACAGAAGCCGATTCTTCAGTTTGTTGAGTCGTCAGCGCTTTGAGACCAGAGGTGTGACTGGCTGACACGTTTAATAATAACCAGACCATTATATCTCTGCTCACCTCATCCCGTCCTTTTGCACCTGGGCTGTATGACCCAAACACTGCACACCCAAGACAACCCGCTCCCCCACAAATTCATAATGTTTGAGAACTGCTGACTTGTAGTCTCCCCAGGTGTGACGTCCTGGCGCTGCCTGTGGTTAGCTTTAGAAAATATTGTAGCTATAAAGAAAGATAAAAATTTACCGACCTCATAAGCTGTTCCATGCCCAAACAAGCCATAACTTTCTCCACTTGTGTGTATCAGTTACTGTCCCTATTGTCCATACTGTTCCAACTTGACAGTAATGTGTAATTTCAGTTAATGAGTTGCTTAATAGAGACAATATGAGACACATAGTTAGAATCGAATTGAATCAGGAAATCAGTGCCAAAGCCCTACTGATCGGTTTATAGTCTGTCAGAAACTAGTTGTTTTCATTTACTGACAGTGTCTGTATGTGTGTGTGTGTGTGTGTGTGTGTGTGTGTGTGCACGTGTGTTTCCAGGCGGTGGATGAACACCTGAAAGAAACCCAGGCTCAGTACCAAACCCTCGAGAGGAAATACAGCAAAGCCAAGAGACTGATCAAAGAATACCAGCAGAAGTAAGGAAGGAGGGACAAAACAAAGGTCTGAGAGGAGTAAATGATACCAAAACTTTAATGTGTTTGTGTGTGTGTGTGTGTGTGTGTGTGTGTGTGCACTATAGGGAGATCGAGTACCTGAAGAAGGAGACAGCACAGCGTCGGGCGCAAGAAGAGAGCGAGGCAACACACAAAGAAGAGACGGACAACCTGCAGGAAAAGGTAAATAAAAAACACTTCTAATTTCACCTTGTTTTTCTATTGTGTTTATATTTGCATTTTCTCACACGGAGCTTGAAGCACAACGCTTATCCAAACGGGTTCCCCTGGTTTGTAAGAGTTGGTTTACCCAAGTTACAAAGAAGACAATTTTATCTGTCAGAAGTTTGTGTTCAGTCGTTGTGGGTGATGTTCTCTCTTCAGTGGTCTACTGTTGGTCTTTAAATATTGCAAATATTTTCTCAGATAGCAAATCCGGTGCTGATCCACAGCCGCGTTGAAAACAGTTCCCATGAAAAACATGAATAACTCAGTCATGACTGTTCGTTCCTACCAGTCTTCTCCTGGTGTCTCTATCCAGAAACACCAGGGGACTGAGAGCATCAACTGTGTGTGAATCATCGTTTTAATGAGTCTGAGGGAAAGTACAGCCTGGAGCTCCACAGTGTGATGTGGCTGCGATGAGCAACATTATGTGATAAAGGTTGTCCAGGTTCAAATTTCTAGTGATGTCTCCAGACAGAATAGAACTGTTACTTTTAAAGAAGTGAGAAACTTTTAAAATAATTTCCGAAATTTAAAAAAAAAAAATCAACATGAAAAGACCACACTTTTATTTTACTTACAGCACTGTTTAATTACAGATTATTGTATGTATTACTGTGATGACTATTCTTCATAATGTCAGAAATGTTAGGGTAAAGTAAAGAAACAAAACGTTCTTTCATCAGTGCGTCTGAGCCGCTGCATATTCATATATATTCACATTTACAACTCTCCACGTCCTGGACAACCAGAAGTTTCCTCAGGTTTCCTAAATAGTGACATCATGACAAGGAAAGCTCTGCATTTAAAGGAGATGAGAGTAATGAACGTGATGCGCCGTGAATGTCACAGCCTCTAACATGCCCAGCTATAACGTATTCTTTCTGATCCTAAACGTGTCCTGACACCCCCAAAATGCACTGAGCCCTTAATGGCGAAACAAGTCACTTTTAAAGTTTGATATAGTTCATATGTGTTTAGTTATCATCCACTATGTTGTTGTTTCCACAGATTACAGACTTGGAGACCAAAGTGGATGCCCTGAAGACTCCCAAACCCTCCTAGACTGCTGCTACTTCCTACCTCCTTTCTGTGACTCAAAGAGGAGGAGCTCTGCCTTCATTCTGACCGGGGCTGTATTTTATTCCAATCAACCATTTACTGCACAGACAGGGAACGGCGGGGGAAAACAAAAAGAATATCAAGGATGACAACTGTAAGAGAGAGAGGACGAGGAGGGTGACATACAAAGAGGAAAAGCAATCCCTCATCTACCATTTGCCAGCAGCTTAGAGCTCCGTCAGTCAATAACCAATCCCAGAATGCACCTTCTGTAATACCCAGAATCCTCCTTGTGTGTCTTCCTGGCAACCGGCTTGGCAATCAACACGGAAACCACATTCAACAACTTGTACATCATTTATGGATGATCTGTTTTCACTTCTCCTCTCCTCATTAACTGTATTGTACCAGGACTCTGCGATTGATTCAGATTTATTTTAAAAAAAGCGCTTTTAATAAACAGGCTCGTCACAAAGTGCTTTATAGAGTGACAGAGGGGACAAATGCAGAATAAATGGGAACAAAACAAGAAAGGACGAAGGTCATTTTGTTGTCGTTGTACTTCTTTTGAACTGCGTGGTCGCTGAACCATCTCTTAAATTTTTTTTGGGACTGGACTGGATTCTTACGAAGAGGACAAACGTGTTTTTCTGTTACATGGCGTTGGGTCATTCGAAATCAAGAACTAAGTGTCCACCTCATTTTTAAAGACACAACTCTTATTCTGAAGTGGAACCTCTGTAGTGATGACACACCATGACAAAAACTAACTTTGAAAAGGAAATAGCCACCACACTATGAAAACTATGAAACAAAATGGCCGACAAATTTCTGATGAGTGGCAAAAACTGGTAAATAACAGAAGAACGCCCCGCCCCCAGCCTTTGTTTTATCTTTTCCAGTCTAATTCTCTGCGAGTGATGGAAGGAATCAGGCAGAAGCGTGCATTTCAGGTCTGAACTGGTGGCATACTGTTTGTATATATTCTATACATGTATTTAAAAGTGTTTAAATGGCTTAAGCAATTAAGTGGGTCTGATAGCGGTGAGTAAAGCGGTGCAATGAGGGAGTGGTAACGTCTTGCTGTGGAAGGTTGAGTGGTTCAGTAGCCCAGATTCAGTCTGTTTCATCTCTTCTCTCTCAACATCAGTGGCAGACAGGGTGTGAATAGTCTAATATGTGCTTATAGAGCTTCTAATGGTGTATATTTGTTGGTGTTTACTACAGTATCTGTGGGTTTACATGCATTCCAACATCCTGTTATTCGGGATAGTCATGTACTATATTCTTGAGTTGGTGCAGGGAAACGTTGCGTTCTGTTTTCAGAAATTTGCTCTTATCCAGATCACAAAAAAAACTGAATATGCTCACTTGAATATACCAGTGTTATGAGGCTATTTCGTGTGCAGCTTCCACTATGCATCTGCTGCATAGTTTCCTGCACTCAGGCTGCAGGGTAAAGTGAGAATAGTCACTAACGTCCTATATTGAGAAACATCTGATATGTACATCAGGATCTCCTGACGTGAATGTTTTAGTGTCCGCTGTTCAAACATTTCTTTGAGGCAGAACTTCAGAAATAATCTCAATGTTTGAGTTAAATTTAAGTGGGTGGAGCCATAGAGACAAAAAATCCCAACCAATGATAGATCTTTGTGCCAGATAGTGATATTGGAGAGTTCTGATCACAATGTATTGGACAGTATTCTCATTTTTACATAAATACAGTTAAGGAGCCTTTACTAACAGCTGATGCTGTTGATTGTCACTCTGTACTTGATATGTTGTTTTACCTTGAAAAGTAGCTTCAATAGAATAACTGTTAGAAGTTTTTCAGTAGTTGTAGTTGATGTTTTCTCTTCGGTGGTTCCATCCCTGGTCCCCTCTTGGTCTTTAAATATTGCAAATATTTTTACACATAGCAAATCCATAGCTGATTAACAGACGTCTTGAAAACAGTTCCAGTCAATCATATGAAATATTGTAGGTAAAATTCACTCATGACTGTCTGTTCCTACCAGACTTCTCCAGGAACACAAGGTAAACTCAGAGCAACAGCTGCATGAGTCATCCTCTTAATGAGTCTGACAAAAGTACAGCCTGGAGCTCCACAAAAGGAGATTTGGTTATGAAAGAACTGTGATCAAGATATGTCCTGACACATTTTACAGTTGGAAAATAAATTTGTCAGCGCTCTGCAAAGTATTTAATGAGAATACTGTTTCTACGTGACCTCAGACTTATTACTTCCTGTTACTTATCAGCTAATATTAACTAATAATATTGCCCATGGCCATAATGATTACATTTCTCTGTAAGCAACTCAACTCTATACCAAACTATGAAGTTTTAACCACAACTGGATACTTAGTATACGTGTTAAAGCCTCGCCAATAAATTGCCAGGCGGAAAAATGGGAGCAAAAAAGTAAAAAACGTAATTATATAAGAAACTAAATATGTAACATTGAAATGTAACAGCTCCTCTACCTACTGTTAAAATTTAAATGTCGAATTAAATTCAATTAAATTATTAGTTTAAATTAAATTTTAGTGTCTTAATGTTACCAATACATTTTAAAACCACTTGATTTTTTTGACCTGACTTAAACTTTTATACCTGAATTTGACTTACTATGAGTTTTGGGAATATTTGACACTTGAATTTTGAATTTGTGAACCTTGAAAAAAATCTAAGTTTTTGCAATTGTACAAATTTCAAACCAAATACCTTAAGACGAATAGATTTCAAAGTAAAATATTTCACTGATATAAATGTAATGATATTTCAATTTCAATTCAGTTATGTATTCAGAAGGAGTTAAATGTCAAAACTAGTGAAATATTCAAATTATTATGGCCTTTCATTGATTTCATATCGGCCAATTTATCAGTCAGACTGTTAGAGCTCTACTAAGTAATCTAGGTCATCTAGCCTAGACTGAACAAACTTGGTTGTAGCAATACATGCTAATTTAGCCTACAGGCTTCCCAAAAGCGTAATATACAATTGTCATGAATGAAAGTTTTTTTTTTTATTGATATTTCAATCAGTATTTGACTTTTCTAGTTAGCTAGCGGAGCCTTTCTATGCTAACGTATCAGGATAGTTTTGCCTCTGAGAAATGTTTGTCTAACAACTTTCACATGGATATGAGCTACAGTGTTATTCAGAAAACAGTGTGCATGTAAACACACTCTGCACATCTTACATTAGGAGGAGAGTAAAATGTCCCAGTGCCAGTATTATGACTTTAGAAAATGGAATTAAGTTAGTGATACATATATGCCTGACGTAGTCCAAATATAGGTTGAATACAAATATGTTGATGTGGTCATGAAAGGTCATCTACACACTTCTTTTTTTATCCCAAACAAATATTTTTATTCGATCAGATAAATTCAATAAGTTGCAAGAAGTTTTAAAACACACAGCACAAAGAAAGTTGTTGAAAATGCTTGCACCTAAAATTTGCCACTTAGATTGTCACTTTGGAAACAGTAATTAATCGCAATTTATTTCATTCTCTATATAGAGGATGGACATATTGACTGTTAGGGATTGAACTGTGACTCTGTGGTAACAGTACAGTCTGTATGTTTAGACAGTTATACATCTAATTATTTGATGATGATTTGACTGTACCCAGTAGTTGATGATGGCTGTTTGATGTTCCATATATGAAGTTCATATTGGTATATGGATGATGGTGAAATGGTGCTTAGTAAGACAGTGTGCAACACAAGTAATTTATACAAAGTTTTGAATGGCCCGGTTGTGTGTTTTGCTGCTCTAGTGTCATTCACCACCATGATTATTGTGAGTTCATGAATGTGTTAATCAAGGCAATACAGCTTGCTGGCAAGCTCCCGTTAGGTTGCATCCATTGAAAATGCTGAATTAGAAACAATAAATTAGGCTACTAATTTTAATCAATACTGAATTCAACCATTTTTGGTTGAGAGTTTTACCCCTGTTGTAAGATACAGAGAAGTTAAGGACATAAAAAATTAACTTTAGGTCTGCGTGGAGAGCAGAGATCAAATTTCGCAAAAACAAAATCATGTTGTGCAGTGCATGTTATTTTTAGCCATGTTAGTGTCAGTCTATCTGTCGGTCGGCCCACTGCTTTGGTCCAGACTGACGTATCTCAATAACTGTTGGATGGACTACCATGAAATTTTGTAGGAACATTCGTTGTGGCCAGAGGATGAAGCCTAATAACTTTGGTGATCCTCTGACTTTTCATGTAGTGCCACCATCAGGTCAAGAAAAAATATTGATTTGTCCAATATGAGCATTCTAGTAGACTTCTATTTGTATTAACATGGTAAAGTTGAATCCTGCCAACCTGTCATCAGCATGTTAGCATCATCACTGTGAGCGTAATCGCATGCTAACATTAGTATTTAGCTAAATTCACTACTGTGTCCAAGTACAGAACAGAGCCGCTAGCATGGCTGTAAACTAGTTCTGTTTAAACTATTTAAAAAAAAAAAAAAAAATGTTTGTTTTAATATCTTGCAAACACAAAATAACTTTAACAAATCACAAATATATATGTGGATAAAGCAATTCTGCTTGTGATTAAAATTGAAATCAATGTTGCATTACCACACTTACAAACTGTTAGCTAGAATCATTGTTTGTTGTCCCTTTACATGTTGAGGTATTTGCTCTCCATGCTTGTTTTGCGTTGACAAATCTGTCCCTACCAGCTCCGCAGCAGACTTCACCCCAACTCTAATGGCAAGTTTCTCTCAAATTGTTTGAGCTCAAGTGTCTGAATTGATACCTGTGACCTACAGGAAGTAGTTTGTATAAAATGTGTCGGGGAATTATTTAGTCACAAACAGGAATATGAGAAATTTGAACCAAATGGATATCTCATTCTTCTGTTGTGCTGCATTCTTTTCGCCTGTCCTGATGTAATTATGTTTGAACAGGACAAGGAGGAGCAACTCCAGACTCACAGTATAAGGGTCATGTTTTCATGCAATATTGAATCAGACATAACAACATTTTTTTCTTTTAAAAGCACCAAGTATTTGTTTAGAACTTGCAGTATGTTTACATCATCCTGTTAGAGAGAGAGCATTTTTAAAGGAATCAAAATCAGCCATAGGCGACTCACTTGAGTATTTTTATTATTTTTATTACAGTTTTATCTCTATGTCAAACCGACGCGAGCTGTATAATTGCTGTTTCATCACCAAATCAAGTCCTGGTCACTTTGGGTTTAATATCTAAACACAGTTAGTGATCACTTTGCCTTGTTATGATGACTTTTTCTCGTTAGTTAAACATGCTGCTTTTGCCTTTACAAAGCCTTCAAATGTGTGTGTGCTAGCTGTAGCTGACTGTCACAGTTGTTGCCCATCATGTCTGCCCATCGCTCATACCTGCATTAAAAACAAAAAACAAAATAAGGGTTACCAGTGTTTAAAGAGTGTTCACCAGTGATTACAGACAAACTGCCATGACTGACGGATTGTAGCACTACAGCATTTACCTATTGTTACAGATTGTAGACAGATTGATGCCTTTCTCCATGACATTTCTCATTACTTCTTATGTTTTAATTATTTATTAAATTCAGTTCTTTCCCCTGCTTTGCATTCTGGGAACTGTCTTACAAAACCCATTGCCCCACTGGTGGCCTCTGAGCAGCTCTGTAGGAGCAGGTGATGGGGTTTAGTGCCTTGCTTCAGGGTTAAAGGTTCATGATTGTTGAGAGTAGCCTGTCCAAGTGTACAGACGTGTGTTCCACCACCAGCACCCTATTATCACAGCTTCCTTATTCCCCTTGTGTTGATGAGCCTCCTGGTCAGAATTGCATTAAGGTGTTTGGACCCCGTTATACCTGCTGACAAGTCTAGTTTCTTTTGACTTTGTTGATGCAATGACTGGCTTTTTGATGCTCAGGGTGGAAAACTAGAAAACTCTGTCCTGTAACCACTGGTGACCAGTCTTTAAACACTTCACAGCCAGAGCCAATAGGATTAGTAGAACAGATGCCTGTAGACTTGTGCTCATATAATGTTTAAGAATCTGGAAAAACTGGTGAAAATGTTCAGTTACAGAAAATATGGTATTTAAAACGATTTTTTTAGAATAATTTTTTGTTGGAATTTTCCGTTTGCATCGTTTTATTATGATTCAACACGCAAACTCCATGGCATTTTAGCACTTTTTTATAATATTAACCCATGGCTTGACTTCTTCTCATAGATTGATTAAATCAGAATTAGGTGTCATGTGGTATGCTAAATGAGTGATCATGGACTGAGCGGTGCCAAACACTGTGAGCAGGACAATCTGACAGTGTGTAAGCTGAGCGACCTTTGAGAGTGTCTCAGGTCTGAAACAGATTTCCTTCTCTGCCTGGTTCTGTTCTACAGTTGATGCCACCATGTTTGTCTGAACCAATACCTGTCTGTCAGCATTAATAAATAAATATATGTTGAACAAAACACAAGAGAAGAAACTTTATTTTCATGTTCATTGACTTTGTGTGTGTTCCTTCGCAAATGTTTATGCACCTGTATTCTTACTATCTTCTCTGTAACTATAATGTCCAGAGTACTGGAGTAGTAGAGTAGGTACAGAGTTCAGTGATCCCACTCTACTGCCTTCAAGGAGGACGTCTGATTTGCACAAGGGGCAAAAAAACTCATAAAAACGACATAGTATAGTCAGGCATAAAAAGTAAAAAAAATGTCTTAGAGTAGGGCATAAAAAGTAATCAAAACATCATAGTATAGTAAGGCATAAAAAGTAAAAAAAATGTCTTAGAGTAGGGAATAAAAAGTAATCAAAACATCATAGTATAGTAAGGAATAAACATTTTTTAAAAGTCATAGTATAGTAAGGCATGAAAAGTCATAAAAACTTCATAGTATAGTAGGGCATAAAAAGTCATAAAAAAAACATCATACTATAGTAATGCTTAAAAAGTCATAAAAACGACATAGTATAATAAGGCATAAAAATGTCATAGTATAATAAGGCATAAAAAGCCAAAAAAACGTTGTCATACGTTGGCATAAAAAGTCTTAAAGACATCATAGTATACTAAGGTATAAAGATCACATTGTATGGTAGGGCATAAGAAATAAAAAAAAACGTCATGGGATCGTAGGGCATAAAAAGTAAAAAAAACGACATAGTATAGTAAGGCATAAAAATGTCATAGTATAGTAGGGCATAAAAAGTAAAAAAAACGACATAGGATAGTAAGGCATAAAAACGTCATAGTATAGTAAGGCATAAAAATGTCATAGTATAGTAGGGCATAAAAAGTAAAAAAAACGACATAGTATAGTAAGGCATAAAAATGTCATAGTATAATAAGGCATAAAAAGCCAAAAAAACGTTGTCATACGTTGGCATAAAAAGTCTTAAAGACATCATAGTATACTAAGGTATAAAAATCATATTGTATGGTAAGGCATGAGAAAAAAAACATCATGGGATCGTAGGGCATAAAAAGTAATCAGAACTTCATAGTATAGTAAGGCATAAAAATGTCATAGTATAGTAAGGCATAAAAAGTAAATAAAACGACATAGAATAGTAAGGCATAAAAAGGGATAAAATAAATGTCATGCTATAATGAGACATAAAAGTAAAAAAAACGACATAGTATAGTATGGCATAAAAAGTCATAAAAACGACATAGTATAGTAAGGTATAAAAAGGGATAAAATAAATGTCATGCTATAATGAGACATAAAAGTAAAAAAAACGACATAGTATAGTATGGCATAAAAAGTCATAAAAACGACATAGTATAGTAAGGTATAAAAAGGGATAAAATAAATGTCATGCTATAATGAGACATAAAAGTAAAAAAAACGACATAGTATAGTATGGCATAAAAAGTCATAAAAACGACATAGTATAGTAAGGTATAAAAAGGGATAAAATAAATGTCATGCTATAATGAGACATAAAAGTAAAAAAAACGACATAGTATAGTATGGCATAAAAAGTCATAAAAACGACATAGTATAGTAAGGTATAAAAAGGGATAAAATAAATGTCATGCTATAATGAGACATAAAAGTAAAAAAAACGACATAGTATAGTATGGCATAAAAAGTCATAAAAACGACATAGTATAGTAAGGTATAAAAAGGGATAAAATAAATGTCATGCTATAATGAGACATAAAAGTAAAAAAAACGACATAGTATAGTATGGCATAAAAAGTCATAAAAACGACATAGTATAGTAAGGTATAAAAAGGGATAAAATAAATGTCATGCTATAATGAGACATAAAAGTAAAAAAAACGACATAGTATAGTATGGCATAAAAAGTCATAAAAACGACATAGTATAGTAAGGTATAAAAAGGGATAAAATAAATGTCATGCTATAATGAGACATAAAAGTAAAAAAAACGACATAGTATAGTATGGCATAAAAAGTCATAAAAACGACATAGTATAGTAAGGTATAAAAAGGGATAAAATAAATGTCATGCTATAATGAGACATAAAAGTAAAAAAAACGACATAGTATAGTATGGCATAAAAAGTCATAAAAACGACATAGTATAGTAAGGTATAAAAAGGGATAAAATAAATGTCATGCTATAATGAGACATAAAAGTAAAAAAAACGACATAGTATAGTATGGCATAAAAAGTCATAAAAACGACATAGTATAGTAAGGTATAAAAAGGGATAAAATAAATGTCATGCTATAATGAGACATAAAAGTAAAAAAAACGACATAGTATAGTATGGCATAAAAAGTCATAAAAACGACATAGTATAGTAAGGTATAAAAAGGGATAAAATAAATGTCATGCTATAATGAGACATAAAAGTAAAAAAAACGACATAGTATAGTATGGCATAAAAAGTCATAAAAACGACATAGTATAGTAAGGTATAAAAAGGGATAAAATAAATGTCATGCTATAATGAGACATAAAAGTAAAAAAAACGACATAGTATAGTATGGCATAAAAAGTCATAAAAACGACATAGTATAGTAAGGTATAAAAAGGGATAAAATAAATGTCATGCTATAATGAGACATAAAAGTAAAAAAAACGACATAGTATAGTATGGCATAAAAAGTCATAAAAACGACATAGTATAGTAAGGTATAAAAAGGGATAAAATAAATGTCATGCTATAATGAGACATAAAAGTAAAAAAAACGACATAGTATAGTAAGGCATAAAAAGTAAATAAAACGACATAGTATAGTAAGGCATAAAAACGTCATAGTATAGTAAGGCATAAAAAGTAAATAAAACGACATAGTATAGTAAGGCATAAAAAGGGATAAAATAAATGTCATGCTATAATGAGACATAAAAGTAAAAAAAACGACATAGTATAGTAAGGCATAAAAAGGGATAACATAAATGTCATGCTATAATGAGACATAAAAGTAAAAAAAACGACATAGTATAGTAAGGCATAAAAAGGGATAACATAAATGTCATGCTATAATGAGACATAAAAGTAAAAAAAACGACATAGTATAGTAAGGCATAAAAAGGGATAACATAAATGTCATGCTATAATGAGACATAAAAGTAAAAAAAACGACATAGTATAGTAAGGCATAAAAAGGGATAACATAAATGTCATGCTATAATGAGACATAAAAGTAAAAAAAACGACATAGTATAGTAAGGCATAAAAAGGGATAACATAAATGTCATGCTATAATGAGACATAAAAGTAAAAAAAACGACATAGTATAGTAAGGCATAAAAAGGGATAACATAAATGTCATGCTATAATGAGACATAAAAGTAAAAAAAACGACATAGTATAGTAAGGCATAAAAAGGGATAACATAAATGTCATGCTATAATGAGACATAAAAGTAAAAAAAACGACATAGTATAGTAAGGCATAAAAAGGGATAACATAAATGTCATGCTATAATGAGACATAAAAGTAAAAAAAACGACATAGTATAGTAAGGCATAAAAAGGGATAACATAAATGTCATGCTATAATGAGACATAAAAGTAAAAAAAACGACATAGTATAGTAAGGCATAAAAAGGGATAACATAAATGTCATGCTATAATGAGACATAAAAGTAAAAAAAACGACATAGTATAGTAAGGCATAAAAAGGGATAACATAAATGTCATGCTATAATGAGACATAAAAGTAAAAAAAACGACATAGTATAGTAAGGCATAAAAAGGGATAACATAAATGTCATGCTATAATGAGACATAAAAGTAAAAAAAACGACATAGTATAGTAAGGCATAAAAAGGGATAACATAAATGTCATGCTATAATGAGACATAAAAGTAAAAAAAACGACATAGTATAGTAAGGCATAAAAAGGGATAACATAAATGTCATGCTATAATGAGACATAAAAGTAAAAAAAACGACATAGTATAGTAAGGCATAAAAAGGGATAACATAAATGTCATGCTATAATGAGACATAAAAGTAAAAAAAACGACATAGTATAGTAAGGCATAAAAAGGGATAACATAAATGTCATGCTATAATGAGACATAAAAGTAAAAAAAACGACATAGTATAGTAAGGCATAAAAAGGGATAACATAAATGTCATGCTATAATGAGACATAAAAGTAAAAAAAACGACATAGTATAGTAAGGCATAAAAAGGGATAAAATAAATATCATACTATAATGAGACATAAAAAGTAAAAAAACAACATAGTATAGTAAGGCATAAAAAGGGATAAAATAAATATCATACTATAATGAGACATAAAAAGTAAAAAAACAACATAGTATAGTAAGGCATAAAAAGGGATAAAATAAATATCATACTATAATGAGACATAAAAAGTAAAAAAACAACATAGTATAGTAAGGCATAAAAAGGGATAAAATAAATATCATACTATAATGAGACATAAAAAGTAAAAAAACAACATAGTATAGTAAGGCATAAAAAGGGATAAAATAAATATCATACTATAATGAGACATAAAAAGTAAAAAAACAACATAGTATAGTAAGGCATAAAAAGGGATAAAATAAATATCATACTATAATGAGACATAAAAAGTAAAAAAACAACATAGTATAGTAAGGCATAAAAAGGGATAAAATAAATATCATACTATAATGAGACATAAAAAGTAAAAAAACAACATAGTATAGTAAGGCATAAAAAGGGATAAAATAAATATCATACTATAATGAGACATAAAAAGTAAAAAAACAACATAGTATAGTAAGGCATAAAAAGTAAAAAAACAACATAGTATAGTAAGGCATAAAAATGTCATAGTATAGTAAGGCATAAAAACGTCATAGTATGGTAAGGCATAAAAAATAAAAAAAAAACGTCATAGGATCGTAGGGCATAAAAAGTAATTAGAACTTCATAGTATAGTAAGGCATAAAAACGTCACAGTATAGTAAGGCATGAAAAGTGTTAAAAACGTCATAGTATAGTAAAGCATAAAAAGGGATAAAAAAATGTCAGACTATAATGAGACAAAAAGTAAAAAAAACGTCACAGTATAGTAGGCAAAAAAAATCCAAAAACCAACATAGTAGAGGAAGGCATAAAAACGTCATAGTATAGTAAGGCATAAAAAGGGATAAAAAAATGTCAGACTATAATGAGACAAAAAGTAAAAAAAACGTCACAGTATAGTAGGCAAAAAAAATCCAAAAACCAACATAGTAGAGGAAGGCATAAAAACGTCATAGTATAGTAAGGCATAAAAAGGGATAAAAAAATGTCAGACTATAATGAGACAAAAAGTAAAAAAAACGTCACAGTATAGTAGGCAAAAAAAATCCAAAAACCAACATAGTAGAGGAAGGCATAAAAACGTCATAGTATAGTAAGGCATAAAAAGGGATAAAAAAATGTCAGACTATAATGAGACAAAAAGTAAAAAAAACGTCACAGTATAGTAGGCAAAAAAAATCCAAAAACCAACATAGTAGAGGAAGGCATAAAAACGTCATAGTATAGTAAGGCATAAAAAGGGATAAAAAAATGTCAGACTATAATGAGACAAAAAGTAAAAAAAACGTCACAGTATAGTAGGCAAAAAAAATCCAAAAACCAACATAGTAGAGGAAGGCATAAAAACGTCATAGTATAGTAAGGCATAAAAAGGGATAAAAAAATGTCAGACTATAATGAGACAAAAAGTAAAAAAAACGTCACAGTATAGTAGGCAAAAAAAATCCAAAAACCAACATAGTAGAGGAAGGCATAAAAACGTCATAGTATAGTAAGGCATAAAAAGGGATAAAAAAATGTCAGACTATAATGAGACAAAAAGTAAAAAAAACGTCACAGTATAGTAGGCAAAAAAAATCCAAAAACCAACATAGTAGAGGAAGGCATAAAAACGTCATAGTATAGTAAGGCATAAAAAGGGATAAAAAAATGTCAGACTATAATGAGACAAAAAGTAAAAAAAACGTCACAGTATAGTAGGCAAAAAAAATCCAAAAACCAACATAGTAGAGGAAGGCATAAAAACGTCATAGTATAGTAAGGCATAAAAAGGGATAAAAAAATGTCAGACTATAATGAGACAAAAAGTAAAAAAAACGTCACAGTATAGTAGGCAAAAAAAATCCAAAAACCAACATAGTAGAGGAAGGCATAAAAACGTCATAGTATAGTAAGGCATAAAAAGGGATAAAAAAATGTCAGACTATAATGAGACAAAAAGTAAAAAAAACGTCACAGTATAGTAGGCAAAAAAAATCCAAAAACCAACATAGTAGAGGAAGGCATAAAAACGTCATAGTATAGTAAGGCATAAAAAGGGATAAAAAAATGTCAGACTATAATGAGACAAAAAGTAAAAAAAACGTCACAGTATAGTAGGCAAAAAAAATCCAAAAACCAACATAGTAGAGGAAGGCATAAAAACGTCATAGTATAGTAAGGCATAAAAAGGGATAAAAAAATGTCAGACTATAATGAGACAAAAAGTAAAAAAAACGTCACAGTATAGTAGGCAAAAAAAATCCAAAAACCAACATAGTAGAGGAAGGCATAAAAACGTCATAGTATAGTAAGGCATAAAAAGGGATAAAAAAATGTCAGACTATAATGAGACAAAAAGTAAAAAAAACGTCACAGTATAGTAGGCAAAAAAAATCCAAAAACCAACATAGTAGAGGAAGGCATAAAAACGTCATAGTATAGTAAGGCATAAAAAGGGATAAAAAAATGTCAGACTATAATGAGACAAAAAGTAAAAAAAACGTCACAGTATAGTAGGCAAAAAAAATCCAAAAACCAACATAGTAGAGGAAGGCATAAAAACGTCATAGTATAGTAAGGCATAAAAAGGGATAAAAAAATGTCAGACTATAATGAGACAAAAAGTAAAAAAAACGTCACAGTATAGTAGGCAAAAAAAATCCAAAAACCAACATAGTAGAGGAAGGCATAAAAACGTCATAGTATAGTAAGGCATAAAAAGGGATAAAAAAATGTCAGACTATAATGAGACAAAAAGTAAAAAAAACGTCACAGTATAGTAGGCAAAAAAAATCCAAAAACCAACATAGTAGAGGAAGGCATAAAAACGTCATAGTATAGTAAGGCATAAAAAGGGATAAAAAAATGTCAGACTATAATGAGACAAAAAGTAAAAAAAACGTCACAGTATAGTAGGCAAAAAAAATCCAAAAACCAACATAGTAGAGGAAGGCATAAAAACGTCATAGTATAGTAAGGCATAAAAAGGGATAAAAAAATGTCAGACTATAATGAGACAAAAAGTAAAAAAAACGTCACAGTATAGTAGGCAAAAAAAATCCAAAAACCAACATAGTAGAGGAAGGCATAAAAACGTCATAGTATAGTAAGGCATAAAAAGGGATAAAAAAATGTCAGACTATAATGAGACAAAAAGTAAAAAAAACGTCACAGTATAGTAGGCAAAAAAAATCCAAAAACCAACATAGTAGAGGAAGGCATAAAAACGTCATAGTATAGTAAGGCATAAAAAGGGATAAAAAAATGTCAGACTATAATGAGACAAAAAGTAAAAAAAACGTCACAGTATAGTAGGCAAAAAAAATCCAAAAACCAACATAGTAGAGGAAGGCATAAAAACGTCATAGTATAGTAAGGCATAAAAAGGGATAAAAAAATGTCAGACTATAATGAGACAAAAAGTAAAAAAAACGTCACAGTATAGTAGGCAAAAAAAATCCAAAAACCAACATAGTAGAGGAAGGCATAAAAACGTCATAGTATAGTAAGGCATAAAAAGGGATAAAAAAATGTCAGACTATAATGAGACAAAAAGTAAAAAAAACGTCACAGTATAGTAGGCAAAAAAAATCCAAAAACCAACATAGTAGAGGAAGGCATAAAAACGTCATAGTATAGTAAGGCATAAAAAGGGATAAAAAAATGTCAGACTATAATGAGACAAAAAGTAAAAAAAACGTCACAGTATAGTAGGCAAAAAAAATCCAAAAACCAACATAGTAGAGGAAGGCATAAAAACGTCATAGTATAGTAAGGCATAAAAAGGGATAAAAAAATGTCAGACTATAATGAGACAAAAAGTAAAAAAAACGTCACAGTATAGTAGGCAAAAAAAATCCAAAAACCAACATAGTAGAGGAAGGCATAAAAACGTCATAGTATAGTAAGGCATAAAAAGGGATAAAAAAATGTCAGACTATAATGAGACAAAAAGTAAAAAAAACGTCACAGTATAGTAGGCAAAAAAAATCCAAAAACCAACATAGTAGAGGAAGGCATAAAAACGTCATAGTATAGTAAGGCATAAAAAGGGATAAAAAAATGTCAGACTATAATGAGACAAAAAGTAAAAAAAACGTCACAGTATAGTAGGCAAAAAAAATCCAAAAACCAACATAGTAGAGGAAGGCATAAAAACGTCATAGTATAGTAAGGCATAAAAAGGGATAAAAAAATGTCAGACTATAATGAGACAAAAAGTAAAAAAAACGTCACAGTATAGTAGGCAAAAAAAATCCAAAAACCAACATAGTAGAGGAAGGCATAAAAACGTCATAGTATAGTAAGGCATAAAAAGGGATAAAAAAATGTCATACTATAATGAGACAAAAAGTAAAAAAAACGTCACAGTATAGTAGGCAAAAAAAATCCAAAAACCAACATAGTAGAGGAAGGCATAAAAACGTCATAGTACAGTAAGGCATAAAAAGTGTTAAAAACGTCACAGTATAGTAAGGCATAAAAAGTCTTAAAAACGTCATAGTATAGTAAGGCATAAAAAGTGTTGAAAATGTCATAGTATAGTAAGGTATAAAAAGTATAAAAAAAGGTCACAGTATAATTAGGCATAAAAAGCCTTAAAAACATCATAGTATAGTAAGGTATAAAAATCACATTGTATAGTAAGGCCTAAAAATTCAAAAAAACGTCATAGTATGGTAGGGCTTAAAAAGTCATAAAAACGTCACAGTATAGTAACGCATAAAAAGTCAGAAAAAGGACGGTAGAGTAAGGCATAAAAAGCCTTAAAAACATCATAGTATAGTAAGGTAAAAAATCACATTGTATAGTAAGGCCTAAAAATTCAAAAAAACGTCATAGTAGAGTAACGCATAAAAAGTCAGAAAAAGGACGGTAGAGTAAGGCATAAAAAGCCTTAAAAACATCATAGTATAGTAAGGCATAAAAAGTCAAAAAAAGGACAGTAAAGTAAGGCATAAAAAGTAAAAAAAAAGGTCACATTATAGTAAGGCATAAAAAGTCATAAAAACAACATAGTAGAGGAAGGCATGAAAATGTCATAGTATAGTGAAGCATAAAAAGTCTTAAAAACATCACAGTATAGTAAGGCATAAAAAGTAAAAAAAAACGTCATAGTATAGTAAGGCATAAAAAGTCATAAAAACGTCATAGTATAGTAACGCATAAAAAGTCAGAAAAAGGACGGTAGAGTAAGGCATAAAAAGTAAAAAAAAAGGTGACATTATAGTAAGGCATAAAAAGTCAGAAAAACGTCATAGTATAATAAGGTATAAAAAGTCAAAAAAAAAGTCACAGTAAAATTAGGCATAAAAAGTCTTAAAAACATCATACTATAGTAAGGCATAACATTTTTTTTAAAAGTCATAGTATAGTAACGCATAAAAAGTCAGAAAAATGACAGTAAAGTAAGGCATAAAAAGTAAAAAAAAGGTCACAGTATAGTAAGGTATAAAAATTAAAAAAAAACGCCATAGTATAGTTAGGCATAAAAAGTCATAAAAACAACATAGTAGAGGAAGGCATAAAAACGTCATAGTATAGTAAGGCATAAAAAGTTTTAAAAACTCACAGTATAGTAAGTCATAAAAAGTCATAAAAACGACATAGTAGAGGAAGGCATAAAAACGTCATAGTATGGTAGGGCTTAAAAAGTCATAAAAACGACATAGTATAGTAAAGAATAAAAACGTCATAGTATAGTAAGGCATAGAAAATTTTAAAAACTTAATAGTATACTAAGGCATAAAAAGTCATAAAATCGTCGTAAGGCATAAATCTTTTTTAAAAGTTATAGTATAGTAACGCATAAAAAGTCAGAAAAATGACATAGTAGAGGAAGGCATAAAAACGTCATAGTATAGTAAGACATAAAAAGTCTTAAAAACGTCACAGTATAGTAAGGCATAAACAGTCAGAAAAACAACATAGTATAGTAAGACATAAAAAGTGTTAAAAACATCATAGTATAGTAAGGCATAAAATGTCAAAAAAACGTCAGTATAGTAAGGCATGAAAAGTCATAAAAACTTCATAGTATAGTAAGGTATAAAAATCACATGGTATAGTAAGGAATGAAAAGTAAAAAAAAAGTCAGGATAGTAAGGAAAAAAATTTTTTAAAAAACTTCATAGTATGGTAGAGCATAAAAAGTCATAAAAACATCATCGTATAGTAGGTCAAAAACTTCATAGTACAGTAAGGCACAAAAAATTTTAAAAACTTTATAGTATAGTAAGGCATAAAAAGTCTTAAAAACATAGTATTATAAGGTATAAAAATCACATGGTATGGTAAGGCATCAAAAGTCAAAAAAACGTCATAGTATAGTAAGGCATGAAAATTTTTAAAAAATGTCATATTATAGTAAGGCATAAAAAGTCTTAAAAACGACTTAGTATAGTAAGGAATAAAATATTTTTTAAAAACGTCATAGTATAGTAAGGTATAAAAATCACATAGTATAGTAAAGGCATGAAAAGTCATAAAAACGTCATAGTATAGTACGACATAAAAAGTCTTAAAAACGTCATAGTATAGTAAGGTACAAAAACAACATAGAATAGAATTGCATTAAAAAAAGTCACAGTATAAAAAGGCATAATAATGTCAAAAAAATTAATAGTACAATATTGTGTAAAATGTCATAGTATAGTTTAATTTTTTTAAAAAAGTCATAATATAATAAGGCATAAAAAAGTCACAGAATAGTAAGGTATAAAAACGTCAAAAAATGTCATAGTATAGTAAGGAATAAAAATTCATTGTATAGTAAGCCATAAAAAAGTCAAAGTTTAATATTACATAAAATGTTTTGATATTTTGATATACCCACCATTTAATTGG
Organism: Seriola dumerili; assembly: GCF_002260705.1. Classification (NCBI taxonomy): domain Eukaryota; kingdom Metazoa; phylum Chordata; class Actinopteri; order Carangiformes; family Carangidae; genus Seriola; species Seriola dumerili. Next base: position 1,165,400 of record NW_019174368.1, read on the forward strand.
TTAATCCAGCTAGCAACCTGACTGCTCGCATATAGAAGACAGAAGCCAGTTGCTTGCTAGTTAACGCTACCTATCATGGTTAAGTAACATCAGTTGACATGTTTCTGGTGACGTTAGGTACCGCCGTGATATTCTCACAAGACATGAACCTACAGTGGCCCTAATCCTCTTCCATATATTGCCAGTAAAATGTACCTAAATTATCATAAGTAAAAGCACTCATTCCAATAGATTATTGTACTGTATATAACATTATTAGATTATTTATGCTGACGTTTCAGTGTCAAAGCAGTACTGTAATGTAGTAGCCGGTCAAAATAGAGCTTAATGGTAAAACTGATGTATACATTGATAGTACAAAAGCCACAAGTAGACAAAAAATTGAGGAAATTTGCAGTATGCAATACTCAAATTGGAACTGTCAACAGACATCAACAGGAATGTATGAATGTGGTTTATTTATTTCCCAAGCATTGTTTCCTCTATGTTGCTGACACTGTTTGATTGATTTTAATAAATGAAAAAAAGAAATATCTCCACAGTTAAAATTTGGTACTCTTAAGTAATGTCTCCTTCTGGATGAATTATAATAACTTTAATGATCTGATGATTTATTTCACACCATCATCAGGTCCAATACTTCTATTTATGACCAAATACCTGCAGAACTCAAGATATTCCATCAGCCTGAGCTGAACTTTGTGTTGTGATAAGTACCAAGCGTAAATATGCCAACATGTTAAATTAAAATGCTAACCACAATAGACACTGTACCTGCTAAAATATCAGCATATTATCAAACACTTGTTATGCTTGCAAGAAAATACACATTCAAATATGAAGGGACAAAACAAGACGTTGCTTATTTTCATAGATCATTTATTCAGATTAAGTGCTGAAAATAAATACAAAACATTTCTGGAACACATCTGGTAAAGTGACAAAGACCTGCTTCAGTCAGGTTTTGCTTGTCAGAAAAAAGCTTCAATTTACTTTGACAGCTTCAGCTGCAATTTGGAATTTCATTGTCTGAAACTCAGGTATCACACGTTTTAACAAACTTCTTCTGACTCTTTCACCATGATCGCAGGATCAAGGATTAATTTACACATTTCCAAATGATTAAGAACCTTCCACTCCCAACTAGAGAGTAAAACTGTGTTGACCTTTTTTTTTTTTCTTTTTTTTTTTTTGTTGAAACCTCTGAGTTTCTTTGCTGCAGAGCCCTGCAGCTGGAAGGGAACTGCTCATTTGTGGCATGAACAAACAACAAATATGAGGAGGCAATGAAAAGATGGCACACAACGTTATTATGGATGACTCATGGAAACATATTTCACAGGTGCACTGCCATAAAAAGGTTTGTAGCATCCAATTTACTAGACTGAGAAAATATGTCCTGCATTAATTCCAGTTCAACTTTTGTAATTAGTAGATTTGACACCAGATTAAAATCTAAGTGCTATGGCAACCACACAGACGCTGTATGGCTAACTGGGCTAACTAGTGGGAGTCTAAACTAACTATATTAGTAGCATATATTTAGACACAACATAAACAAACAAAAAACTGACAGGGGTTTGTATTTAAACATGAACTCTGATATTCTACACAAGTTAATCAGCTATAACCCTGCATAATCCTGGATTAATTACAAGGGCCAATATGAATCAGTAACGTTAGCTGAGACCCAGTTGTGTATCGGAGTGATGAAGGCCTGTGTGTTTGTGAGTATGTCCTGTAGAAGGCACTGGCACACTTGCAGTACAATCTCCTTTACCAAAAGTATCAGAAAAAGACATTCAATGCCAACAAATATCATGTTCTACCACAGATTTAACATCAACGTTAATTTCAACGGAAACACATATGGAGAAAAAACATTTTGAAGATGAAGTTGGAGAAGTAACTAAAGAAGGTAGTTGTGTACTGTTTGACAAGAGGGCAGCCATTGGAGAGAGAGGCAGTTGTCCATTAATGTCCACTTAGGACACAGATCAGTATGTGTTCAGCCACAACTATGGAGATAAGTGGAAGTGTTTGCTCGTGTGTGTGTGTGTGTGTTTGTGTTCAGTCATCTTCTATGTTAAGCTGCACTCAGAGGAAAGGATTAGCATCATATTTGTGCGTAATGATACAAGTAAGGAACTGATATTTCTGTGTGTATAATTCATCTGTGTGTCTGGGGAGTTCTACGAAGGCAAATGGGAATTGTGTTAGTATGTTTCTCTCTGTGTGTGTGTGTGTGTGTGTGTGTGTGTGTGTGTGTGTGTGTGTGTGTGCTCGTCTGTATGTGTGTGACAGGCTGTTCAGTCATCCACCCCGATGTTGCGGAACAGGTAGGACATGGACTCTCCGTTATGGATGCGGCGGATGGCCTCCGACAGGATCATGCTGATGTCAGCCGTTTTGATCTTTGGACACTGAAGCTTCTGGAGCTCGTGGGGAATCGTGTTGGTCACCACCACCTGGAAAAAAACAAAACAAAAACAAAGTGTGTGAGAGAAATATTAGATGAGAGAGATGAGAAAGTGAAGAGGAAATAAATAAAAGTAGAAACTCACCTCATCGATAGCCGACTCCTCTATGAACTTGGGAGCGTCGCAGGAGAGGATGCCGTGTGTGGCCATGACGTAGATCTTGTAGGCCCCTCTTTCCTTCAGCGTCTCCGCTGCTGCCACAAAACTGTCAACGTCATCGATGATGTCATCCTGAGTGAGTAAAGGAATGAAGTTTGATGCTTAACTCACATTTCTTCCAGACTGGTACCTAAACAGCTGTTAATACTAACATTAGCTATGTAGTGATGGCAGAATGACAAATAGCTCCTTAAACATGTCAAAAGTTACTGTATGTATAGAATAAAGCAGAATGATAACTAATGAGATATAACTGACTCGGTTTTAGACTGTAAGTTGAAGTGATCCCTCAAATGGACTCTAACATCCGAGTTTCTGTATTTGACAATTTTGATGTATATTCAGTTAAAAATTTAAATTTTACTTTGACAGAATGGACTGATTTGTCAGATGCAGTCAGTATCCCTGTACAGTAATCTACATAAAGTACAGTATTTTTGTTTTAAACATTCACTTTGACACAGTCTGTATTTTCTAAGCATGTGTGATGTTTTGCTCTAAACTAAACTGGGATCACACCGTGAGGCACTGGATCTCTGCCAGTCCTTCATCAGTCATTAAATGGGTGTTCACATTCTCTTGGCTGATACTGAAACAGTGATTTCTAAAACTCATTACAGCTACAGCAGAATAGAAAAGAATAAGCAATTCTCTGTGGAAAACCAGTCTCTGCATCCACTGATAATGGCATCATGAAGGTATTGTCCCGTAGGGAAGGTTTCCTTTATCTGTCTCAGAGACACAGCTGAGTGCCAGGACGCCGACCTGCAGCTTCTTCTCTGCTGCAGCCGCTGATTTGGCACATTTCTCATTCTCACTGTTTGTTTTTGTGTTTGCAGTTAATCTTTAACGTATGTGACCTCAAATGTAGCAAAACACAATACGTAAAATAAAGAAAGACTTACTAGAAAAATAAAAAAAAAACAATCTTCTGTATTTACACTGAAAGGCCATAATAATGCACTTAAACCAATCAAACTGTATGCTCTCACCACTATGATGGCGATGCGTCCTCCTACATCTCCTACCACAGTGATGGGAGGTTTCTCTTTAGGGATCAACACTGGAAACAAAAATGAAAAGGACACAGAGACAAAGTTACACACCTATTTATATTGCAAAAATTGGTGTTTACATGGTTTATCTTTATTTGTGTGTGTGTGTGTGTGTGTGTGTGTGTGTGTGTGTATTACATGGTATCTCCATGCTGGGATGAATGGCTCCAGTGGTCTTGACGGTGGGTGGGGAGTGTCGCCCATCCACCTGGTCTGATTCAGCGTCCTGAGCTTCACCGTGGATCACTGCTATACCCAGACGCAGCCGTTCAGCAAATGACTGAGCCCTGCACACAGAGAGAAACGCAAATACAACAGCTGTTAATGACAACATACTAAGCTCCTTTATCTGAAGCCTTCAGCTGTTCAGAGGAAGTAGAAACTTTCTGCCATAAAACGTCACCGGCACCCCCCAGCAATGTACGCTGCTACATAGCGGAAATTTTGGACCCTAACTTCCTCAGCCAAGCAGAGAGTGGTGAGAGAGGGAACAACACATGTGTATGATTAACATGTTAATTAACACTTAAAATATAATGAGTTACAGCTCAGAGGCTCAGCACAGTTTAAGGTGATTTCATTAATCAGGTGCAGAGAGCCTACCTTTTGGCAGAAGCTGGAGATTTGGCCACAATCACAGCATTTCTATAATCAGGGATCTGGAGGTTCATGGAAAATGAGGATGCAATGTAAAAAGGTCAGATTTGTATACAATTGCTAAACAAAATTGCTTAGTCAATATCCTAAAAGACTTTTCTCTTGTAACACTGAAAGTGAAAAAAAATGTTTGAAAATACAAACAACAAACTTTAATCTTACTTGTCCATGTATGTAAACTGAGAAGTGAAACAGGGCCGTGAAATAACAGGCTAATCTTACATTTTTCCTCATCACACTTAAAACACCAGGATTAACTAGCTCTGTACGGAAATGCAGGAACAAAGTGGTTTCTTTATTTCCATTTATGATCCGGTGAGGATGATGACCTTCTGCCAAGGTTGTGTAGCTTCAGCCACTTGACCGTTTTCTTGTTTTAGAAAAATAAAATGATTACTAATAATAATAATGATAAATTAAATCAAATCAATCACACAGAATGAAATTTAGCACCCTTTTTGGTCATATCGACCGAAGTAAAGAAATTATAAGCTGCAGAAAATGGATGGATCAACCAATGAAAAAAGATTAGAAAAAACTTGCCCATTATGAGACGATAAGCTCCCGAGCTACAGAAGCTAACAGCAGTGACTGTGTTTGGTATAGGTCTGAACATGTGCATACAGAAAGGCACTTAAAGACTTTGGAAGTCTTTCAGATTCCCTGACAATGTGCTAAAAATCTAAAAATAGCGTAGCGATAGTAACTATAGGGGGCGGGGCTTAGTGAATGATACAGGCACAGGAAAAATAAACCATTAACAACAGTTTGTGCCCAGTGAGGTTAAAGGTAAGAAAACAATTCATGTTGCGCATTAATGTGTGTCTTTACCTCCTCCTGTATGTACTGCAGCAGGAAGGGCGAGGCTCTCAGATTGTCCACTGGGATGTTGAAGAAACCTTGAATCTCTTTCTGATGGAGGTCCATGGTGATCAGGTGTGTGAGACCTGCACAAACACAGTCAGTTTGACAGCATTAATGTTTACAGTTATGACAGCACAGGCTTCACCAGCAGCTATGACAGACGTACTTTCAGATTAGTCTTGTAAATACGTCATCGTATTTTACTTCCCGTATAGTTTTCATAGTAAATGTTACAAGCACCCTGTGATCCTAGGTTTTCTTTTGTTGTAATTTTGAGTGAAGACATGCTATAAGTGAGTTTTCCGCTGCTTTCCTCCTGTGTTGTGCCTTAAATCAATTCTCTCCCACTTACCAGCTTTACACATCATAGAGGCAATGAGCTTGGAGACAATGGAGCCCCTCTTCCTCATCTTACACTGCTTGCTGTAGGGGAAATAGGGGAGGACTCCCGTGATGCTTCTCGCACAGGATGTCCTGCACGCATACACCATGATCAGCATCTCCATTATGGTGGTGTTCACATCCCTGATACAGCCGAGGGACAGAGGGAGGAGATGGAGAGGAAGACAGTATTAATAAAACATGTGATAGGAGATGTCTCAGGGGGAAAATGTTAAAACTATGTTGAAATGTTGAATTGTGGGTGTTTTCTTTCTTACTTGGACACTGTCTGAATCACAAAGACATCTTTGCCTCGCACCGACTCCTGGATCTGTACCCTTGTTTCTATGGAAACAAACAGGGTGTGAGAATGAGAGAGTAGCAAGAAAACATGCACACATAAACTTACATTCAATTGCACGTGCACACACACTCGTACCTCATAACAAAGCCTGCAAGGCCTTACAGCTTCATTAGAGGGCTGAGCCCTTTGTGCCTCTCATACAAACACACACACACACAGTGTGAAATTGTAGATACTAGCATTCCAACAATGTGGCTCCCATGGAAAAGAGAACAGAAAACACAATGCTTCCTCACCACAGCCAAATGACACACACACACACACACACACACACACACACACACACAACTGCCATTAACTCAGACGTGTTTGTGAGTGTTTGAGAGTTAATGTAGGTTGGGAGCTAAGAAACCTGAAACTCGGTTAGAACACAGCAGTTAGAATTTAAAAAAAGGGCCATCGTGGTTTTGTATGATTTAATGCATTAACTAGAAAATGTGTATTTTCCACTGTACATTCTGTTTTTCAAATGCATACAATTAGTTTCTAGACACATTTTGTACATTCAGACAGTTTTCAGTGTCTTTTAGTTCCCTTTCAGTTATTTTGCCTGTCCTTGAACCTTGCCTGAGATATGTAGCCTGCTGAATACTTGCTCTGTTTTGTCTAACTTGCATCCGTATCTTGTAATAAACAGCTGCGAGGAGGGACAGTTTGAAAAGTCTGTCTGATGCTCATAAATAATCAGAACTCAGCAGAGGAATTCAAAGTCTCTGCAGCCAATGCTGTTAAAGGCTACAGCAAATAACATCATCATGTTACGTAACAGACTTATGTTCACAGAACTTGTTGTTTTAACACAACACATTCTAATAACAGCTACACATCATTTAACAACTAACCTGTTGACATACACAGTAAAACAGCTATCAATCATTTATCTGTGTGCCCTTCTCCCATGTGTCTTCATACCACACAAGTACTCTAGTGAACTATGCAGCCACTGCCTTGCAGGGTTGAGTGATGTTTACTTTAATTGTTAACAAACTATGATTGACAGACATGCTGTGTTTGTTTCTGATGCTGTTAACCACTTCATCTTAATAAACAAATAATGTCTTTGCATGGACAGTCACTCTCAGAACTGGTTTCACGCATGTGTCTGAACCCAGATTATCTGTACTAATAGTCTCAGATCAACTTTCCCGTTAATAATCAGTGGTGTACCACAAGGTTCTGTGTTATTATCTACAGAAACAACACTGTTACTCCAGACTTGTATACATTTCTTTGCAGATGATGCAGACTTGTATGCATATGTCTCTTCTCCAACTCAATACATGACTAGATTAGTCTGCTCTTCACATCTCTGCAGCTGCTGAGTGCTTGATCTCAGTGAGACTGTCTGATTAAATAAAGAATATGCTGATATGTAAATATCTAACCATGCACAAAGAGTCATTCCTCATCAGTCATCATCTTACCTCTGTTGGCTTCCTGGTAGACCTGCACCTTGCCAAGCTCCACCCCTAACCGCCTGAGAGAGAGGGACAAAGAGGGAAGAGAAGGAGAGAACCTCAGCTTAGGCTTTAAAAGCAAAACGTGCTTCATTGGCTTGAACAAAAACTGTTGTTACAATTTACGTAGCTGAGGTCTGTTTATATTCATACAGACAGCAGGAATGCTTGATGAAACGTGTTATTTTCTCCATAACATGAGAACATATATTTCAAACTGAAAAAAATTTACATACTGTCAGTACATATGGATTTATTTGTTGCTAAATTTCTCCTTTGAATTTATGGCAACTTTTGAAACATAACACACTGCACATTTTCTCCCTGTAAACTGTTAAAATGCTTTATTATATTGCCACTCCTCTCACACACACACACACACACACACACACACACATACACAGCATGGAATTTCGTGTCTGACAGGCCAGGACAAATATGTGGTATAAACATGCACAGACTCTCAGAGTCCAGGGCTGCATCACGTGTGTTTCCACTTGGTTTTGCAGTTTTTGAATGTTGTGTTTACACATAACATGATGAAATCTAGACAATGTTGCAGCTCGTCATGGAACTGGTTATTTTTAAAGAGGCAACAGGTGGTGAGGTCAGTAATGAATTTCACTGAATCGATATTCTTCGAGATCAAGTGACAATTTTGCATAAATTCAGCTTTTGTGTCACTTCTTATTCTTCTCCATTTGAAGCCTCCATATCTGCCCTCTGGCTCCTGGGTTTCACATCTTTACACATTATGAAAAGCTGAAGTTTCAACATTTTCTACAATATGTTTGTATGTTTTTATTTATTAACTTTACATTTAACACTTAAGTGTTAACACTATTCACTTTATTTAGTGAGGGGGTATCACTCAGTCACAGGGTTAAATGTGATTGTACAGCTGGTGACAGGGAAGGTGAGCAGGTCGAATGGCTCTGTTGTTTTGAGTTAATAAATTAAATGAAACATATATTTGTATAACATATATTGTTGGTTTGCATATATGTTTCCAATAAATACACTTGTAAGTAGTTCCTATTTGTCCTTTGCTTACTCATCGTGCTTCTCTGTGTTCATGATTTGAAAATGATAAACAAAGTCTGAGGGAAGCAGAAATGTAACCCTCCATCTAAAAAGACCATGACAATCTCCTGGAGTCAAGAGGTTTCAATATCTCTCTCAGTAATCTTTTGAATTAGTTTCCCCTCAGACAAACTACTACTTTAATGTGAGTCTCGGCATATAATTTAATTGAGAGAAAATTTTTTTTTTTTTTTTTTAAATATGTCAAAATTAACCTTTCTTTGGCAAATTGAGGTGGCAAAAGAGAGTTGTCATAACAACATATTTTATGATTCCTTTTGTTTAAAAAGGAAAAATAAATAAATATTCAAATATGAATAATGAATATTCACTGTTTCTTTAATGTAGTTGGACATACTAAAATGAGATAATTCTGCAGCATATGACAGGGGTGAAACAAACCTGCTACGCTCTGTTACCAAGCTGCAGGAAATACTTTGTCTTTGAAATTATGTTTGCACAGCGATTATATTTTGCTGTACCATTGTTGTCTTTTGTGAAGCTGAACCACAAACCACGCTCTGATCAGCCATACTGTAAACATTGCACATGTGCTGGCACATGGAGAACCAACAATTCAGATGGAAACACAGCACATCTAGACTTGTCTTTCAAGAAGCATAAGTGAAAAGAGTGTATCAGCATTCAACAGCTGCAGAAGCTGCTTTTTCTCTTCATTTGAGACAAAGGAGGCAGCAGACCTGTTCCCAAATGACTAATATGGGAAGTTTCCTCTTACGCGTGCTTTTAATATGTCAGCTATTGCTTCTGTACTCACTCTGCAATCCTCTTGCTCAGCTCGCGGCCGGAGGGGTGTGAGTTGGCGGTGAAGATGACCAGGCCACCCTTTGTGTGGTTCATGTCTCTGGGGTCTCGGCCGCTGCTCTCCCCACACTCAGGCAGTGGATCCCTGGGCACCCACGCTGCGCTGAGACCTTCCTGCAGTGGAGAGAGAGGGAGGAGCGGTTACTTCCTTTAAAATCTTTGTGTCAACTTTCATATCTCAAGTCAATGAGGAACAGGAAACACATTTTTGTTGGTCTTTAAAGACGTACAATAAGCCAATGAACATAAAAGTAGTTTTTCAGTTGAAGGGAGAATTAATATTTAAAGATCTCTTGCTCCTCAGTGTACACAATCATGACAGACAGACTAGAATATAAAAATACTATGATCACTCAACCTTGACTGGACGAGTAGGTACACATGTGAGTGTGTGAAGGTGGAAAGAAAACATCAGTTCAATCTATATTTGTATTCAGACTGATAGTTAGTCATAAGAACCTCTGCTGAAGTCATTCTCCACTCTTTTGAGCTGTGCTGAAATTACAAAAAAGCAAAAACTTCAGCATAACAATAATTAAACCTGGACACATATTCCTTTTGCCTCAGAATGGGACAGAGTTATTCAAGAAGCTTCCTGCAAAAAGCAATGAGGAGTTCTCCTTTTAAACTGTGTCACAGCATCATCCTTTTACTGCAGTTGAAATTCCCCATCTTTTTTTAGGCATAAATCCAAAAAAACACACTTACATCTTTGAAAAAAATGTGTATTATTTCACATCAGTACTTATAAGGTTTGATATACCAAATATACAGTGGGAAAAATCCTGATGGGGAGAGAATGGCTCTCCTTTATGAAAACCCATGCAATGCATTTACTCCTAAGCTTAAAAGTTGGACCCAAATGGGCATCACAGAAGTTTGGAATAGTTCAAATCAATTTCCTATTGTGAAACACTTCATAAATATATATAGAGCTGCAATGATTAGTCAATTACTTGATTATTCAATCGACACAGAATCAAGCAACTATTTTGACAAACACGTCATTGTTTTAGTCATATCTGAGCAAAGAATGCCTGAAATTTGATTACTGCAGCTTCTCAAATGTGAGAGTGTATCTTTTGCTCAATAACTACATTTTAATATCTTTTAGATTTGGACTGTTGACTGAACAAAGCAAGACATTTGACATCTTGAGCTGTAAAAAATAATAATAATAATAAGGAGCATTTTGCATTATTTTCTTACATTTAATAGCCAAAACAATTGATCCAACTAATCGAGGAAATAGTTGGCAGATTAATCAGCAGTGGAAACAACCGTTGGTTACAGCCCTAAACACATGCCAAGTCAAACCAATCATCAGATAATGAGCTTTTACTGTGAAGGGCCAACAGTCTTTGTACTACCTACCTCCTTGAACAAAGCTATTTAAATCTTAAATCTACTTTAACTGCTTTTGTCTTTCACAAACTCCTTTTCATACATGCTTATTATCTTTGTACTGATTTACAAATTTGTTCACAGATTTTTTATTTTGTTTATTATTATGTTCTTTAATTTTTAGTTTACCTTGCATTTGTTTGTGATGTGTGTTTGGGAGCATATACAGTCTATGGTTTGAGATGTTTAAATGGGGAAAGCGTTTCTGTGGGTCTGCTTGCATTCACACTTAAGGAAGTTTAGAGAACAATAACACAGCAAACAAAAAAGGCTGGGCTACAATCACATGCCATGTGCAACCATAATATAAACGCTTTACAATAACTGGACGGCTAATTGTCGTATTTAAATACATGTCTTAGAACAGCGAAAATTGTTTTAAAGGAGTCAATGACGTTTAATAGGCTTTTAATAGAGGGTAGTAATCGTTCATCCTAACTATCAACAGTCACGACATTAGCTTCCACACGTTGCTAAGCTAACGGGACAACACAGGACTTTGCCATTAACAGCGACATATTTTATTCGACAATGAATGGAGGTTAAACCGTCAAGTGGTATTGTCGTTGTAATGCCTGTTATGTGAAATCAGTTAAATTGATAACGTTAGCTTAGGTTTATCTTAAACGTTTGCCTCTGACATGATGACATAGCGTTAGCTACCGTTAACAGACTAACAGTACTAACGCGATAGCTCGCAAAAAATAATCTTGCCGTGGCAAAGCTCGTGAATGCGCGAATTAATTTTTCGTGCATCAGAATGCAAGTATGCCTATGTAACACGTAGAAATCACAATAATTACTATTAATAGAAATACAGGATGATAAGAATCCTCACCAGCTTGTGTGTTAAGTCCGGTTACAACCTGCAACCAACAGTATTTGAATCTACAAGCCCCTAGCTCCTTTTCAACCTGTTCCCTTCACTCTCTGACTGACTGCGAGGTTTTGTTCTGACGGAAGTCCAGCTCGACCAATCACAGGCCAGGAAATACTTCATTGGAGGTCTTAAGATGCATTCAAGTGTTCTTTTTAAACCCGTAAACAACCCATTCATCAGAGAGAAGTAATATATTGCAATCTGTGGTTTCAGTGATGTCCACAGTCGACACTTAATTTTGAAATGCAAAAGTTTTACGTTAGTGTAGTTTGCACTTTTTCCCTATCAGGTTCAGTCACTTAATCTAATTTCAATTTACCGATAAAATCCACTTTTACATGTAGGTTCGCTAGATTGCTCAGTTTCCGAAGATTGTGAACTCAAGCCTATGGTGCGTCCAAAAAGGTCCGTGCATGAAGTATAATTCTTCTGTAGTTGTTCACGTTGTATAATGAAAATGCGCTAAGTGCAAATGTATGCTGACGTTTGTGAGCTCTTTCTTCATTAGCCGATGCTGCCTAAACGCTGTTTGCGTGTGTTATTGCCCCATTAAATAAAGACGTGCAATTCAATTCAGCGCACCAAAGCGTCAGTTTGTTCCATTATCCAAATGTATAAATTATAAATACTGAAGTCATTCTAGAGGCCTACTGGGGATCTTATTTGAATGATCATGTAATCTTAAAAAAGAAAAAATGTAATTTTCCACACGTATGTGTTCTAGGATTACTCTGTACTTGACTTGATGAATATGAGCAAAGCAGGAGAAGCAGTCAGTCGGTTTCATTTTAAAGTATTTAATATTTTGCTTGCAGTCAGTCAGGTGTGAATAGTTACAGCTGAGTGGTTATATTTCTACAAATTAAAACATATTTGTACAAACTCTGTGCCTTTATCCTTTTAACGAACTGAACTAGACCTGTTAACGAGAATAAACACCAAAGCAGTCGTAGGAATTGTATGATTTGTGACTAGCCACTTGGGGGCAGTGTTTTTTTGTAGATGCTTCACACAACATCCTGACTTAGGTTGTTGATAAATGAAGTGACTTTTGAGTTTCAAATATGAATGGTTTTGATATGTAAAAGTTTCTGCCTGATAAGAATTATGATCCTTTCCCCTTTAACTACATATTGCAAGAACAACTATTCTAAATTAGATCCTGAAATGCAGTCAGGATGAGTACCTGCAGAAAGAGAAACATTTGGCTTGAGATCGACAGAGATGGTAAAAACAAATCTCATTCAGTTGTGAGAATGTGACATTCAAACAAAATATTTCTTTATACCAAAACTACCACTACCATTCATTAAATATGCATCTGAAGAGTTCTTCTGCTGCTGCCTCTTCTCCTTTTTCTTTCTTCTGCCTTTTAACATCCGATTTGTCCTCGTCCCTTAAAGCAATGCAGGTTCTAATGATGTCAGTCCCTGTTTTGTTTGCTTGTTTGTTTGACACAGTGTGTGATGAAAGGGCGTGTCTGCAGGCGTATGCACGAGCAGAAACTTCTTCTCACTTCTCACTTCTCACTCACTGGTAAAGAATTTCACTCCTCCCATCACCAACACACACACACACACACACACACACACACACACACACACACACACAGGACAGATCTCTTTGATTGTAATTAGATATGGCCAAGTGTCTCATGAATCTACAGTGTCATCCCTTGGATGTATATTGACTCCTGCCTCAAAGCCACTGTTCCTGTCTAACAATACCAGAATAAAGACACCAAGAAAGAAAGAAAAGAGATAGGGGGAGGGGAGGAGCAGGTAAACTCTATAAAATGAAGCATTTATATATCAAACGTAAGTGTTAACACAGCTCCGGGGTAAGTGAGCTGCTTTTGCATTAACAGGGACGGATTTATAAATACTCTCTCAGTACCATATGGGCTACTTTTTAGTGTTCTTACATAACTCACTAGATATGTGGAGGAGGCAGAGAGCAGCATCCAAGCACTGCATACTGCCCACACACACACACACACACACACACACACACACACAATGGAGAGGAGAGTTAAAAATCTGGAGGAGGTTGGATAGAGAGAGAAGACATGTTAGATGTTGTCAAATTCACTGCTCTTCTCTAATTGAGTTTATGACCACAGCATACATGTAGATACATAGCTGTAGGTTTCAGTATAAATGCCCAGGTTAATAGATTAATTGAATATGTGAAAGGCATTATCCAAACATAAAAGCTATGTGTACTCAGATATGTGACATAAAAAGGGATCTTAAAGGAATAGTTTGATATTGTAGGAAATATGCTGAGTTGCCTTCTTGCTGAAAGGTAGATGGAAAAACAAACACTGCTCTCATGTTTGTACGGCAAATATGATGCTACCACAAACAGACAGCTATCTCGACTTAGCATAAAGAATGCAGGTGAAAAAGCTATCTTGGTTATGTCCAAAGGCAACAAAACCTCCTGCTACCAGTTGTTCCACCAATTTGCTTGCTCTTGCTTTATGTTTGAATGGTCTGTGCAATATGATGTAGTATTTGACAGTAGCCCATTGCTGCTATCTGCTGGGAAAAAGGGGAGGGGCTAGCTGAATAAATCCCGCCTATATTTGGGGCACATGCTTGTTTCTTCTGGCCCAGTATATGCCCAGTCCCATGGCCCGAGTCTGGCCCATATACAGCAGGATTATCAGATGCTACTTACATATCTGGACCAATTCTGGAGCACACACACAGAAAAACGTCTGGCTGTCAGCCAGTACCAGATGATAATTTAACATGGGAGTCTATGGTGATTGACTCACTTTTGGAGCCAGCCTCAAGTGGTCATTTGAAGAACTGCAGTTTTAGGTACTTCAGTGTTGGCTTCATTTTTCAGCCTCTGATGTTGCCTCTTGGGTCTTTATAAAAGACCATGTATTTGTGAGTCTGAAATCCCTTGTCTCAGTTATGTAGTAGCTGCACTGGATCACATCTAACTCTAACACCACTTGGGAAAAAGCTATGATGCAGGTGTAGCTAATTTAGCTTAATAAAAAAAATGGTGATGCAATGAGACGAAGAGAGTTGAACACACTGTTTATTCATTTCTCTCCCTGTCTTCCAGCAGCTGAATAAATCTCTGCAGCCTCTCTATAAAGCAAAGAGGGAGCGCCATAGAGACAGTCAGAGAGAGATGAGAAAGGAGGCGGGAGAGCACCTCGCTCCTGGTCCGCCCCCAAGTTGCAGCACGAGCCATTTAGCGGTACGAGCTGGGCCAGCTGTAAGAAGCGATGCAAGATCCTCACCAGGCGGCGACCGTGTTAGTTGCCCCCCCCCCCCCCTCTGCTCCCCTCCCCCAACACTACCCCTGTCCCCCACCCCCCCACACGCGGAGAAAATCATTACCAAATAGAGGTACCCGAGCGCACGCGGAGCGATGGCTGCAGCAGCGGCAGCAGCCGTGGATTGTGTTTACGACGCAGAGCACGAGAGCGGCACAACCTGGGGAGAAACGTACACCGCGCGCACCCGATTTCTAAACGCACAATCATCCACGCGCAGTGTCTACTAGTGAGCCCGCGAGGCTTCTCGCTACATCAGTCCGTTTTGACGTCTCCTGCCCTCCGCGAGGATCCAGCACTGACTTGAGCTCGGTTAATCGTTGTTTTGGTGTGCAGCTGCACGGGAGACCGACCTGCCTCCAGCCGGTATCACAGATGAGGAGAGCGAGCAAACCGTGGAAACGAGACCATTCATCTCCACCGTCAAAATATCACGCACGCCACGCCAGCGCGCTGTTACTGGAATCTGGATCGGCGCAGTAGCCTCCGGTCCCATCGCCATCCTGTGGCGCTGCACTTAAAGCGGGGGATACCCGAGAGCATCCCTCCATCCCACCTAATCCATCCCTCCCTCTCCCTCTCCCTTTCAGCCTCTCTCACCCCATCATATGCTAGAGCTCTAGGGGGGTGGGGGTCTCATCTAGTCCAGGGACCAGGGGGGAGGAGGGAGGCTGTTCGTAGCCGCGGTAGACGCACCCTCCGCGTGGTGAGGCAGGGCTGAAGCGCCGCTGTGTCGGAGGATGCTGCGGGAGTAGAGCGGCTCAGAGCGGAAGATGGGGAAGGACCAGGAACTGCTGCAGGCGGTGAAGACCGAGGACCTGCTCACCGTGCAGAAGCTGCTGCAAAGGCCCCGGCCAGGGAAAGCAAGTAAGATATTCTACTCTGTTCTATTCAACCCAAAACGTGATACCTGCAGCTACGGTTTTCTATTGCAAACCGACCCCTTGATGGTTGTGTGAGAGCAATAGTTAGAAGGCGATTTCTCACATACCATTATTGTAAGGCCTATGATGTTTCCTGTGTGTGTGTGTGTGTGTGTGTGTGTGTGTGAGAGAGAGAGAGCGAAATGTAGAGAGGAGGAAGGAGGCAGAGAGCGAGGAGGGGTTGTATGCATCAGAGTGTATCAGGGAAGATTAGTGGTGTGATTGGAGACTGACAGCCCATCTTGAGACCCCTGTCTGAGTGCACTGCAGCAGAGAGAGAGAGAGGGGTGGGAGAGAAAGAAGGAGGGAAGGGGAGTTGTGTTTTTGGGATGAGGGATCTGTGTGACCCCGTCTCCCAAGTGAGGGATGATGCCAGTGGCCTTGTGATTGTTAAGGTCCAACATTGCCTTCAATGACAAACACATGCACATACAGGGATATGCACATGTGTGGCGAAGGGTAAAACCTCACATTCTCTTCTATTTTATTCTCTTCTGCTTCTCCTGGTCTGTGTGACTCTGCTCTTTTAATTGTTTATTTTCTGCAGGCGATGTTGCACTTCAACATCCAACAATGTTTCGCTTCCACAGCCCACTCTAATGTGTGGGCAACACAGAGTGAAGCCATAGAGAGCTGCAGATAGAGCCTTCTGTAGTAGGCTGGTAACTGCCATACTGATACACCCACTGATATATGACGGGCTGAAACGGTTATCTACAGACAGGGGCCAAATTACAGGAATTACAATCCCTGCAGATATGATTTGAAATATTATAGCTCGGACAATGTGAGTAACTCAGTTGAAAAATGCATCTGTTTTCTTGTTTTTTTACAGCTAGATTAACTTCTCACTTGGTCTTAATTGCCTCCCCTCACTATCTAATTGCTGAAATTGTTCCAGTCAGACAGGTTTGCATCTGACCCGGTGCCCACACTGGAAAGGCTCCAAACAGCAGGTGGGCCTAATTTGAATAAGAGAATCTGGTGTTGATGACAAATAATGATCCAGAATTGTTGCTTCATGAATTCAGTTTTGATTCAATTTATCTACAGAGCAAACAGAGAATATTATAATTAATATTATAAGTCTTTTGACTCCCCCTTCGTTTTTTTTTTTTTTTAAGAGACCCTGCACACCTTCACAGGTGTTTCCAATTACTCTGGCTAATTAGGCCTCTGTGACACCTGTGAATCCCTTATGTGGCCATAAGAGATTCAGTGCAGGTTCAGTTCTGGTGACCTGGTCTAGCTGAAATACTCAGTTCTTCTCCTCTTGTTTTATTTTTCCACAACAGGACTAAGGCTGGAAACATAACGACAGAAATCACAGAAGAAGACTGAATAAATCATTTCATATCCGTAGAAGAAAATGTCCTAAACTCAAGCTTCTACTGCTAATATCTGTATTTTATTTTTGGATTTAATACATTTCTGGATGAAATTGCTGATTGAATCTGACATATGTGGGAAGGGGGGGGGGATATTTTTTGTATTCATTTCCATGTGCTGTTATTCAGAAGGACAGAAAGCAGTATTTTGATGTGGACTTGATGTGCACTGTGCTAACTCTGCCACAGATGGCAAAGCTTGCTCTGCAGGACTCAGTGAAGTACAGCACATGCCTCAAAACAGCTTTGTAGGGGTCAGTGGGGTGCACTGTATGCAGGGTGCAGTGGAGCAGAGCACATACAGGAAACCCCTTGGATTGAAGACAGTCTGCTGCAAAGTATAGGCATCCCTAGCTGGTAGGGTCCGGCACATATGGGTCGTGCACAAAAATAGTGTCTGGGGAAGTGAGTGGAGTACATTATGTACAAGAGCACATCACAAAACAGCCTTTAGGCTACAGGGAAGTGCACTTCATCTGGAAGCCCCTCTCAGACTACTGTTTAGTACATCAAAAACAGAGGGCAGGTAAACCCTCGAACACAGTTTTATAGGCAACAACCAGTGGCACACACAACTGTGCACCAAATTAGATCCAGTCCTCAGTGGATTGTAGTTTACACAGATGGCAACTGAAGCAATTTAAATGCAGATTCAGCAGGTGGAAGAGGCAATAGCTTAACAGTACATGTTGCTTATTATTATAAAGAAGGTACCCTATGTTTATTATAGTCTGTGTTGTAATTGTTGAATACAGTATTGCAGCTGAAAATAAGTGAATCCCTGAAGAAATCATTAATGTGTCTTATTAGAAGCAGTCTAGTCAAAACAAAACCGCTGGAGTCTATAGCCAAGTCTTACAAACACTGTGACAAAGTAACAGGGAAGCCCATAATGTAATATACCCCTGCAGCAAAATTACCTCTGTGAAGAGGTGTTGATTCAACTTGATGGCAAATCTTGAATTTTTTTTGGTGTTGCTACAATGCACTGCCTTGTTGCCTGCCTTGTTGTTACAAAGAAATGTTTCAGATAGTTTCATTTCATACACACAATTCTGCAATATTAAGATAATAATACAAATTTCTGGAACAGAAATTCATAATCATCTCACAACCCATCAGGTTTATCTTGTGTGAAATAAAACTCGACCAGAACAACCAGAATGAGTACTTTTACTTTTGATACTTTAAGTATATTTAGACTTATACCTGTGATGCAGTATTTTACACTGTGGTACTGGTACTTTTACTTAAAGGATCTGAATTCTTCTTCCACCTCTGTGTGAGGGGCAGATAACATCTGTCTCTGCTTGACAACTGGATACCAACTGGGCTGGTACCAACCGCTGAGGTCTTATCATTGGTATTTTCTGTGGGAATTTGGGCTGTGGAGCAACATTGTGGGAGTTGACATTCTGCAGTTAAAAACTTGCACATGGTGGGGTTTTTTTTATTTTTTGGAAGCACTGTGTTTAGACTGATGCCAACAAAATGAGTAAATAATTGGTTCAGATTTCCACAGAAATGTTGTTGAAAGAACTGTTACATTTTCTAAAAACATTAATAAATAAATAGAGGTGAGGTCTGAGAGTGACAACGTGTTAAAAGTTGTGCATTTCAGCAATAACACTGCAAATGTTACAAAAGTGGTATTAATTACAGGGTGACTTTATGACTTTGTCAGGTATTCCTGCTTTTTCCACTTCCTGTGTACAGTTTTGTGTTGTGAGCTTTGTGCAGGCAGACCTGCTGGATAATCAATCTTTCATTTGGCGTCTAATGACACAGGCCACCATTACTCCTCAGTAAGCACTTAATCTCTCGACATTATTGTCATATCATTGGCTGACAGGAACATTTAATGGTTCCATCTTGGGGTTAGCCCTCATATAACTTACACTTATGGCTGATAGAACGTCCCACCCAGCAGACCTGAAGGTGTTTAAACACAGCACCAAGGTCGGCCTGTGCTCTGCTCTGTTGTGTTGTCTCTCTCTCTCTCTCTCTCTCTGTCAGTCTGCTGCAAAGCCCTGCCTTTCCGACATTACACTGAATTGTATCATTCGTATAATTGACAGCTAATGCCGCTGCAGAATCGGCTTCTTGCAAGGCGAACTGCGTAAACGTGCCTGGTGAAATTTCATTTGTGGATGTGAAGAGCAAAATAAATCTTTTTTTTTCCCAGTTCCTGAGAAGCTTTCGTGTTTTTGGGGGGGATTGCCTGCAAAGTGTCTGCAGGGCACTTATATTACATGAGACGGACTGTGGGCCACCCTGTCAGAAAAAAACCAAAAAACAGAAAACAAACAAACACAAGGAGCAGCAATAATGACAGAGTGGAGCTGAGAGTCCCAGACAAACAGCAGGGGAGTCTAACATTGGGCTGATGTTAACACAGACCTGTTTGTCATCTAGCATTAAACACAACACTCACAGGACAGCTGTGTGTGTGTGTGTGTGTGTGTGTGTGTGTGTGTGTGTGTGTGGTTTGTGGTGGTAATGAGTAGATGTGTTGTTGAATTGTGTGTGTGCAGAGGTGTATATGTGTGTAAAGGAAAAGGTAAAATTGGGTTTAGTGTGTGTGTGTGTGTTTGTGTGTGTGTGTGTGTGTGTGTGTGTGTGTGTGTGTGTGTGTGTGTAATGGGTCTGGCAAAGGCTCTGCCCTGCTGCAACTCATTTACTCCCACTCAGGCCAGACATACAGTCTGCACATATTCACCTGCATCACACAAACACACACACACACACACACACACAGACAAACAGAACTACACACTCTTGCAGACACATCTGGACCATCTGGAGAGCCATCGTCAGTTTGCTGTCACTCAACTCGCCTCCTGCACATGGCACTAGACGAGGTCATAACAGTGTGTGTGTGTGTGTGTGTGTGTGTGTGTGTGTGTGTGTACATGTAAAAGACCTTGAGTGTAACCTGAGGTCTGTGTTTGTAAATGGGCTGTTTCAGTGTTTGTGTGTCAAGGCGGGTGGTGTAATCTGTATTGATGGTTGTTTATTGTGTGTCATTGAAGTGTGAGTGTGTGTGTGTGTGTGTGTGTGTGTGTGTGTGTGTGCTCTGAGGAAACAAATTTGTCTGTGTGTCTGTTGCATCAGTGAAATGATTATGATTCAACCTCTGGCACTTCAACCTCTTCCCGTACTGCCACGAGAGACTGACACATGCTAACATCGCTACACAACACTATATGTCTCCTTCCTCTCCTTTCTTTGAAGTCAGGAGAGACGCTAATGCTCACAGACCGCTCTACCAACCCCCTGTCTCCCTCTCCCTCTCCGTCTCTGCCCCATCTTTCTGTGTTGACGGCAGAGCAGAGGAGTAGAGCAGATGATTGCATCCACACCAGTGCACATTCACAAAGGAGCAGGCAGGCAGGCAGCGAGGAAGCTTCACATACTGTCAGCCACAGTCTTCACACTGGTTAACTGTGCTCTGTCTGCAACTATATGCTCCACTGAGAGAAATATGGTGTGAAGAAGCTTGCTTTTGGCATTTGCATTTTTCGCTTGGTGCGCTTACAGTGCATAATAATTGAAAGTGCATTGGATTATAGGTGCCGTAGCGGCCTAGATGCTAGCTTTTTGTGCAGCAGCTAAGCAATGAATTTAATCTGCCAGAATGTAACGAAACAAAATATTTATTGAAATTCCCACCCACCAACAGCCAGGGGTGGAAGAGGTATCCAGGATCCTGCACATCTTTAAATTAGGGGGACTTTCAAACAGTCGAAATCAAATCATCAAATGTCAGGATATCTTGACCTTTAGTCCTTAGTATGAGTCAAGCTTTGCTATCTATCTATCTATCTATCTATCTATCTATCTATCTATCTATCTATCTATCTATCTATCACTACATAGCCAACGTTAGCATTAACAACTGCTTACTTACCTGTGTAGAAGAAACATTGTGAGTTCAGCATCAAACGTCATTCCCTTACTCACCAACAGCTGTCTCCAGTGGTGGAAAGTAAGCGTCTTATTTTGCCTCTATTTCAATCACTTCTGTTCTTATAAAGAAGTTAGCATGCTAACCAGCTAGCTGCGGCCCAGTCAGACTGTCTTGTTGTCTCAAGTAAAGAAGATACTATCTTAAAATGGTGCTTAGACTACCTTGTTTCCTGTTACATTTAACTAGTTTATCAGGATTAACAGATTAACGTGACAGATAATGAAAAGATTTTACACAATTTGATTCACCTGTGTTTCAGTTCCAGTATAATTATTGATTATTATTGTGCAATCATTTTTTAATCGCAGACGAATTAACACGTATCTAAGCACAGTAAGACGTATTCCTTGGTAAGTTGTGTTCATATTTCCTGTCCTGTTTTTCCAGCACATGTGTGGTGATCTTCATGCCGTCAGTAGATCCTTTACACGGAATAAGGTGTAAATGACATGATGAAAGTGTGTCCTCGGGGGGGAAGCTGTCACATCATCAGAGTGCCTCATGTGTAATGTGGGGGGTTATTCCTGCATGTTCTCACTGTTAAGCATGACAGCAGCACAGCTCTTTTTTTATAGCAAAAAACTGGTACTTAACAACAGTTACTGTAGACTGTAGACACATGTATAAAGCTGAAATGCTGTGACAGTGTAATAGATTCTGGGTTTTATCTTGAAACTGAATTATAAATGATAATATTGAGAAAGTGAAAGATTCACTGGCTGAGTTTGCTGCATTTTCCTCCAAAACATCATCAGTCACTTCTCCTGCTGCTGCTGCTGCTGCCTCCATGATTGAATTACAGAACAGATGGGGTGGGGGGGTGGGATTGAGAGATAGATGATTTTTTTTGCTTTGAGGAAAACAGGGAATGGCGAGAGGAGTTAGTTTGGGAAAAGAGAGAATAAGAGAGAAGGATATCGTGTTTTAAAGGGGAGGAGGTGAAGATGTTTTCTGACGAGGGAGTGGAGGACAGGTGGACGAGGGGCGATGAAAGGATGAAAATTATGAAAGAGAGAACAAGTGAACAAGGTGATGAGATGGAGGGATAGCTGAGCATTTCCACATATCAAGCTTCTCTCTCTCTCTCTCTCTCTCTCTCACACATACACGCTCACTTTGTCATCTGCATGGTACAATGCACCAAAAATAACATCCACATAGTTTAATGGGTCAGTGGCAAGTTCAGGGAGAAGAAGAGGGCACAGGAAAGGTGAGGAGATGGGAGGAAGGGATGCAACAAGGAGAGGAAAGAAGGAAAGGTAAGGAAAATTGAAAAAAATGAAAGGTGAAAATAAAGGAAACTATAAGGAAAAGAAAGGAAAGGAAAGTACAGGAAAGAAAAGGAAGGGAAGGAAATACAAATGAAACCAAGGACAGGAAGGACAAACAAGAAAAGGCAGGACAGGAAAGAAAAGGAAGTGAAAGAACAAGAGGAAAGGGAAGTAAAGAATGGAAAGTAAAGAACAGGAAAGGAGAACATAGTAAAGAAAGTAAAGGAATGGATGGAAAAATAAAAAGTACATGAAATAAAAGATAGAAAAGGAAATAAGGAGATAAAAGGAAAGAACAGGAAACAGAAATAAATATGGAAAGGAACAAAGAAAGGGACAGAAATGGAACAGAAAGGAAAGGAAAGACAGGACAGGAAAGTAAACAACAGGGAGGGACAGAAGAGACAGGTGAAAGGAAAGGGAAGCACAGTAAAGGGAAGGAAAAACAGATTACAGGAACGGAAATAAGGGAAAGGTTGGGGAAGGGAAGAACGACAGGAAATGGAAATGAAATTAAAGCAGTAAGAGGAGGAATGGTTAGCGAAACAGCGAGAGAGAGAGAAAAGTAAAGGAAAAGTCGTGCAGATCGGAGTAGAGGTGATAATAAAGAGAGAAGACCAGCTCAAAAGAGGGACTAATAAAAAGGACAAGTAAAGTGTGATATGACAGTGACAATGGGGGATGCCAGGACACCTATTCTATTCTATTCTATTCTATTCTATTCTATTCTATTCTATTCTATTCTATTCTATTGTAGCCACTGTGCAGATTAACGAGATTAATGAGATGGGAAGGGGAGTAAGTGGTTTAGTCTGGATATAGAGACCACCCACAAAATGAGAAGGGCAGCGGGGTGGGACCACCCCTGCTCAATCAGCACCGATTACAGAGGTGGCATTAACCACCTACTGCACTAGCTTACACACACACACACACACACACACACACACACACACACACACACACACACACACACACTCTCACGAACACAAAAACACACCCAATCCTCCCCCACTGTCATAGGACTGGTGCAGGGAGGTACAGACTATTGGAATTTAACTCGAAATTAAGCATTGTAGACAGGACAAAAGTTGTCACACACACACACAGTCACACACACTCACTCATACAGTGCTACATACAGTACATACGTCAGCAAATGTCT
Organism: Seriola dumerili; assembly: GCF_002260705.1. NCBI lineage: Eukaryota > Metazoa > Chordata > Actinopteri > Carangiformes > Carangidae > Seriola > Seriola dumerili. The sequence continues at coordinate 1,189,030 of NW_019174368.1, forward strand.
CTGCAAACATGAGAGTTTAATCTGGAAGGTATGAAGTAGAGAAAAAGAAAAAAACACAATAGACAGCTGAGCCATGTCATTTGAGAATTTTTATGTAACTAGTACAGTAGCTGTATGCATGTGTAGGTGTGTGTTAGCTTGCAAAGGTGTGTGTGTGTGTGTGTGTGTGTGTGTGTGTTAGCTTGTGTGTGTCTCCTTAAGAGCTGCTGCAGAGTGCGACTCTGCCTCTACATCGCCTCGCAGGATTTTTCCACTCACGCCCTGACTTCATAACATTGAGTTTATTCTTTCTGCTTCAGATTAATGTTTGAGTAGCTAATAAAGGCAGGAAATTGTGCATTTTTTCAGACTCAGCTCCTAAACTTAAACTAACATGGTCTGGACAAGGTTTTTACTGTGTCCTACATGAGGATCTTTTAGAAATGTTCCGCTCTACACCCACAGCGAATACATTTAGCATCGCCTTGGGACTTTCTGAATGAATGAACGCTGGTGCTCTTGCTTTTGCGAATGGCCACTAAAAACAGGGCTGTGACAGAGGTTGGGTGCAGGCTCACGGGTCGAACACTGACACACCCTTAGGACTTTGATATGTGTGAGAATATTTGGCGGGGTAAAGTTGCTATGTAAATATACGGTCCTTTAGAGCTTTGTTTTTTAAGAAAGAGTAAAAATTGTTTTCTGCTACAGTGCAGGTAGGAGACTAAACTGATCCTTAACTTCTACAAATTTCTACCAACTACCACTGGATGAATACTCGACTCCTCTCTAAGCCACGCCCACCTTAGTTATTGCCTTTTTTTCCCCCCTTTTTTGAATTGTTTGTGGAAAAAGACATCGGACACAAATAGTGGTTAAAACCACCAGAGTATTTTTATACGTCTTGAAACATGTCAGGAAGGAATCTTTAACATTGAAAAAACTTTTCATTTTTAGAATTAAACAACGTGTTTGACAGATGTAGCTAATGTAGCTATCTCGGCTAACACTGGTGTTGCTAGAGTGTAAACTTTCCAAGTCTCAGAGACAGACAGTGATGCTAATGTTAGCCAAAACTCTGTTAGCATCCTAGACTGTCTAACTATACAGTGGATGTTCTAGTCATGAAAGGAGCTTTTTTAAATGCTTTTTTTTGCTTCTTTCATATGAAGTAACATTTGTTTACTGCAGCTAGTAAGCTAGTTTTCCAGACTTGCTAATGATTTTAGCTCACGTTTGAGCAGGTAAACACACTGTTTAATCCATTCCTTACACTTTTACTCTTGTGTTTTTGGTTTTGGAAAGACTAAAAGCCATTACCGTCCACAATCATTAAATACCAGATATCAGTTTCAGGCTATTTCCCCCGAACCAGTTGTCATGACAGATGGATTCGTGAAATAATTATCCTATACATGGGCTGTGTGGTCTTACCTCTTCTGGCTCGACCTCTATAAAAGGTAGCTGTGCGTTAATGCTTCTGTATGCAGTAACATCACCATCTGCTGTAACAGAATATCAGCACAACCGCATCTTTCTTATCATGTGTGTGTGCGTTCTCTCGCAGGAGGCAGCGATCAGAGACCAGAAGGGACTGGCCAGTAGCACAGATGTTGAGTCTGGCCTAGCGTGTGCGAGTGTGTGTGTGTGTGTGTGTGTGTGTGTGTGTGTGTGTGTTCCCATACATAGGCTAGTACATGTGTGATCCAGTGGCTGAACAGATGTTTGATGCTGGATCACTGCACACACAGCTGCAGATTTACAAAAGATTCCATATAATGTACCTGACCTCTAATACATGCACTTACAGTTTGTATGTGGTGTGTACAAAAGTTCACATATGCACAAATTTATCTAAATCCAGCTTTGAGAGTACTTATTTACTGGAGACCTTTAAACACTACTCTGACCCAGATATAATTCTTTTTTCCCCCTATTTTGTCATTTTCTGTAACTCCCTGTCTGTCTGTCTGCTTTGGTTGGATGCTTTCCATCTCATAAAAGCCAGCGCTGTGAAATCACTCTCTCCCTCTCCTCAGTCTCTTTTAAAACAGGAAACTGAGCACCTGCGTCATGCACTGGTAGTTACTGTAGAACTCAACCATGCTGCTTTAGCACCGCAGGATTGTACTAACAACTCCTCTCTGGGGTGGAGCGTCGTTGCAGCAGCCTGGCAGCAGGTGTGTTTGCTACAGCTGTTGCTGCTGTGGAGACGCTCTGCTGAACTACTGAAAAAACTGTAATTTTATTTATTACAGACAAGTTTTAAATTATCCAGGAAAAGGCTTACGTTGTATTTTTTTGGTCCCTGACAATGATTGATTTAAATGTACAGATATTGTAACGGAGACTGGTCAGTGCTTTAGAGTTGACTGGAAAGCAGCTCCATAGAGTAAGGAAGAATAAAAGTAAGTAAAAGTAAGTAAAAATACATTGTTGTTGTGCCGAAAAGTAGCCTAAAGATAATTTAAAAAATAAGTCCAGATATTATGAGCAGCTACACAGAAGCATCTGAAACTTTGGAATAATGTGATTGCGGCATTTTCTCAGTTGAAGTCAACAGATCTCCTCTCATTATCCAAAATATACTTTTTCTTTCATCTAAGCTCCTAATGCAGGCTAATTATTCCCAGTAGATGTGTCCCCCCAACACACTCCCATTGTGTTGTGTGAATTTTCAGCAAATTGAGGAAGATGTTTTCTGAATTTGCAGCGTGTTTGTGTCGTTGCACGTGTTTTCCAGGTTGCAGTGCGTTGAGCTCTCAGGGCCACTGTACCAGTGTTTACAATTTGATCTGAAGCATCAGATGATGTTTCCTAACACCTCTTTCTAACAATAACACATGGTGAACATTCATTCAAACCTTTATTTATACAGGCAAGGCCATTAAGAGCAAGATCTCTTTTTAAAACCTAATGCACTATATGAGAAACAATAATCCAGTTTAATGCACATATAACATAAGACATAAGTCAATAAAAGCAATATATTTATTTAAAGGTTATGACTCAGTTGAAGCACACACATTCAACATCGAATCTGTAAACTGGTTAAGGTCATGCCATCACAACGCATGCATTGATAGTAAATAACTGTCATGTTGAAAGCAGGATGTGAAGCTGGTAATGAAGGCCTCCACTTCTCCTAACTCATAAATATTTCAGCCTTTCCTTGTGTTGTCTCTTTGGCTGTGAGGAAGCCTCTCCTGCTGATCTGGGGGCAGATATCGTGGGCCAGATTTAGTTTCCAGGAAGCTTGAACTCCTCTAAAATATGTGATGGTTGGAGATGATCAGTGAACTTGTGACTGAGAGACTTTCAGACCATCTGAACCCAATCCTCAGAGCAGCTGGGAAAACTTGACTATATTGAGTGAGTGTGAAGCTTCCAGCCTCCTTCATCTCGTGAAAGAACAAAGGGAGGAAAGAAAGACAGGAAAAGAAACAAATCAAACTACAAGAACGATAAAACAGTGATGAGAGAATGGAAAGCTATATTCAGAGTGGATCTTGCCCTTGGTGTTTATAGTGTGTCGCACTTCGTCTCTTTAAACTGAAACATCTCTGTTTGCTTGCTAAATCACCACCGACCTCATGCTAAGACATGTGATCCATGGCGCACTCATAAACACACACACACACACACACACACACACAGACACACACACACACACACACACACACACACACACACGGACACACACAACATAAACATACATGTGCACACAAATCAGCAACACAAAACAAAACACACAGACCTCAGTTTATGTCCCCACAGTGACACGAGTCCCCCATGGATGTGTATTGAGGCTGAAGTCCCCATCAGGATATGAAAACACACACACACACACACACACACACACACACACACTGAGTGATTAATCACTTTGTAATTCCAATCTCATCAAGTTTTGGGATTGATTTCTTCCACTTCCATTTATTTCTTCACAGTCCCTGCAAACCCTTCACTATATCTATCTATCTTTCTATCTATCGATCTATCTATATATCTATATATCTATCTATCTATCTGACATGGGTTCATATTTGTAGGCTGTACAGCAGCAGTTTATGACCCAGTACCTATGAATAAATTTAAACATGCTAACATGCTAAACTAAGTGGTGCACATGGTTAACATAAACATCATCATGTTAGCATACTAGTATTTAGCTCAAAGCACTACTGTACTGTTAAGTACAGCTTCACAGAGCTAGCATGGCTGTAGACTTGCAGTCTTCTCTAAATTCAAATTTGAATTAATTACATTTAAGTTCAATTAGCACCACAAGCTGTGGTAAATCTAGGTTAAAAAAGCGCAGCTGCCGTCATGCAGCTCTTCTCTGACAGGCATATGCATACACTTCATACACGAAAGCAACACAGCTGTAACCATGAGCCTTTGGCTAAGGCTAGCAGAAGGCTAAACTATTAGCAACATTCAACGTAGCCGCGAGCATCTCCTGTTATCATGGTAGATCTACCTACACAGCCAACCACTACAACAAAAATAAGATATTGCAGTTGAAAATGAAACTGGCAGCCTGTTACCTGTCTCTGAAACACTTCACAGATGTGGACACACGTCCATCTGAAGGGACATGCACATGCATCTGCGTTTGTAGAACAGCCGATAGTAACGTTTTCTCTCTCTGAATCGGAGCCAAGAGGAGATGCAGACGTCTGGTTTGCTCTCAGACCACTTGAATTACAATCTACTGAAAGAATTACTGCCTACCCCAGCTTTAATCCATTTGCATTTATTTGAGTTTCATGGTTGTAAAACTAGATGCATATTTATGTCTCAGATGACTGATTAATGCTACAGTCCAAAGGAAGATGACAAGAGAGCAGACTGAGTAAAAAAACAAAGTGCATTGTGTACATTTTTTATATTTTAAGTGTAAATAAATGTGAATCTATATCTTCTGCTGAATCATTGCTTGTAGCATTAAAAGATCAAGGCAGGTGTCTACGTGTAGAAGTGCAAATCATCACATATCTTCCAGTAACTAGTAACATTCATCATCATCTGTCGTCTGCCTCCATCTTTTTCTCCCTTTTTGCATCTCTTTCTGTTTCCCCATTTCTTCTGCCCTCCACCTCCCCACCCCCTGCTCGTCTCTCCCTGCCCAATGAATCAGTCTGGCTGGCAGCGTGTCGCTGTCGGAGAGCCGGTGAGGGTGATTAGTCATGTCGAACCGGGCCAGGATCTGGACGTCCAGAAGTGACAACAGGAAAGAAGGGATTCTGGAAGATTCCACCAAAGCAACAGCTGCCTGCTTTCTTTCTTTTTCTTTTTTTTTACTTTCTCTTCTTCCATTCTATTTTAGTGGAAAGACAGAATGGGAGAGAGGGAGGAATGGAGGCTGAAAAAGGACACATGTGGAAAAGGTCCCAGGCCAGATTCTAACATGGTGCACCTTTTATCCAGATGAGCCACTGTGATGGTCCAACATCTGTCCTCCCTTTCTAAAGCATGTGTTTGAGAGTTACAAGTGCATGTGACTGCAGTTTAGTGTGTTCCTGTGTGTTAGTGTTTCCTGGACTGCGAGTAGCAGAATAACAGAATGGTTGCACATGTGTTATAAAGTGCATTTGTCTGCACAGCTCCTTCTTAATACATGTATGAACAGCTGTGTACATGTGTGAGTTTTGAGCCCAGGGTTGCCACTCGCCCCGTATAATATGGGATTGTGAAGCATTTGAAAATAAAATGTGTCTCGACTGAAATATCTCCACAACTGTGAGACAGACTGAGACATTCATGGTCTCCAGAGGTTGAATTCTAACTAATTTTCCACTGACTTGCGCCAAAATGAGGTTGGCATTTCTGGTTCAGAGTGAAATATATTGAGAACCATTATATGACTTGCCATGAAATATGCTGCAGATATCAGTGGTCTCTTGCAGGTGAGCAGATTTTGTAGGGACATTCATAGTGCCCATAAGATGTCCTCCAATGACTTTGGTGATCCCTTAACTTTCCCAGAGTACCAGGCAAATTACCATGAGGTTGACATTTATAGTTTAACACAGCAACTATTGGATTGATTGCCGTAAAACTTGGTGCTCGTGTTCCTGGTACTCAGAGAAGGACTTCTTATAACTTTGGTGATCCTGTTACCTTCATCCAATGCCATCATTAGATCAAAATTTGTATTCGTCCAAACCTGATGACTGGGCCAATTAAATGTTAGCATACTAACATGTTAAACTAAGATGGTGAACATGGTGAACTTTGCACCTGCTAAACATCAACATGTTAGCATTTAGCTCAGAAGTACCATTGTAATACCACAACCTTACAGAACTGCGAGCATGGCTACAGACTCTCTTCTTATACCTGTAAGATCACATCTCATGCCACCTGAGCCAAGTCCAAAGAAATGAGAAGTGGGTTTTGCTTTCAATCTAAAATCCAACCATAGTCTGGTTAAATTCACAACACAGACTAGAGGAAGAGGAGGAAAAAAACAAAGCCCTGAAAAGTTTCACTTTCTGTATATTGTAATCACACAACATGAGAAATTATGGTTCACAGAAACAACAAACTTCATAACGATTAATACTTTGAGGATTTTGTGCATGAGTCTCAGAAACGTGAGCATACATGAGCTCTGTGAAGCATGTGTGTTTATATAGTATCACACCAACATCCGTGTTCAGTTAACTCATTTCCCTTTGATCCCTCTGCTACAGTAGGTGTGTGTTCCTCCGGGCCAATCAGACAGTTGTTTTGCAGCGTGTCAGCCAATGGCGCAGCAGTAGTGGCATCCCTGAGCCAATGAGCACCATTGTTTGTATGTTCTGGCTAACGGGCTGGTTGTATGCAGCTGTTCAACACATGCAGAACATGTGGTTTGGCTCCGGTTGATTGTGTATGGTAAGTTTGTGTGCATGCATGTATAGTGTGTGTGTGTGTGTGTGTGTGTGTGTGTGTATGACTGGCTCTCTCTCTACTGTGGCCCCGCCTGTTTCTGGTCTCACTTTTTCTTTCACTTTTTTCATCCCTCTCTTGCAATCTTATCTTTCCATACTTTCCTGCTCTCTCTCTCTCTCTCTCTCTCTCTCTCTCTCTCTCCCTCTCTTTCTTTTTCTTCCTCTCTCCCCTCTTTCTGGAGCCATCTCCATGGTAACAAGGAGCAGCACCACAGGGTCCAGTCAGACACTTTAGCCCTGCGCAGTGTGTGTGTGTGTGTGTGTGTGTGTGTGTGTTAGCATGGGATTACACTATAATCTGACAATACGGATTAGCTCAGCGGACCTACTGGCCCACTGGCTATTATACATCCAGACTCCTTTCTCTCTCTCCTCTGTTTTCATTCTCTCTCTCTAATAACATTAATTTTCATCATCACTATCATCATCCCTCCATCTCTGTTTTCTCTCTGTCTTCTCATTTATATCATTTGTCTCATCCCTTTTTTGTCTCTTTCTTTCACTCTCATCCCTTCTCATCTTTCCACTCCTGGCCCTCCCCACGCCTCCCCCTCCCTCCCTCCCTCCCTGCCGTCCATCCTTTTCATCTCTGCATCCATCATCCATCCATTTCATCACTCCCTCCCCTCCTGATCTCTCTGTATGCCACCCTCATCCTTTGCTCGCCTCATTTGCCTTTTCCAGTTTGACTCTCATCCCGCTGTTCCTCCTGTCTTCTTCCCTTCCTTCCTCCCTTCCTCCCTCCTTACCTAACTCCTCTCCTCTTATCTCTAATTCAACCAGATCTCTCTGGGATTGGATAAAAGAAATTTCCTCTCGCACACATTTCCTAATCACTCTTGATCTCAAGATTTTTATCGTAGTCTGTATCATCTCTTCTTTCTTTCTTTCTTTCTTTCTTTCTTTCTTTCTTTCTTTCTTTCTTTCTTTCTTTCTTCTCTCCCTCCCTTTTCGCCCTCACCTACCCCAGTGGGGGAACCCAGGGCCCCCTCTGCGTGCTACTATGGTTGCAGGGCTAAGTGCCAGGATAAGGGGGGATGGTGCATGGTTGGTAAGTTGAGTTCAGTTCAGTGCAGTCGTACATCAGGGCTCTAAGTCCCATTCATTACTTAGTTCATTTAGCTGAGTTTGTCTTTACAACAATGCGACATAGCAGCTCCATGAATCATTGAAATGTCATGAGAGAAATCTCCCCGTGCACACACACTGGTTTCTATGATGCAGGCAAACTCAAGGTGATACTGACCAGGATTAGTAAACTTAATTTCCTGTTTACTTTTATTACATTATTATAGTTTCATCAGCTTTTTATGGAAGAGGATTGGACCCACGTGAAATTTTTTTTTGACTTTAAACTTTGGGTTTGGTGACGGGGGTTGTGTGAGGTAGTCATATATAGTCAGCACATTACCTGCAGTAGATTCTGTTCAGTGCACTTCCAGTTAGGAAAGCTGACAGCTGAAAATATTCTACATGAAGGGTACTTTTAAACAGATATTGGATTGTTTCAGTGGGCGTTTTTAAAAGTGTCTGAAACATTTTTTTTCTGGTGGCCCCATGCACAGCAACACATCGCTCTGCCACTCTGCCGGTGCTCCCGGTTGGCTTTCCTAACTGGGAACGCGCTGAGCAGAATCTACTGCAGGTAATGTACCGACCATGTATGACTATCTCACACAACCCCACGTTAAAAAACCCAAACTATCCCTTTAAACTCAGAGTAAAGAAGAAGCAAATCAGCTCAGTGTAGGGCTTCACTATCAACACAAGGGAGGCAGTAGCTGTAGACACAGGTACAATAAGACCATTGTTCTCAATGTAACTCTTCAATACACACACACACACACACTTGCATCTAGTCTCTAAACTAGTAAAATCACATTGGTGCACTGCACAGAAAAGTGGGACAGCTCCGCTATGACAATCACACACACACACACACACACACACACACACACACACACACACACACACACACACACACACAGTGAAACAGTCCAAAGCTTTCCATTGGTCAGTGTGTATGAATAGGCGAGATACAAAGAGATATTTAATAGGTTGACAATTCAGAGAGAGGGAGAATGAAAGAAAGAGAGCAGTTGGGTGCCGGGTTTCAAAGATTCAGTTCGCTCTTTAAACTCAGGAGATATCAGTTTAAAAGCTTCCTCAACTTTCACCGCTGCGAAATTCAAAGGAGAAAGTCAGTTCTTCATCTCTGGATTCCAGGCTCTTTAAAATGTGTGTCTGTTTGTGTCCAGGCCCACTGAGGCCCATCAAGTAGTTCAGTACACACATAAAAGATGCTGCAGAAAGAAAATAATCATAAAACTGCATTTAGGCAACAACATCTCTCATTAAAAGTCATTTTATTTTAGGTGCGTTGGCAGCACCTTGAAACCTACAAAGTTTTACACTGTCAAAGCTCATTGTCACATTTTCTCATTAGATCAGTGTAACTGGATAAAGACAGATACAGGGTGGATGTTTGTTATGTGTCTCAAATAGTCACACGAATCCTCTCTCTGATCAAAATGAAACCACGATGAAGATAGGTGTCCACTTCAACCACTTCAAACACTCCCTGCGCTCTTTTTATATCAGGCACTTAAACCATGGGTAACATAATAGTCAGCACTGTCCTCGTTCTGAATATGGCCTCCAGCAGTGCAGCCAAAGGTTTCACAGTGAAATGGTATTAGCCACGCGGGATCAGCCATGTCTCCACTTTAAACGTGACAATGTAAAATACAGGATAGGAGATGAACAAACTCTTGGGTCAATTAGAAGACAAAGCTTAAACCTGCAATACCAAAATGTGTTGGCAACTTGTGGGCAGCAGAAACAAGCCGTGAACACAACACTGATATATTATGATGGTAAAGTTGTTAGCATTAAGTTTTCCTATTTACACATCCAACGGATACAGAGAGACATTAGCATTCGCTTGGAGTCATGTTTCTGATCGTCTCTCGAATGCAAATCCGATATTCACACTCTTTTTTAGAGAGCTAGTGGTCTTCACTAACCCCTGAGGGAAATGTCTGTCTCTTTAGCTACTAAATGCTCCACTGTGTTCACCAGTTCACCAGAAAATGAAAACAATTAGCTGAAAAACACTGAAGCTCCATGGAGTGAAAGTGAACTGCAGATTTGCTTGATAATTCTCTGGGGGTTCATCACTTTGGGAGACACCTTTCACTTTCAAGTAGTCATGTGATCCAGTGTTAAAATGCTGATATTATGCTATTCGGGCTTTTCCCTTGTTATAGATGTTTTTTGTGCATGTAAAAGGTTTGCTAAAGCTCTTTCCCTCAGGAAACGCTGCTCTTGAAGTGCTTGAAACACCTTGTTTGTATTTCAGGCTTTTCTTCTGTAACTTATCTATGTCACTAGCACATTTGCCTAATGCCTGCCTACCAGCTAGTTTGGCACACTCTCAAACAAAGCTAGTCCGAGCGTTACTTTTTGGTTAGTTTTATTTTTTTTTAATACACTTTTTGTAAATCAGGCTTCTGGAAGTTCGGCCAATCAGAAGAAAGTGGACCTTTAGGGAGGCCCGAACTAATATGACCTATTTCAGTCAGAGGCTCAACATTTATTAACTTTCGTTGTTATCATCTATGGCCCAGAAGTGGAGTTTGAAGTGGGGATCATCAGAAGAAGTGCGCGGTGTATTGTCTGCGCCTGCAGCGCCTCAACATCTCACTCCTCTGTCCCTCTGAATGAGAAACGCCAACCTCTGCGTCCTTCTTTTAACTGTCTCACTCAACGTGTAACTCTCTCTGAGGGTTAATCTATAGCAGTAAATTAGAGGGCTGCTGCTGACTCTGCACGATATCAGTTCATTACATGCCCCAGTGGCCTCTACATACAGTTTTCTCAGAGCCCATCATGTCCTCCTCTCCTCTTCACTCCTCTCCCCTCCTTCACAATGGGGGCTCTTAAGATAAACATTGAACAAGATATTCTTCGTCCTTAATTTACTTCAAGTTGCGTATTACAGAATAAAATTCAAGCTGAGAGGAATTGTCGGTATTGCCATCACTTTTGTGCCCACATGAGCACATTTGTTTGATGGGATTGATTTTTCAAGTGGAAGCTGTAAAAGTAATTATTCAGAGAAAATGCTTTGTCCACCGGTTTTCTTATTCACTTTCTTATCTCAGCTCAGATAAAAGGAAACAACAACTGCACTGCGATTGATCTGACCTCTCACTTGGCAAGAATCAAATCTGAATCTCAATATAATAGATAAATAGCTCTGATATTTATCCACAGAAGATAGAGACATGAGATTGCAACCCAAATGTTGCTGGTATGGTTAAAATAGAGGTCGGAAAATAACAAGACATTTAAACTACCTGTATGTGAGCAACCAGCATGTTCATTTTTTTTTTACAGTAAGTGTTATGTCGGTTGGATCAGGTTCAGACCAGGGAGGGTTGGTGGTTCTGTGTCTGTGGGATTGGCTTCCTGTGATTGTAAATTTATCCCCCTGCTCAGTAATGGATGTGTGTGTGTGTGTGTGTTTGTGTGTCTGTGTGTGTGAGCGAGAAAGAGAGAGAGATTAGGGTGTGTCATCAAAATTTCAGAGCAGCATATAAAACTCTTGACCTGTTTGTTTCCTTTGTTTCTCATGTCTTACATGTAAATCCCTGTTTTATAAGTACATTTATTTCAATCATATTTTATGAAGACATCTGTTTTCTCATCTGCTCCCATTGTTATTAGTTTGATGCTGTTTGCTTCCTCCATGTTTATGTCCTATCTTGATAGATTCAGTATAAAGTCAATTCACTAATTCCATCAGAGCAACAGCAGAGTCATGTCATAACCACAATCATTTCCAGACGCGTTTTTTTATTGCTGTGGCTGAGAGGATGCATCTTATCGACTTTACTGATCTGCCATTAGGTTTTTATTTTGAAATATCTCTACAACTATTGGATGAATTGACATGAAGTTAAACTAAGATAGTAAAAACATGGTAAACATTATAGCTGCTAAACATCAATATGTTTGTTAGCACTGTCGGTGTTAGCATATTAGCATGTAGACATCAGGGCACAGAACTGCTAGCATGACTGTAGACTGTTTTTCTACTGCTCTTTCCAGGACTGTAACTCCTGAAAAACCTCCTTATATCCCCTAAATACCCTCTCCTTCCTGCTTGTCTCTCCTCTGTTCTCTTTTTCACCCACCTCCCTGCATATGCCTCCATAAATGTCTATGTCTCTCTATCCCTCCCTTCTAACCTCATTTTTGTTGTGTGAGACACTGGCCGATTTGGCTTTTTAAGGGCTGTTACTGATATTTTTAGGTAGAAACATCATGTCAGAGGGTCTCAGCTCATTTTCTACTGTTGCTACAGTTCGTGCATCTATTTAAAATGCCACTGGCGGTCAGCATGTCTTGTGTCTTGTCATGTTAATTTACTGTGATTAACACAAAGTCTCAAAACGTGTGGCAGTGATTTATTGATGTTTCAATTCAACATGTAGCAGCTTCAATAAAGGATCAATGTTGAGTTGATTTATCAGTGATTGCTTTAATATCCACCACTTCTCTTCTCATCTCTTCCCGCTCCTTTCATTCATCCATGTCTTCCTTCCACCCTCAATCTTCATCTGTCCATTTGTGTCCTTGTTTCCCAGCAGTCAGACCAAAATAGCCCTGTTTGTACCAGTAGTCAACTGGAATAGATCCATACCAGGACCTCACTGCTTGTGTGTGTGTGTGCGCGCGCGTGTGTGTGTGTATGTGTGTGTTACTACTCCTCACATACACACACACAGGGTTAGACTTTCTCCCTGGGCGTTCTCTGTTAGAAACCTGACATTTACACTCTGAGAAGGATGCACCATCTTGCACATCAAAGCCTTCCTAAACTTAGGCCTCCTTTTGCTCTCTCACTCACTTGCTCTCTCTCTCTCTCTCTTTCTCTCTCTCTTTCAGTCACTCTCCTACATTTTCTGTTAATTTTAACACCAGACTTTTGCTATTTTGAGATTTGCCAACCAAGACAGTTATTTTTGTATTAAAATATTCAGGTCACTTATTGTTCTGATACGCTTCTCTCTCTCGCACACACTGTGTATCACCCCTTGTCTCTAAGCTTCTCAGGACGGAAAACAGCAACAGTATTAATACTTTTGCGCACTTGTGCCTTGCAGTTGATTGTCTGTATCTTCTAATCTATGTAGTCTAATACCTCACGTCCTCGTGTCATTTTATATAACTTCATACTCGTGCTGGATTACCAACCGGACAAAATGGGCAGCTTCACCGTGGCTCCGGAGCCCTGGGGGTCCTAGAGGTTTATAGTTTCAGCATGTGACAATTACTTTAATAATATCTGTGGTAAATCGATGGTCTTGAAGTACTTTTATAATTTGGTAGTATGCACCACTAAAATACAAAATACTGAACTGAAGTGATAAGGACTTCAAGGCTGCTATTGTACTATAATAGATTCACATTTAATAAAATTACCACAGACTGACTGACACACAATAAACTTGGAGGAGGTTCAGATTTCAGTATAGAAGTACGGGTGGTTGTTAAGGTTGTGAGCTACATATAATGAAGCTGTTGTGTATAATCTACTGTGAGCTCTGCACATGACGACTAATCAATAGGATACACGTACAATTCACAAAAAATGGGATGAACAGGGGGGTCAGCAGGAGGCCAAAGCCTCATTTCTGCCCCAGGACCCTTTAACCCTGGTACATACTGTGTCAGTATGTTGTTATCCATATATGTATTTATACATACTTGTAGTACTTAATATTTACGTCAAGGTTTCCTACTGCACTGAAGCGTTAGTGAAGTCGCTTTGGATAAAAGCACCTAACAAATGAGTAAATGTAAATATAGTCAACACTGCCACAGTTCATTTCTTGATTTAGAGCTACAGTATGTAACTATTCAAAAATAGAAATGACATAGTCTTGAAAATAAATAAAAAGTTGAATTCTTAGGCAATAAAACGCACACTTGCTTGATTCAATACACACAGTAGTTTTGCTGCTACAGGTCCATTTGGTCTGGTATGACCAGTATAGCTCATGGTGGCTAATGTTAGCTAAAGCTAACAAACTTAAGATACATATGTTGCACTGTATAACTTTAATAATATTTATCTATTAACAAAAAACTTCAGTTACCCATCTCAACATGTTAAAAGATTTCAGGTCCACACCTTCATCAAGACTTAATAGCTCACTCTGGAAAACATGTAATTTTCCAGTCACACGCTGTTGACTTGATTAAAGTTTAACTACCTCCTCAACTATCAAGGTATAATGATAAAATGTTTGATTAATTTGATGCTTCAAGTATCAATATGCAAAGACACATCCCTGCAAACACTTGCCTGCACAAACACTCTGCTGTCCTTTGTGTCTTTTTTATAATTATGTGACTGTAGTGGCAGGGTAATTTACTGCTGGGTAATTGATCTGCACAATAATCAGAGCTACACACCAGCTAGCAGACTCATTTTTGCACACACACACACAAACACACACACACACACACACACACACACACACGCTCACAGAGAGACTCAGTGATCCAGTGTGGAATCAGTGCAGCCAGCCTGGTTTATGAGCTATATTAGGAGTCAGATCTGAGAGTCCCTCTGCTGAATTGGATGCTCTGATAGTTCAGGGACCACTGATGTCAGTGTCACGTGTAATTTAATGTGTGTGTTGTGCGTGTGTGTGTGTGTATGTGTGTGTGTATGTTTAATGTGTGTGCGAGTGATCACATTTCCCTAATTGACTGTTTGCTAACCCCTGTCCTGAACAGCAATTGTCTAATCATAGCTTCTCATCTAGCCGGCCTGTCAGGATTTGGATTTCTGCACATGGTGTGTACACAGGACTGTAGCAAGAGTAATACTCAGCATTTAAATAGAGCATGGTTTCTTTTCTTTTACAAATAAAAAAACACACGAGTGAAAGTGTAATGAGTGGATTGAACATGTGATGTTTGCTAAGTGTGTCTGGGCTTAGCAAACGGTCAATTGCACATGTGTGTCTGCTTGTTTGTGAACACACACTTGTGGTAGGTCACGTTTGCATCATTGGTTTATTGTGTTTACTTTGTTGTGTGCTAGGCTAACCTAGTACTGGCTGTTTTCCAGAGCCAGTTTCCAGCCTGAAAGCCGGAGATAACACAGTGCTGCTCGGAGAGGGAGTAAGAGGATGACAGAGAGGGGGCACCGAAAAAGCAACTAAGAGAGAAAAAGGAAATGGGAGTTTGCAGGCCAACCGGGATGGAATAAGAGGATGATGGAGAGCAGCAAGAGAAGAATGAGATAGAGTGTGGAAAGGAAGGAGAAGAAAAAGGGGGTGCAGGAGCAGGAGGAGGAAAGAAATAGCACAGCAGGGCCGGAAGAAAGAAAGAGGAGAGGATTAGGAAGAGGAGAAGAGATTGAGATGAGAGCAGCAGAGGATGGGAGGAGAGGAGAGAACTGGAATGGAGAATGAGGGGTGAGTGGAGGACCCTTGGTAGAAGAGGGAGGAGGCGGCAGAGGAGTAGGGGTGTGGAGTGGGGGATGTTCATTGTGAGTCATGCCCAGGGAGGCTGCGTGCCGCAGGGGAAACAGCTCACCGACAGTCCCAGGCATCAAAAGGCCTTCTGGAAGTTTGCATAATGTGTGTGGTGTCATTGGGGAGAAGAGGGACAGACAGACTGATAGAGGTCAAAGCAAAACTGGGACACAACAGTCGTCTCCTCTCCTCTCCTCTCCTCTCCTCTCCTCTTAGCTCTTGCCCTTTTATTGTATATGGGCAGACTTACTGCAGCATTACAAGGGCAGAGAGATCACTGCACACACACACACACACACACACACACACACACACACACACCTTGTTCTGCTTTATTAATGCCCTAAGGCTAACTAGCTTTACATGAAAGGTTGTACACGTTTTCTTCTTTTTTTTTATCTCACTCCATCTCTATCTTTGTCTTTTCATCTCTCTCCGTTTTCCATTTCACCTCCCCCTCTCCTCCTCTCACAGGCTAAATGTAGCGAGCAATCACAATATATTCCATAATAGTGGGAGCCCACACTGTTGGGTTATAATAGAGGGAGGGAGAGGAGGAGAGAGAAAGAGGGAGGGAGAGACAGATAGGAGAGATATTGATAGCAGAGAATGTGGAAATGAGAGGGTGCAGGGAGTGAGGGAGTGTAAACCAGCAGGATGAGGTGGTGGTGGTGTTGTTTGTTGTTGTTGTGTTAAAGCCTGCAGCTCTGAGTCTGTTTTCTAATCCAGCGCTGGCTTATTCTTGGCCGTGATAACTGCCACACTCGTGATGAATTTGTCACCTCTATCTCTCTTTCCCCCTCTCGATTTTACTCCACTCAACACAGGCTTTGGTGTAGTGTTTTCCACTTCCCCCACTCTCCTGTTTTGGTCTCTCTCCTTCTCATATCGGGAACTTTCTCCTCTGTGCTGCTGATTATTCTGTCATAATTTTCTTTCCTGTCGTTTTTTTTTCATCTGTCTTCTTCCCCACTTTCCACTTTTTTTTTGAGCCAGAAAAATGACAACGTGGATGATATATGTTTAAATTAATGTCAGTAACAAAGAGTCTGGGGTGGGTAGTGCACATTTTTTAAACTGCTGCTTAAATTTGCTGTAAAGTCAAAGTAAATTAGGAATTTGAGTGAATAAATCATTATTAAAATGGTCTGTAACCAAATATATGCAGAACTAGAGATATTCCCTCAGCTGCAGATTGTGTTTAGTGCTAATTAGCAGATGTTACCATGCCAATAATTAAATGGTAAACTTGATGAGGAGGATACTAGGATGAGTATGTTAGGTGGCACAGTGTTGCAGTGGTTAGCACTGTCGCCTCACAGCAAGTATAGGTTCTGGGTTCAAACCCTTTCTGTGTGGAGTTTGCATGTTCTCCCTATTTCTGCGTGGGTTCGCTCTGCGTACTCCAGCTCCCTCCCACAGTTCACAGACATGCAGATTGGCGATTCTAAAGTGCCCATAGGTGTGAATGTGAGCGCGACTGGTTGTTTGTCTCTGTACGTCAGCCTGGTGACCTGTACGTGTACCTGCTACAGGGCCATGACTGCTCGGATTGGCTCCAGCGACTTTACAAGGATAAGCAGTATAGCTAATGGATGAATGGAAGGATGAGCATGTTGCCATACTAGCATTAGCATTTAGCTCAAAGTATCACTGCTTAGGTACAGCCTCACGGAGCACCCAGAGTGGCTCTTCAGTCCTAAGGTTAATTCATGGCTTCCATGGTTGCGGGACTCTATGACGTAAATTTCTATACTATACATGCAAACCGTAAAGTAAACTGGATGCTCCTTTTTCTTGCTTTTCCATGTGGATCATCTAAGAGTGGGCGATATGGCGAAAAATATCATTCCATGATTTTTTCAGGCAGGATCAAGATCCACAATCTTATCACAAGTATTTTTTCATGTTGGTATTTAAAGCTATTTTGCAATTTACTGAACTTTTAATCAAGTGCGCAATTCTATAAAGTATGAACATTCAACAAGAATTCTGACAAAGCTTAAACTTGTAATGTTATAGCGCCCATAAACCTCTCTAAAAGGAAAACTGGGAGAATTGTGCTTTAACTATTTAATATGAAATAACAGAAAAACATGCTGAATCATACTGAAGATTTCATTCAAACAGAACTGATCCCTGTGTGCTTTACAGCTCAGGCTGCAGGCTTGCAGCTGTTGCCACACCTCCCTCAGCCTATTGGCTTTTGCTCTGAAGTGCCCACCCACCTTAGTTCGCTCTGATTGGTCAGCGGAGACGTCTATCTACAAGCTAGAGTCATTCGAAAAAGCTGTGAAAAAAAATGGCTTTTTCAGACGGAGAGACGTTGTTACGTCTTACGTTCGTTACGCAAGCCCTCCTGAAGGGAAATCTGCTTTATATGGGAGGCCGCCATTTTGTAGCCAGAAAGCTAACAAACAATAGCAGACCACTAACACAGCCGAACAGAGAGAGCCAGAGAGAGGAGAAGTCAGGGAAGATTAGCGGATAGAAATCGCTCGGTCGTCTTCTTTGGACTTCTCATGATGATACTCATAACCTGGAATAATTTTATAAGAAACCCTTTTGATTTTTGTGATCTGTGGACCCTTACGGACTAAAGGAATACAAGTAACGGAGGAATGGAGCGAGAATCGGAGTTCTACGCGTCGTAACGGTAGGCAGTCACCGCACTCTGCTCTAACGAGGTACAGCCGGTCTATATTGACAAACCTTTACTTCTTCAGAACATGTTCAGAACTTTCTATTGTACCCTGACACGGGCCGGTGGGTTGTATGACGTTAAAGGAGTGTGTGTGTGTGGGTGGGGGGTGGGGGGGTGGTAGCTATGCTATTATGACCTGTAAGTGAGTGAGGAAGGTTTGTTGACAGCACTTCCCGTAAGGCTCAAGCTACAACGTTGTTGTGGAGTCAATAAAGCCACTCCTTTCAAGTACAGGTGAGCTGTAGACCTGCAGTTTACT
Source organism: Seriola dumerili (assembly GCF_002260705.1). Taxonomy (NCBI): domain Eukaryota; kingdom Metazoa; phylum Chordata; class Actinopteri; order Carangiformes; family Carangidae; genus Seriola; species Seriola dumerili. The sequence continues at coordinate 1,207,474 of NW_019174368.1, forward strand.
GTGGACGAGTGTATGCGCCATAGAGCTACAACAATAGAATGTGCACTGTGTCAGGAGACTAACGATCTCTCTGTAAAGGCAGATCTTGGAGACATTTTAATCGTTCACAAACTAATATTGTCATATATCACACACCCCAGGTTCAGCCAAAATATAATGCACAAAGGAGCTCTGCTGCTTTCCGTAACAAGGCTGTCATCATGTTTTCTAGTGAGCTTGTGTGCAGTGTGTCCATGTGCACATACTTCCAATTGTAGTATAGTATAGTATTGAGATGTATTCTTGTTTGAGAAATCATAAAATATATAATTTGATTTAAGAAAAGAAAAGAAAAGAAACACACAGTAACTTAAACGATCAGTGTGAGGCAATTGCTGTGTGATGCAGACCGTAGGAAGTTCATGGACTTTTGTTTTGATGTTGGACAGCTACCTGACAATAAGTCAGTGGGATTTACAGTCTTATTTTAGGTTGAAGGAGTCGCGTGAGAACTGGTTAGTCAGTCAGGATAGTGGCTGTTTTTCATCCTTGGAGTGCAGTGGAAGAGAGGCAGCTGTTTACTATTTGTTTACGACTTTACAGGCGAGCCGCACACACATGCGTAACTCCATGTTGCTGAACAGACAGATGCCTCACCTTGTGATTTAACCAGATACTACACCAAACCACAGCTCATTTTCTGACAGTTTACATCATTTTCTACATAGATGCTAAATGTATTTTGATCAATTTAATTATGAACTGATAATTGACTAATCATTGTTACATCTGTTTGCGTCCTGTCTTCTTAAGCCTTGATCCTTCTGTTTACCAAGTTGTTTCTGAGCCATTTGTCTTGTCGGTGACACACGACTTATGTTGTTGTTTAGCTTGTAGGTTGTTTTCCGCCTCCTTTCATCTTCTCTTTTCTCCAACAGTGTATATTTTACCACTGTGTTGATCCTCTCTTCTTCCTGCCGTTTTTCTCAATGACAAACATGTGGCTCCTGTGATGAAGGAAGAGCGAACACATAATGATGCCCTGTGACTACAAACTGTGTGTGTGTGTGTGTGTGTGTGTGTGTGTGTGTGTGTGTGTGTGTGTATTTTATCGGAGTGGATACTTGCCTGGAAATGACGGTTATTTGGTCGCTTTTGGGGTGAACAGAGTGGAAACTGTGCACTGATGGTGGGTTGTGCGTGTGTGTGTGTGTGTGTGTGTGAGTGTGTGTGTGTGTGATGAGGTCAATGTCTGTTCAGTATAGTAATCACAGTGCTGCCCTGAGGTCTGTACTCAGAGAGAGGCCGGCATGTCAATTGTCACTCAAAACAAACACACTACAAAGCAGCACAATTCACAGTGCAGCCTACGCGTCAATACACTTCATAACACACATTATCATTTACAAAACAATTAACCAAATGAAACAGCATCAGTTTGGCCAGCGTGGACGCTTTTATGTGGTTTGTAGTTAAGTTTTGACATCAAGCGCAGAGAACATGATCTCGTCTGTTAATCCCTTGTCTCTCAATCACTTCCCGTCTTGTCCGCTCTTCTTCTTCTGTGTCTTTGCCTCTAACGGCAGATGTTTTCATGGGATTTTAGGACTTTACTTTCACTATGTTTAGTCCTGACAGAGGCACAGTCTACACTGCACCAGAGCTGCTTAATCTGACGATAATGAGATCCTCTCAAGTCAATAGACGGCGGCTTAGCTGCACTATCAACACCATGAGATTTCACTCTGTGCTGTGTGTGTGTGTGTCTGGCCATATTTACACATACATGTATCAGTGAATATGAATGCAGACCATCTCAGAACCCAAATACTAAAGCCCAAGTGATTCTTTCTGCGTCTGCAAGGCCTGTGTGACAGATTTCATCATCTGCATACTAGGGATGGGACGATTATCCGACGTAATCGTCGATTATAAAAATTATTCGACGTGGAATTTTAGTGTTGACGCGTAGTGTAAAACCACACAGGGTAAATGTTCATAGAACAAAACTGGAACTTTCTAATGGGACCGTTTATATCCATCGTCTTTAGTTTACCTGGATACAAGCGCAGCGCAAGGGCTGGGACAACGCAGTGATGTAATTGAGGTCATTGACTACGTGAATGATTTGCATCTGTGAAAAAAAAAAGAGAAAAAGATTTGCGTCTGTGTAATCTATTTGAACAACATGGCGGCGTCTACCAGCAGTACGACGGAGCGTGTGGAGCAACACGCGGCAAAAAAGGCTCGCACACTACTCGCAAATTAATGTTAGGTTAATAAAAAAAATAATCGTTAGATTAGTCGAATAATCGAAAAAATAATCGCTAGATTAATCGTTTAAAGAATAATCGTTTGGGACAGCCCTACTGCATACGTAGTAGTTTGGGAGATAACGATGTAAACTGATGCAAATATAAGATTCTGATATTATCTCAAAATACACTCTGAACAGATAGGAGTAGCATGTACACTGGTGCAGTAATCTTAACCCCCCCACCCACCCCCCACCCCCACCTCCCGGCTGACTCGTCACCTGAATGACAATTTGCCACAAACGTCACTGCTTCAAACTTAACTCAAAATGTTAACACGCTGTCATACAAGCACTGCTAGCTCATTGGTCTGCAGGGGTAAAAACACAGAGATGTAGATAGTATGAAGTTTGATATTCAGGTACATCCTTGTAAAACTCCTCATCACTTTTCACCAGATTTGTTGTTCAGCGCAGGATAAAGCTTGACTGATGTTCCACAGGTGTTATTTTTCTGCTTTATGATTTAGTGCTGAACTGTGCTACTTTGTGGAGACAGTTAGGGGCCATTTCAAAGTGGCGTAGAGGTGCTTTCATATTTTTTCAGTTTCAAGTTATTTTGCCTTTTTTCTGAGAGTATAGTGAGAGTTAGACAGGAAAATCAGGCAGAGAGAAAGGGAATGACATGCAGCAAAGGGCCGCAGGTCAAACTCAAATTTTTGTTCCCATGGTCCAGTGCGGTTTTTGACTGTTAAAATCACCTATTGGTATTTCTACTGTTCATTTTCACCCACACCATCAGTTACACAGCTTTTATTAAGCCTCCGTGCTGGTAACAGCCATGACTGGGATTTCCGTGCATCTTTACATCCATCCGTCCGTTGCGTTCTCGTGAATGCAATATCTCAGTAACACCTTGAGGGATTTTTTTTTTTTTTCAAATTTGGCACAAAAGTCCAGTTGGACTCAAGGATGTACTGATAAGAAAGGGTCAAAGGTCACTGGGATCTCATGAAACACATTTTCTGGCCATAACTCAAGACTTCATGACACAATTTAACACAAATGACTAATAGGGTAAAATTATGACATTTTATATCCAAATGTTCAAAGGTCAACTTGTGACATCAAAATGTTCTGCAAAAACACTTCTAGCCATTTCTCAACGCTGTTACTCAGAAACGGGAGATTGTGACCATACTTCCTGAAACTTGACGGGTTGGAGGAGGCGTACAACCACAAGGTGGAAATTCTAGTTTAGACTCAGTCTATTTTTACTTTATGTTTAATGATGGGGTTTACAAATGATTCATGTGATTTTTTTTAATTATATGATATTGAGATAAAATAAAATGTTACAAAGGTGTTCACATACAGATATTTTCATGATAATCAGATGCAGATACAGATAATAATTTTTACACTCCTAGTGTAGTGGTAGTATTGGTAGTAGTATGAACAGCACTTTGTGTGCATCTGTGTCTGGCTGGATGTGACCCTTAACACTCACTCACTGCACACACCAGTTAGGTCACTTACATCTCACACACAACATTTTATGCAACCTAACAGCTTCCTCGCTTGGATCTCTTGTGTCTGTGTGTGCATATGTCTTTGCCGGGGTATTGCTGCAAGTGTTGTGCACTCTGCTCTTATCGTTGTAGGGAGAAGCCAAAGGCAGCAGTGGACCTCTTTTTCATCTATTAAGATCATGTCTGTGGTCGTGTTATACTTGGGTGATGCTAATCCACACAGACAGGAAAGATAAAAGGGGGGATTCCATATTTTTTTCCTGTAGCAATCCCCCACCACACATTCAATTACAGCAGAGTTCCTGGATTTCCAGCAATTAGCTTATGAAACTTAAGTATTAGTCCGGGGAAAATTTCCACGTGGAAATAAATAATGGATAATGCTCCTCTGGGGAATATTCCTTCCTCACAATATTGCAGTTTAGCTGGTAGATGTTATAACATCTTGCTTTGTATTTGACCTATCATCCGACTCTATATACAGCTTACTTGGTGAATGTCCCCAATAGTTTAGCCTTGAAAAAGTTGAAATGGTTATTATTTTTATAGAAATGATATAGTGCACCGAGCTACTTCACTAGAAGAAACCCACTGCACTTACAACCTAAAGCAATGCTGCTCCTTGATTCTGAGTGGATATTACACTGTATGTGTGGCCATCTTAACAACTGCTGGATTGGATCGACATAAAATTTTGTACAAAGAAAATTGTCCACAGAGGAGAAATCCCTCTGATTTTGGTGAGCCCCCTGAACATTGTTTCACACTCAAATTTTTTGACCATTTACAGTGCACCATCCGTGTACTTGTAGTGCACTGCATGTTGCCGTACTTGTCACTGTACCCATCCATTAGTCACTGTACACATCAATTTAGTATTGTGATGGTAAGCGCGTTAGCGTCCTGATGTTAGCATTTAGCTCAAAGCTTCTCTGTGCCCAATTACGGCACCACAGTGCTGCTAGCATGGTTGTAGACTCTTACTCTTGCTTAGGTAACCCCAGCAGTATTTCTTTTAGCCTTATATTTATCTTATTTACTGATATTCACCCCTTGAAAGGCAATGTTTCTGTTTTCAGCTATGCCTCTCATGAATTTTGCCTGTAATTGCTATAGATCAGACATTTAACTCCATTAACGTAGCACTATTGATGAAAGTAATTGTGTTGTGCAGCTGTCTCTGAGGCCCCTGCCTATTCGATATGTAGCCTACATGTTTTGTATGCAAGCAGCAACAACAATATGGAAAACATGCAAAATATCATCAACAATATCCCATGTCTATTGTTCCACAGAGAGACCAAAATACAGACCCCACTTAATTTTGACTCAGGACCCAGATAAGATATTGGACTGTATGATTTAGACCAGTGTCCATAATATATCAGGCTCTGTGAGAACAGGAGTGCTGTCTTGGCAGAAAATCTTCCTTTCTCATCCTGGTGAGTGAATTACTGAGTAATGCAGGATCAGCAATCCTATTCTGGGTGGTTTAGTACATACTGGCCCAGATTTACTGTCAATTACTTGCATATCTCACACAAAGTTAGGATTTTGGGTTAGAAACACCATGTCTCATTACTGTAGCTAATCTGGAGTACTGAACATTTGGAGGCAGGCATAAATTTGGTTCTCATTTCAAGTATCATCCAGTATACTGTACTGTGTACTTTGTAAACCCCCCCCCCCCTTTTTTTTGGGAGAAATCAGGTCGGTTGAATTTAATTTAATGGTAGAATACACACTAGATTGTTAAGTGAGCTGTTTTAATCTTTTATTAGATGTGAAGAAGTGTTTGTGCAAGGTCACATTGGGAGATGGAAAAGTGGCCCCGAATGATTAGAATCTCCTAGAAAAACGGGTCTGGAGAAATAATTAAAGAAGTCAAGAATAAAGGAGAGTCGAGAAGGATAACTGTGGGAAAACATTTAATTACACTATGTTGAATGGAACAAAATAATAAAGTCAGGAGAAGAGCAATGGAAAGGCAAAAGAGAGAGGGGAAGCAGTGAAAACAGTGAGAGAGACAGAGGGACAGGCAGAGAAGGATCTTTATACAGCAGACACATGGTCCCTATTGATCACTGAGCCATGTGACTGTCCCCGGGGTGTGTTATGGTCTTCTGTAAGTCTCTCTTCGCCTGCGAGTGTGCTCTGCCTGTCTGTGTGGGTGTCGTCATGCTGTCTGCGTGTCTCAGCGTGTTAAGTATACAGGGATTGGAAGTGGCGTCTGTGTCTGCACTTGGACTTCATTGTGTTTAGCATTTCTCCAGGCAGACAAGCTCAGATGTAAAATGACAATCGGAGTGAAATAGTGCTGCGGGAAGCACCTTTTCACATTGACTTTACTGTTATACAGGGTACAGGATACTTTAATATATATATATATATATATATATATTTCTTTACCATCAAAATTATCAACAGTCTATCAGCGATGTTCCTTTACCGCAGTGTGGGCCACACCTCAGACAAAATTGAGACAACTGCCCATTTACATAATGCAAATGTTCACATGATGCTATAATGGATGTAAATAGGAAGTATAATATTGCCATGGAGTCTGCGAATTAGCTGTGTGCATGTGTATCATGTTGTTGTGAATTTTAACGAAACGTCTTTAAGTACCATAATTGCCTCCATGTGTGTCCCAGCTGCTGCTGCTGCTCCACCTACTGACCGTGTTGGTAAGTGAGTAAAATCAACAGGCCACTTACAATAACTAACTTCCCGTTGCTTTTTCATTTTCATTTTCATTTTTTTTTTAACACTGGCATGCACCTGTCCCTTCAAGCCTCACCTGCAACTCACCTGACTAACCAGTTCTGTCTGAGTAAAAAAAAAACCCAATGCTATGGTGGAGAGTTACATGGTGAAAAAAGTAGTAAGGTTGAACTTGAGCAGAAGATTTGGTTGTATAGCTAACTGTGACATTATTCCAACAAGACTAAAGGTGTGTTCAGAGAGGTTTCCGCCTTGTGTCATTGTACCTTAGCTGTAGCTATGTAGCTGGCTAGAGATTCACCAACTGTGTCTGTGTGTTTGTGTTAAGCCTCTGATTGAACTAACAGCTTTGCATCAATTCACATTTATACATTGACTTTGTATGCGATCATGCCACGTCTAAAATTCACTTTGCAGGCTGTACAGTAGCACAGCAGTGCTATAAAGAAGAGATAATTTGTAGGATTTGCTATTCCTACGTAGCCAATGTTAGCATTAACAGCTGTTTTTGTAGTAGTCAAGAGGAAACGTTGCAAGTTCAGTCTCAAATTTCATTCCTTTATTCTCCAAGAACTGTCTCAAGTGGTGGAAAGAACCCTTTAGTTTTGCTTCTGTTTCTGCCACTTCTTTTCTTCTAGTGAAGTTAGCATGCTAATCAGCTAACTAGCCCATCACCACGTCTCATCACTTTCTGATACAGAGTCACTGTAGCGTCTGCCACGAAGAAGTAACGCTGCTGAGAGAGTCGATTATAACCTCTTGTACTGTAAACGCAACAAGAGCTGATGCTCTCGTGGTAAGAAAACAGCTGTTAATGCTAATATTGGCTATGTTGCAATAGCAAAATTTACAAATAGCTCCTTTAAGCTAAATGCTATCATAACCATACTAAGAGACTCGCCTGTGGACTGTCTTGAGTTAATAAAAACATGAAACGCCAGTTTTGTTCTAAGGATATCAGATAATCTAACAGAAGATTGCCACAAAATATAATAAGCACATTGTTGCTTCAAATCAGATCCACAGTAAAAACTTCCTGTGGATCTGACACTAACAAGAAGCAGATCGGTCGCTTCCTTGTTTTCAGGAATGTGCATGGTGTTCAGACATGTAGCTGTGTGTGTGTGTGTGTGTGTGTGTGTGTGTGTGTGTGTGTGTGTGTGTGTGTGTGTGTGTGTGTGCGACAAATGTGTTAGCCATCAGGAAGATAACCTTGATACTGGTGAGAAAGCTGTTGCTAGGTAACTATAGAGTGTCAGTGCACCTCTGCCTGTGGCAGTTGTAACACTTCCAGTCCAAGGTCTTATGAGCAATGATCATCAATACATAAAACACAAAAATCTTTTTTTTTAATTTAGTTTTTGGTGCCGGCAGCATCCAGTTTAAAGAGTATGTAAGTCGTCCCTTTGCCTGCTGTTGATGAAGCTACACTTTAGAGCGAAGTCGTTTTTAATGAGGATTTGTTTGGAATATAAGTGGTTTGAGACACAATGAGGAAGTAGAAAGAAAACCAGTCATAAACAGATGGAGCCTGAAGAACTTTAGATGTGCTCGATGCTCGGTTCTACTAATAGAAACCATGATTAAAAAGCATGTCTTTCATTTCTTCGTCTGCGTAAGGCTTCTGTTGTGCTGTGGGTGACACGGAGACATCTCATCAGACTGATTATTTCTGTTGCACTGACAGTAACACAGTTGTTTACGGGAGGTCACTGCTGCTGCCAGCAGAAGGATTTGTTATTATCCGGTTAAAAGGCACATTTTTCGGTTTTCTACCCACACAAATGAGTGTTATTAATTATATACAGTGTTAAAATAATGACCAAAATGACTAGACACATGGATGGGCTGAATATAACACTTCTGTCTTTTAGGTGAATGACTAGGCCGTGTTTTTGTTTTACTGAATGATGCTGTTTCCTCTTTCTTCCCTCTCTTAAGTTTTATTTATCCATATGACATCTAAGGTTTTAGGAGAAACACAATACGTCCCTTCCTCTCTCGTCCCGCCCTTAACTGCTCAAATGTACGTTAGCCTTAACACATGGAGGTGAACAAGATGCCACGTTTGACCTCTCAGCTCTGTGTTCAGCTCTTCTTATCTCCGTTGCACTGCTTCAGTCTGGGTCTCAGAGATGTGAGACGCGAGTTGCTCCCCCTCTGATCGGTGGTGAAGTTTCAATGGGGCCGGCCTGTTGGAGATAATGTTGGTTAGATAATGAGTGCAGCTCCCTGTCCTGCTCCAGCAGGGGTTCAATCGAGGAGCACTCTTGTCTCCATGGAGACAGCCTCACATGGTAAGCTGGAGTGTGTGTGAGTGTGTGTGGTCAAAGCAAGGGTTAGAGTTTCACTGTGTATAAATAGCAGGTTATAATGGAAACAAACCCACTGTCCTAGTAAAAGCCGACAGTGTACAGTAGAGTGCACCACACGCTACTACTACTACTACCACCACCACACGCTTACATGCTTATCTGGTTCACTTCTCCCATATTTTCAAGACTCGACTTTTATAGAGCTTGAAAATCAATTGTCCTAATAAAAGACACGACAATGCTGAGAGACAATTTAACTCATTAGAAACAAAAGGTATAGAGTGAGGATGAATAGAACAGAAATATAGCCGAGCGTTCATTAAGTGCCTCACTTAACCGCTCGAAAATCCTCAGTAATAATTACTTTCAGATTTCAGAAAGAGGTAGACGGAAGCAGACTTGTCATTTCTAGCCAGTCACCATTGTTTTTGCCAGCCAAAATGACAACTTGATGGTAGATTTTATCATAGCTAGCTAGCAAACAAAGCTAACATTAGCCCAGCTTTTTCATTTTTTTTCCAAGTAATTTTTTTTGGCCATTTATGCCGTTATTTGGATAGCTACAGGGAAAGTCAGGGAGAGAGAGAGGGGACGACATGCAGAAAAGGGTCGGACCATCTAATTTCGTAAAGTGGTCTAGTGGTATGATAAGAAAAATGCAAGATCTGACTATAATCTTTGTTCACATAGCCCTGTTTGGCTGCTTAGCTAACACTCATCGTTTTGTCTGTTGAAAAATTGTGAAAAAAATGGCATGCACAATTTCTCAAGCCTGAGGTGATGTCTCCAGTTTGCTTCCTTACAGTTCATGTATTTTAGGTTTTTAGAAAAGACTAAAAAAGACACTTCCACCTTCAGCATGTAGAGAAATCCAGAGCCTGTCGGGTCTAACATGCCTAGCTGTGGTTGCTAAGCAATGATTGTCCAACAGTCGGTTAGCAGCTATAGATGAAAAGCACTGGCACAGTTTGTCTCTTTCAGTTTGGTTCAGATCCCTGATGACTGTGAAAATTCACTGGTCACTGATGAAAACGTCCATAAATCAAGCTGCCAGCATGCATTAGTCACATGTTGGTGCAGCTTCATAATATCGTTAAACAACGCAGAAATAATGCAGTGCATTACGGTCTGCCTGCATTGATTGGTTTGTCTCATGATCACTTCCTGTGTCAGTGCTTCCTGTTCCCAGCTTCTGTCTTTACCTTGCCCTTTTTGATCCATCTCTTTCTTTTTCTCTCTGATGGGACTGTGTCCATTTAGAAAGTTTCTCCTGTCTAATTTAATCACCCCACTTCCTGTTAACCTGCTTCTCAAGTCACATTTGTGTGTGTGTGTGTGTGTGTGTGGGTGTGTGTGTGTGTGTGTGTGTGTGTGTGTGTGTATGTGTGTATATGTGTGTATGTGTGTGTGTGCAGCTGAGCAAATATGGATCAGCAGCTCAGAACTAATCACTACTTCATCATCCTGTCCTGTGCACTTTGCCAACTGTTGTGCACGCAACCACGAACATGCTCTCCCTCTCTCTCCCTCCCCCTCTCTCTCTCACACACACACACTCACCCACACTCACACACACACACACGCACATGGATATAAGAATACTATATATTAGACAGGGATGACCCATTGAACCTGCAGGCTGTTGCAACCATACATAAACTCAATAGTAGCTTAGCTTCAGGGTTACGCTCTATAAAAACAGATTGTGTCAAGTTAATTAACCACATAGAGTTGAGATGTAAGACGACACTGACGTGCGCTGTACTTACTGTAAAAAAAAAAAAAACTGACTACATGCAGTTGGAAAGTGAATTTTTGAATACAGGCTGCAAATTGTCTGAACCTGTTTTAACAGGATTTCAGTTACTGTGTTTAGATTTACTGCATGATGAAATATAGTTTACACTCAGTGTGAACCTCCGTGCTAAACTGCAAATCATCAAAACCATTAGTCTATTACTGCGTCAGACTGTGAGGCTACAATCATAGGTCTATAAACTTGTCTTAGCTGTTTCATTTATATTTTCATCTTCTGCTGCAGCAGAACTTTGTCTCCAGGTTACAGCTGAATAAATAAAAAATTAATCTAAGAAACTATAAGGTTTCAGCACTTTAGTGTCCATTAAGGAAATTAAAGTCTGCTAAATAATGTGGTCTGGTGGATTATGCTGAATAAAATGCAATTGTGTTAAACTTATTGACTCTTTTCTCCAGCTCAGGCTCTTTCTCTGCTGCTGTTGTTTTTTTTTTGTTTTTTTTTTTTTTTAGAGATAAATGTGCATCTCCACGCATTAATCTCCCCAGTTCCACTGGATTAAAATGGAGGCACTGCTCTTTATTTACCCGTTGCCATGGTGAATCACCGTATCGGAGCTGAATTGATGATGGCTTTTCTTCATTCCCCACACACTCACTCAGCTCAGAGTGAACATACTCGGAGTTGACTGAACTAACTCAGAGTTTCTCATCTCAAGGTTTGACACTCAGAGTTCAGGGATAAGTTCATTTCACCTGTCATTTCAAAATGATTGGCATTACTTTGCCACTAAAGCGGCCTCAGTTACTCTGGAGAGGCTTTAGAAAGGTTTCTGAACCTGGTCACGGAGCACTAGGCTACATCCACACTACTAAATTTTCAATTTAAAACATCACTTTTGCTGTGTTTTCACCTGCCGTCCACACGACTCTGGAGTTTCCAAGCCCCTAAACAGAGACATAAGGAAACGCTGCCGGTCCCGTTTCATTTTGAAAACTGGGATTGCAGTGTAGTCTGGACGGACAGACACCCACGGTCGCTCCCTGATTGGGTCCTTACAGCCTTGACTACCAGTGGTGAAAGCAACATGGAAAGTGAATTACAAGTGTTACTGACCTTGTTGTTTTTGCTAGCAGCTGTTGTTCAGTTAAATTCTGCATTTTAATGCTACAACTGTCTTTGCTGTCCCTCGTTTGTGGTATTTTCGGCAGCTAATCAATCGCAGAGTAGACTGTCTGCTTCCTGTTTACACCGGCTCGCACATGCCCAGTGTACTGTGCGTGACTGGTCATGTGTGTATGCGTTTTCAGGTGTGATAGTCTGGAATAAAGAAAAGTCAGTGTGAATCTTTGGACACATAAAACTCTGATCTATGAAGAATAATTTCTCATGTTGTGATCGTGACCTGCACCAACAGGACATTCCTGTCATAATTGTCATATCAGGTGTTCGGACAATAGTGTCCACATATTTTTGACAGTATGCTGTGTATAGACAAAAAAAAATTATTGACAGGAAGGGAGAGACAAAAGGGAAGGAAAGATAATTGGAGGGAGGAGAGGAGTGAAATGTTTTGGAGGAAGGATCTAAGGCGGGGGGAGAGAAAAGAAGGCAGATATGGAGGAAGAAGAAGATGAGAAAGGAAACGGGAGTAATTGATCAGATAATAGAATAAGAAAGATGGGTTGGTCTGTTGGCTTCATCTGAGGTTCAGTTTGTCTCATGTACACACACACACACACACACACACACACACACACACACACACACACCAACTCTTCCTCCCTTTCTCTCCATCCTGCATTTTTTTTTCTTGTGCTCTGATCCTCCCTCCACTGTCGGAGGCCACAGAAACAGATGTGCCAGGATCACATGTGTGTGAGGCAGCGCACAGAAGTGCATCGCAGTGTTTGTGCTCTTGTAATATGTGTGCGTGCGTGTGTGTATTTGTGTGGAGAGCCAGCAAGGTTATGATGTGTGTATTTATAGTAAATGAATTCAGCTGGCTGCACCTCTGACTTCCTGTGGCACACTCTGCACAATGCTCATCTGTGTTTGTGTTTGTGTGTGTGTGTTGTGTCCTCAACCCTGATTGCCTCAGATGGTTAGTTCGTGTAGCCACAATGTTAAGTGTGTGTGTGTAGTGTGCTGATGAATGGTTGCTGTTGCTGCGTGGTGTAATGTGTGTGTGTGTGTGTGTGTGTTTGTGCACGTTTTTGTGTGTGTTGGCTGCATACACTCCTTGCTTGTACATTTGTTTATGATGCTGTTGTGTTTACATGTTCAACACTGCATGCACGTGTGGTTCCGACTCCGTGTTTAATTCTTGCAATGCGCCCATCATAAGACGTTGTCCAGTCTGACAGCGTGCAATTATTGACTGTCACTTTCCCATAATGCAGCTGTCAATCAATGAAATCGTCTGGGCTCAGTTAAGTAGCAGAAGAGAGGGAGAGTGTGGTCATTTCTCATATGTATTAGTCTAATCTACTTCCACTCTGTTATCTATTCTATTCATTCTTTAAATGACTGTGAAATGTCTCTAAAACATAAAAGTTTGATCTGTGCGAGGTTCGTGTAGCGATTACTTTCTGCATGTAAGAAATCCACAAAACAGAGGAACAGAAATGAGACTGTTTTTTTGTTTATTATTAAATCCAGACTAATTTTTCTGTTTTTTTTTGTTTACCACATTCACAGTAATGAAACAATTGAATGAATGAATGATACAGGACCCATTTCTAACAGCAATGGGGGCTTTTCATTACTGTGTTACGTAATGACTTTAGACTGAATAAGGCTGCGTTCAACACTGTTTTTATTTTAAAACAGGGTCATTAACGCTTGTATTTCATTATCCATGTAGCTGAGGCTGATGAGACCCAATCAGCGAGTGACTGTGGGTGTCTACGACAACTGTTTCCGCCCGTCCAGACTACGATGCAACCCCAAGTTTTCAAACTATAACGGGACCAGCAGCGTTTCCAAAAGTCTCCGTCTTAGGGGCTCGAAAGAGTGTGGACGCCAGGTGTAAACATAGCTGAGACTAAAATGTAGAAGTGCGAACGTAGCCTCAGTCTCAAAAAGAAAAAAATATACATTTGCAATCTTCAGCCCCCCTGGGCCCAACAGCTGCAGGGACAGGCATGGGGTTAGGATGCGATACAAGCCTGGTCAAGGGCATGTGTAGCTCAAATTCTAACAAATGACCAAAAATATCCTCCATCAACAACCAGCTCTCAACCACATCTCTCTTAAAAAAGTCATTTGCAATATACTTATGTGTTACTTCATGCACCTGCAGCTTTATGGCAGGTGGAACTGAGTGTAGATTGGATTGTGTCTCGTGTGAGTCGCTTTGAACAAAAGTGTCTACCGCATGATTAAATGTAAGCACAAATCTCGTGGTCTTCATCAGTACAGGGGGCATTGATGAAGACCTTAAGATGTATTTGAAAGCTTCACGTTCAGACATGACCTCTAACGTTTCTCTGTAATTATTTTTAAAGTATTTGGTACATAAAGTACATGCATATTTAATATTTGAATGATACAAACAGATAGCCATGACACACACGTATCATGTAGTATATCAATTGTCTGTTTTTATATCTCAGACGTCTTTAATTTTTAATCACGTTCCAAATATCATCTGAACCAAGTCACCACTGCTGTGCTTGATAAATGGGATCTATAGAACCGTGCACTGCAGCGCTCCATTATAGAGCAACTAATTACTTTGGACGATTACAGAGGCGCTAAGTTTTTGACACGTCACAAATCACCACACAGTTAAGGGAATGTTTTTTTAATGCAGTGTTTGGCTGAAATAATCCACAACAAAAAACCTAAATTAGAATCACTCATTTGTTTCATGAGTGCTGCTGTGTATCCCCGGCGTCTCAGTTAGTGTGTTTGTGTATTGTTTGCCTCTCTGTGATTATAATTACTCTGCCTTCTGTTTTAATGGTTTAGTGCTCCCGTTAACTTTGCTTTGATTTACGCAGGACTCACCTCAAAGTGAGACTCACACTGCGGGAGAGACGTGAAAATACACAATTAGTGCGTTTTACTACCAGCATCCCAGAAGTGTCTATGGTGAAGAGAAACAGGCGGATCTATACTTAAAGTAAATCACCTACCAGAGATGAGACAGACCCCACGCTGCTTCCTTAAACGTACCTGTGATTTCAAACAGCCGGTGGCATCGTAGCAACCACAGACCATCTGGTACCCGTGTCCGTAATCTTACATTTTTCAATGTTCAGTTCTTTTTAATGAATGATCAATAGCTAACAAATCCCTTTTTGGTTAATTATCTGATCATTGAAATGAATTTGTGTTTTAAGATTTTAGTTGAGACCTGGCTAAAGAGCACTACTGCTGTAAAGAGGCTTGTCCTCCAAACATTTTTATCAGTAAGTCAGACAGGAAAGGAGGAAAGGCTGCAGCCATTTTCTCTACACAGTTTGTGTGTAATGACGTTGAACTGGGGGGATTTACATCATTTGAACATCTTGCTCTTGAACTCAAGAATTATCACTGCTCATCAATACATTATATTCATGACTATCTCTGCACGAATCCTCAGAGCTGATCTCACTTGGTATGAGCAGATATCAACCCACTCGCCCACAAAACACCATCTCAACTGTTTACTACACCTACGAGAATAATATGGACCAGACTAAAACATGCCTTTTGATGGTAGCAGCAGCAGCAGCAGCAGCAGCAGCAGCTAATCTCTCGTAAATTCATGGCCTGCCCTGTCTCATGATTTTGTGCAGCCTGTCCTTCCGGTGCTGAACGTCTCTCTCCTGCATCTTGCTCCTCTCTGTCTGGATATCTTCACCTTTCTGCACTCCTTCCTGCCTGAGGAAGTATTACGATTATTCTTTTGAACTGACACTAAACATATTAAATACGCAATGTGCAAAGGATATGGCAATCGTCAACGTAATTAACATTAACTCACAATGACACACACCAGTGATAATGCAGAATCCTTTGTTTTCATGCCTCAGTATGTTGTCTCCAATTTCTCAAACTAAGTGCACAGAGAACCCTGCACCTTTAATTAGCGGAAAGGAAAATATATTAATATGAAACTACAAAGCAGGATAGCATTAAAAGGAGTAGGTGTTATGTTAAATTGCTAAATGTAAATATGTAGGTTTGGGTGGTGTAGTTAAAGAAATACTAGCCATGTAATTGTGAGGTGGCCTACTAAAATTATAATTATTTTGAACAGTGGTGATAAAGTGAAACTATTTGACTGCACTGAGCTCAGCTGATCTGGGTACAGGTGTCAGCTGAATGTCTGAATAGAGGAGTCTCCATGAAGACTCATTTGTTCACTCGGAGTCTCTCTGGAGGAAGCAGATGCTGTTTTAGACAGTTCATCTGGAAATAAGGATGTCACACTCTCACACTGTTACCACTCTCATTACGGCAATGTGAATGTTTCTGTGTGTGTGTTTGTGTGTACATGTGGTTCTGAATCCTAGTGTTTTGGATATGTGTACAGCACACATCTCCATGTGTAGGAAGGGCTAGAGGATGCTTGTTGCCTAGCAACCACCTCTATGCAACCCAGCGCTCCCTCATTGTGTGTGTGTGTGTGTGTGTGTGTGTGTGTGTGTGTGTGTGTGTGTGTGTGTGTGTGTGGAGTGAAGGAAGCAGAGTTAAGCTGCGGGGTGAGCAGTTGCAGCAACATCATGAAATCAGTATTTTCCCAGAGTTCTTCTGCGGCAGGCTGCAAAATAGGGAAGTAATTCAGTGGTTGGTGTGTGCATCTGGACATACTGTGCATGTGTATCTGCATGTGTGTGTGTGTGTGTGTGTTAGCAGCAGGTAGTGGTACAGAATAAAGCTACCAGCAGATACATTATAAAATCCACAACTATGTAGGTGAAGTTACTCAACTGCTTTAAAATTGGTGTTATTTTGATTTTGCATTTAAAGCCCACACACATTCATAATCCATATTTGTGCAGATAACATTTGTATCAATGGGTTTTTCTCATCACATCAAATGAAGTGAATCGGGATCATTAGTATAACTCACTGCATGTCACACAATCACCGGTCCCCCTTATGCAGAAGCAAGACTTAGTGATGAGGAAGCATGTCACCAAGTATTAGCAAAGCTCATACGCATGTGGTGACATTGACCAGTCGCTGCCCTTACCATGACGAAACCCACCAGGGAAGCACATTACACTGCAGAGGCCATAGCTGTGTCTCTAAACTGCTGAGAAAATGGTTCAGGCAATGGGAAACACTATATGTAAAGCCAGTTCAGTGTCAGTGTTGTGTGACATAGATGTGTAAAAAGTGGTGAGTTCTGTAGGACACATGTTAAGTACTGTGAATTATATAAATAGCTCATTAATAACACTGTAACTTCCTCAAGATTTCAGACATGGTGAATTTGGCATCACCAGTTTCCTTTTGGCTACTTCACAACAAATGTCACCCCGTGTTTTTCCAGTGGAATGCTTTTAATGTGAAACAACAGGAGTAGGAAATGTTGGGCAGGGTTAGCATTACTTCACACAGCTCTAATAGGAGAGTGAACAGTAAACAGTGAGGCTGATGTCAGTGAGATACAATTAGAAACAGGAACACTGGACTAGATGCTGCATATTTCCTTTTTGTGTTTGAATCCAGTAATAAATGGCCATTGCTGAAAAAAATGATGGCCACGCATAGCAACAAAAAATGAACATAAATGGGCACAATACGTTATTATTATGCAACAATCTCATACTGCAGTTACATCCCCTTCTACTGACATTATAAAAGTGAAACGCTAGTTTTGTATTCAAAACATCATGTTACAGATTTTAGGTCGCACCACTCATCCCTTTACGCTGGGTAGTGTGACCTGCTTCCATCTGAATGGTGGCCACTTGGATGAAAACAGCAACAAATGTGGAACTAGCACTAAAAATTACCCCCAATTCCCGGTGCTACGCCATCATCATTCCCTGGCTGTATTCGCTCTCTGGCGGGACACTGAGTTCCAGCAGCGCTGCTCATTTGATCTGTCGGCCCACTTTTGAGTCTCTCTAAATGTTTTATGAAAGTTGGCTGACATTTCATCTTGAAAATATAGCGGAGTGTTTGACAGCTCGGGCTGCGTTTAACACGTTGTAAACCAACATGTTGGCTCATTGGCTGAGGTTACACAATGAATCACACAAGGAAATGAGAAGGTGTGAATATGTAATCATGTTGTCAAGTGGATGCTCAGTAATACATTATATGTGCATAATAATGTGTATATACTGTAAATGTATAACTCTAATCGTAAAATGACACCCAAATATGTGACTGCGAGTGTGTCAGTGCTACATCGTGTGTGTGTGTGTGTGTGTGTGTGTGTGTGTGTGTGTGTGTGTGTGTGTGTGTGTGTGTGTGTGTGTGTGTGTGTGAGTGGTGTGTGCTGTGTGTGTGTGTGAGAGAGATGTGAGCAGATGGCATGTGTGTGCTGATACCTGCTCACAGAGCTCTGACCAGGAAGTGTTGAGCGAGAGGAGGAAGCATAGAGAGTCTAATTGAGGATCAAAACAGCTCCTGCATTTACCATGCTGACACACAGACACACACACACACACACACACACACACAGAAACACACCAGTGACAGCAAGCTGGTAGTATTATGTACGTAATTGCAAGATAAATTATTAATACTAATTAACTACAGGTTAATGAACTTGTTCACAAATCACTGTAGTGTCTGTATTTGGTTGTGGATGTGAATGCTGCCTGTCACTGTGTGTGTGGTGTGTGTGTGTGTGTGGTATGTAATAGCACTCAGTGATACAGCACTTTGTGTGTGTGTGGTGGTGGTGTGTGTGTGTGTGTGTGTGTGTGTGTGTGTGTGTGTGTGTGTGTGTGTATGTGTAATATTCACTCATGATACAGCACTTTGTTGTGTGTGTGTCTGTGTGTGTGTGTGTATAACACTCATGATACAGACACTTTGTGTGGGTTGTGTGTGTGTGTGTAGGCCGATTAACTTTGTGTGTGTGTGTGTTGTTGTGTGTGTCTGTGTGTGTCTGTGTGTGTTGTGTGTGTGTGTTGTGTCTGTGTGTGTGTGTGTGTGTATAACACTCATGATACGGCACTTTGTGTTGTGTGTGTAGGCCGATTAAACTTGTGTGTGTGTGTTGCCATCCGGCAGACAGGGAATGATGTTGGCAGAGCTCCATTATTACCCACTCTGTCCGCTTATATGATGTCTTGTACAGAGTCTCTGCTCCTTAATTTGATGACACGGGGGCTGGCCATGTCCTTTATGAATGTCAGAGAATAAGAGGGAGGTCACTGAGTGCATGGAGTCCAAGGCACCACTAGTATGGCGGTGCACCACACACGAGCCAACAGGCATGAAGAGAGAGGCAACATTTTTACTTGCGAGATTTTTTTTTGGGGTGCCTTTATAATTTTAAGATGCATCATTTGTGTCAGTCTCAGAAAGGCTCATGCCATAATTCAAGGCCACAAAATAGGTTTAATAAGCGGGGGGACAATCGGTAGAGCGTTAATTACTTCAAACACAGAGTTTATTTCCCATAAACCCATGATGTATTATGGGAATCTGCTTTGAATATAGAATTTCACAGATAGTTCTCTTTTAAGCCAGATTTTTTTTTTTTTTAAATGACTTCCAGAAATACCCCTGCTATGGCAATGCAATAAATAAGACTGTCAGAGACCGTTACCTTCACAGAAGTAACAATTAAAGGGAAGGGTGCCCAAGAGGTGCCGGTCGGATCGAGAATGAAGATTCATTATCATAATGGCGCTTTACACAAAATGCCACCATTCTTTGACAAGCTTAAACCTACGGTTTTTTTTTTTTTTTTTTGATATAGCATGCTCTTCAATGCTGTCTCTTCAGCTCTGCATCACTGTGGAAGATAGGCAGCGTGAGAGTTTACAGCAAGAATGTTTTTTCGACATTGAGAACTCCTTTCATCTCATTTGTCACTCACGAAGGGAAAAGCCATCGAAATTGAAGCATGCACACACGAGAAACTCAGCTCAGTAAGATAAATATGCTCATTTTTTTCCACACGGGATGCCAGTAGTGGCAGGTGTGTTTAGAAATCATGAATCTCATTTTTGTTTTTTATGGCCCACAGTGTCGTGCAGTATAAGGGAAGATGAAACGAGATGGGAAGGGGGGAATGTAGTGTATGTTTGGGGCGTCACGTGGTGCTATGAGCTGTGACAGCCGACATGAGAAAGTCCGGTCTACTGGAGTTGAAGAACTGAGCGTGTGGCTGAATGTGACCCGGAGTAATGTGACCTTTTAAACCTGTCCGGAGGGGTGAGAGAATGCAGGGGAGTGGTGCTGACTTAGTTAATCCCCGCCCAAGTTTGTGAAGATGACAAGCTGGATTGAATACTTGGTCGGCATGAGAAACCTTGCAGATTTCCTCACAAGACCGATTTGCGATACGGGGTCAGAAGAGAACATGATAACATGAAAACGTTTTCATATTTTGACGTCACTAGATTGTTTAAATGAATTTTACAACATATGCCAGATATATCCCAGCCACTTTAAGGTATGGGGGAGAAATTAATTGCCAGTATTGTCCTGAATGTCTGGAAGCTAAGCTGGTGGGCGTTTTTCTTTTAAATTCAGTTTTGTTTTGGAGGTTAGCTTCTAATTTCTACCATTACCGATTGCATCACAGAATACATCACATCTGTGAGGATTACCACCATTTCAGCCATCATACTGTTTTTCCAAAATAACAGTCCGTTTGGTCACCCGTGAGTGCTGAAGGATCTGTAGAATTAAAAAGGTCAGGACAGGTCTAGCTTTTAAGAAGTGAAGTGAAAAGGGTAAGCGTGTCTCAGGCGAGGCTGAGGATTCCTGCAGACAGAAGCTGGGGACTGACTCCTGCAAGAACAACATCAGGGATGTGTAGATGGGCATGGGAAGAAGATTTACAGGGTTTCGACAATCAAAAAGAACTGGGGTGGGGGCCCAAAAGCCTAGAGAGAGCCAACGAGGAATGGTTTTTAATAGGTTCAGTACCCAGGGCCCAGCTGTGCTTTCTACAAAAGGACCAGTCCTTCACCCCTCAGACACCAAAACATCACCCACCACCAACCATGCTGAAGTACTCTGTCTTTGATCATACTCCCAACTCCTACTCTTCATAGAGAAGATGATCACATTTCTACCCGTCTGGGCGTAAATGACTGTGGCGACCAGTGTACTTGGAAAATCCTCCATGAGTTGTGTAATAGGACGAATACTGGAACCAGAAGGTGCATAGGTGGAAGAAATGCGACACGCTAAGAGACTCGACAAAGGCAGGCTGCAGGCCCTGATCCTACTCAGTGCTCAGGGTCCTGAGGCAAGGAAGGATACTCTGGTGCTATGGAAACATTCTGCTTGGTGTGGTACAAGCAAGATGGCCTCCCCCATCTGGCCCTTAGTTGGATTTCAGGCTGGTTGCAGACTAAATGTCCCAGTCATGAAGGTACTGGAGAGACTGGTTCAGGCAAGGTGAAATCTGTTCTAAGGACTCTCCTCAGTTTGCTCATCAGCCTAATGTGGGGGGGTGGAACATTTGCCTGTCATCTACGTGCTTTGCACGCCAAGTACTTTGGGTGTCCACTTGAACCAGCAGACTGGACTGGAGGAGACAACAGGTGACGTTGTTACATAGGATGAGAGTCGATGCCAGACTCTGGACTCAATCTTTCAACGTGTCGCACGGAGGGCCGGAGATCTTCTTTTTGCCAGTCTGTTGGTGGCTGAGTTGCCATCTAGAGCTGTGGCACAGATGCTGCTCCCTCCAGCAGACCACAGCAAGAGTGCCAAGCTGGATCAGTAAACTGGGCGATGGGACATTAATT
>NW_019174368.1:1228953-1248953 GCF_002260705.1 Seriola dumerili
TGTGTGTGTGTGTGTGTGTGTGTGTGTGTGTGTGTGTGTGTGTGTGTGTGTGTGTGTGTGTGTGAGAGAGATGTGAGCAGATGGCATGTGTGTGCTACCTGCTCACAGAGCTCTGACCAGGAAGTGTTGAGGAGAGAGGAAGCATAGAGAGTCAATGAGGATCAAACAGCTCCTGCAGTTACCATGCTGACACACAGACACACACACACACACACACAGAAACACACACAGTGACAGGCAGCTGGTAGTATTTACGTATATGCAGATAAATTATTAATACTAATTAACTACAGGTTAATGAACTTGTTCACAAATCACTGTAGTGTCTGTATTTGGTTTGGATGTGAAGCTGCCTGTCACTGTGTGTGTGTGTGTGTATGTATACACTCATGATACAGCACTTTGTGTGTGTGTGTGTGTGGAGGCCGATTAACTTTGTGTGTGTGTGTGTGTCTGTGTGTGTCTGTGTGTCTGTGTGTGTGTGTGTGTGTGTGTGTCTGTGTGTGTGTGTGTGTATACACTCATGATACAGCACTTTGTGTGTGTGTGTGTGTGTAGGCCGATTAACTTTGTGTGTGTGTGTGTGTCTGTGTGTGTCTGTGTGTCTGTGTGTGTGTGTGTGTGTGTGTGTCTGTGTGTGTGTGTGTATACACTCATGATACAGCTCTTTGTGTGTGTGTGTGTGTGTAGGCCGATTAACTGTGTGTGTGTGTGCATCCGGCAGACAGGGAATGATGTTGGCAGAGCTCCCATTATTACCCACTCTGTCCTTATATGATGTCTTGTACAGAGTCTCTGTCCTTATTTGATGACACGGGGGCGGCCATGTCCTTTTATGATGTCAGAGAATAAGAGGGAGGTCACTGAGTGCATGGAGTCCAAGGCAACACTAGTATGCGGTGCACACACACGAGCACACAGGCATGAAGGAGAGAGCAACATTTTGAATTTTGGATGAATTTTAGCAACTACTGTGGTAACAATGCTAAATTTATGTTTTCCTGGCAGGTGAATCTTTATATAAACCCACAGCTTCTTTGTGTGCTTATTTTAATTGTATTAAAAACATTTGTTTTTAAGGCCTGCAGTGACCTAGGTTAGAAAGTTATTGTGCGCTTGTTTAGCATTCCCCAGGGCTAATTAGGTGACACAGGCTAGTTCACATGGAGATGCAAAATTAGACTTTTTTTCTAATCACTGTATGAAACCACTAAGTGGTGAAAAGCTTGAGGAGACTGTTGGACAATGACAAAAAATGTTTAACCTGCAATAACTCATTTTGGGCTGCACGGCTGCAAACACAACAGTGACAAATCATCTGTCACCTTTTTAGCTGATATGACAAACTTGTTAGCAAACAGTTACTCATCTACACTGTATCTAGCAGATACTGAGCAACATTATCATTCATTAGGAGCCACCTGACGAATGTAAGTGAAATATTCACTCACTCTTTAGTTGCTAACAGCTTCAGCATGTTTCCAGCTAGCTAACGTTATCTGTTGTTTGGTGTTGGAAAGGTTTTTAGAGCAGCCTCCTGCTGTGGATGAAAACACAGATAAACATGGGCAAAGTAAAACCAAAAAATGAACACAGTGACTTTTAAAAAAGTCTGAACTCATTATTTATTTTGGGCAGCAGCCACGACCTATTATATGCTTTTAAATGATTTGTCTTTGGGAAGTATCTGAGACATTCAGGAATTTAGTTTGAATGGATTAAAAATGTCGAACTGTGGTCAGGCTGTTGTAGAAATACCTGAGAACTTTGACTTTAAATAAGTGTAAAACCAGCCTACTTCAGTGTACTATGTTACCATCTCCCACCTAGAAGTAATTTGTTTGGGTGGGTGGCAGGTGGGTTCTTTATGTATAGCCTTGATACAGATGACATCAGAGCCGATCTGCCCATCACTATACGGGCGATAATTCTCTCAGGCTTCAGACTGATCCCTCTTCGCAAATGAAGTTAAGACAGCTAAGGCAAAACCCACTGCTTTGACAATGTGTCTGTTTTATTTCATTGCGTTTCTTCTGATATGGTCACCCCCTCGATGAGTCACTACTTTAGCTGCCCTCGTCTCCGCAGCCATTGCAGCTAAGGCTCATGGGTATTGTAATTGGAGCTGCCAGCCTTATGAACCCAATGGACAAAACATGGCTTTTTAGAGACAAAGATGAAATAATTAAAGCTGATTTAGACTTGTGATTTTCTATGATAAGTGAAAATGATACAGTAGATTCATATAATTAAGAGGCACCTTTTGAAATGTATACTGGGCTTAGGATCAATAGAATTACAAAAGTCAAAAGGCAAAGGGGGAAAAAAATCACCTTTTGCCAGTTTTGTCTGCTCAAAGGTCAATAAAAAGACATTTCTCAGAGTAGGGAAAACTTAAACCGACATGAGAGTGTAGTTTTACAACATTCCTGATTTGATTCTTCTGGGTAATGTTCACAGGAAAAGAGTCTACCTTAATAATGCAGGATGAATGCATGAAGACAGACCCTGCTACAACCTCCTGCCAAAGTAATTTTACTGCCACAATCGAGGAACACAGAGAGAGAGAGAGAGAGAGAGAGAGAGAAAAGAAACACTATCACCTTTCTCATTTGTGGACCTGGAAGGAGGGATGCCACTGGAATAAACGGAGTGAAAATGAAGAAAGGGGGGTGGGGGTGGAGAGGTGAGGGAAGTAGTCAGAGGAGGGGAAAGGGGGACAGATCGATCAGAGCCAAGACAACAGGTCTACTTTCAGAGAGCACTCCAGAGTCCAGCACACTATTTTCCATCCTCACTGCCAGGGAGAAAAAGAGAGGAAGAGAGGAAGGAAAGAGAAATTTGGGGAGACAGGAGAAGGCAGTGAGCTAACAAGAAATCGTCCTTTCCTTTCCTTTCCTTTTCTTTTTTTTGTAATGTAAATGTATTTCAGGATAGAACAAAATAAACTCCCTTGTTGTCTTTATACTAGAAACAGTCTTCCCCAGGATACATATTATATAACAGCACGGCATATTAAAAGAAGCAGGGACATTGTTCCCTTCTCCTCTCCCAGGAGGATGAGATCAGCCCATTTTTGCCACGGGTATGAAAACACATAATCAGCAGACTGCGAATAATTCCCCCTAAAAAAACATGTAGTCTCTTCTTTTACCTTCACTGCATCTATCTCTTACTCGGAATATGAATTTATCTGACCTTTTTAAACGCGCACGCTCGCTCATGCATAGACACTACAATTAAAAACCCATCATGCCTTTCAGCTCTAAATGACCTTTGACATTTACTGGGGTGTGCTCACAGGAAGCGATCGATACCCCTTCAGGATAGACACACAAAACAGAGCAGAGTGGGCAGAGTTGACTGTGCCGTTAACTTATCTCTGAGTTGGTGGATTGCTTTCCTCCAGAGTGTCTCACACACACACGCACACACACACACTAAAATGTTTATATACTTGTGAATATGGTGCTGAGGTCAAAGAGGAACCATTTCAGAAGTAAGAAAACCTCATTTAAAATCACATAAACATAAATAATAATGCAAATTACTAAAAATCCAGCCCTTGAACATAACCTGACTTAACAGTAATTGTGCTGTGAAAGGGATGACGGTTTTAGCTACGCTAGCAGCATGGCCTGTAGGGATATGTTAGATGATAGGTTGGTCCAAATTTTGGTCCAAACCCAAATATGTCAACAGACGTTGGATGGATTTTCATGAAATTTAAGTTTGATTATCCCTTAATTCTTCATCATCGGATCAAAAATGTGTTGAATACTTTAGCCAAATTAAAAATACCTACCAAACTAATGGCATTTCCATTGTCCCTAGCTGTCTGTGATCTAATTAGCAATTGTTAGTATGCTAACACAAAATATGATGGTGAACATAGTGAACGATAAAGAAGCTATTTGTAAGTTTTGCTATTGCCATGTAGCCAGCATTAGCATTTGCATTAACACCTGTTTACTTACCAGTCTACTCCTTTACTCACTAAGAGCTGTCTGCAGTGGTGCAAAGCAATGCCAATGTTAACTCTTGTTTAGCATGCTAACCAGCTAACCCCAGCCTGTCTTGTCACTTTCTGATAGCACGTATAAGGCGTAGTGCTGCTCAGAGGGCGTATTATAACCTCCTGTCTTGTAAACACAACAATGTCCGCAGCTTTTGTCAAGCGACAATCACCACCACCAGCTCCCGGCAAGAAACCAGATTCATCGGCAGAGAAAACTTACAAATAGCCCCTTTTAAACCTGCTACAAATGAGCACGTTAGCATTGTTATCAGCATGCTGAAGTTACCATTAAGCTGTGTCGCAGAGCCTCACAGAGCCACTAGCATGGTTGTAGGCTCTTTAACAACAAATAATAATGTTAGACAGAAAAGATTACAGAAGTGAGCAGGGGAGCTGTAATGTTTTCTTTTTTTTTAACAGTGGTTTACATAGTTAATATGTCAAGATTTCAAATTGTAAAAAAAATAGTACAGAATAGTACATCCCTTATTTTTACATTTTGAATATTTCATGACATTCAAAACCATTTCATATTGAATGCACCACATATTTTAACATATTTTTGCTTCATACATACTTGAAAAGTTGCCCCTTGTTACACGCTCTGCTTTTGTATTTGACTCATTCTTGAAGCTGATTCTATCATCACCATTTGCTGCATCTATCATTTGTATTTACTGCTGCTGAAATGGTCAATTTCTCTGGCTTATGCAACCCACTTGTTTATGTTGTATTTTTCACTTTGTCTTTCGCTTTATCTTTTAAAGGAAGGCAGCATGCCAAGATCCTGACTGGCATATACACAGAGAAGAGCCTCCCCCAAATCCCCAAGGGCTCAACATTTTTAATAACATTTATTTTAGACTTTATAATAACAGATTTTAATTTCTCAGTTTTTTAAAGATTGCTTGCCTCAAGCCTTTCCAGAGAAGTTTTCCGTCTGTGTTGAAAGTTTATTTTCTGATTACCACAAAACTTTTAAATTGCTATGGTTTTAAACTGGTGAAGATCTTTGTCTTTAATTGTATTTAATTATATTCAGTTTCGGTTTTACAGTGTAGATGCTGCCCCCCCCCCCCCCCCCCCCGCCCGTACCGTCCGTACCGTCCCGTCCGTAGCCCGTCCGTCTGGCAGATCTAGGCTGGTAGAACACAGGAAACACCTATGGGTGCTGTCAGATGCTTTTATAGTGACTCCAATTAACCTGCAGTCAGATGTGTGTAATAATGTATACTCTTTTTTTTGTGCATTTAAGCATACATGCCATTTTTTTGTTTGGACATGATTGTGTATGGGTGTCCACAGTATTTGTGTGTGTGCCCTATGTGTGTGTGTGTGTGTGTGTGTGTGTTTTTCTAATGAGGCTGTAGCACTGTGGGTGTGGAGTGTTGGAGTGCTTTGAAGAAGTGTGTTTTTCGGCTGGCTGTCCTCTTCATAACCATGGTTTCACTGTTTGTTTTGACTGTCTACTCTGTTGCTGTCCAGTATCTCTGAGCAACACACACACACACATGGACACACTGATGCAATAGCAAAAACTTTTACATGAGGCATTCATCACCGTGTTTGTGTTATATTCCAGGTTTGTATGTGTGTGCGTATGTGCGTGCATGGGTGTGTGTTCAGCCGATGGTATCTAAATTGTTCACCCTCATTAGTCTGCTGAAAATGATCAATATATTCAATTGGCTCTTTGCACACTGCACACAGGACTGTTTAAAGCTTTTTATGCTGGTCTGAATTAACTGAACTTTTGCTGGTTCAACTTTAGTATTGCCACGTTGCAGTATAGTGTAATATTGCATATCTAATTACTGGCCATCCTTCTTATGTAGTCACTGTCTAAAAGTGCCTATGCTGAAATATTAATGACTCATCATATGTTATTAATAACTATGAGATAAGATATAATCATGTAGAGTTTGGAGGGTGGTGTCTTTTCTTAGCCTTTCCAAAACCAAAAATACAAAAGCTAACATGCAATACATTATTAATGCTGTAATTCTTCAAGATGGATCAACTGGTAGGGATGCTAACATTTTTCCTGAGACGCTTTAGCTGCAGTTGTTTAGCACAGTATCATGTATGTAGCTGTCAAATTCATATTTATGAGCCTTTATGAGGGGTCTTGCTTTGAAATGGAAAGAGTAAAAAGTGAATCAAACACAGTGTTTTTAATGAACTCACAGAGCTATTGTTAGCATAATTAGCCAGCTAGCTACAGCTGATACAATCTGCCAGCAACAGTTGTCATTTCAGCTGCCACCGTTGACAGTCACCTATTAGAAAACAAGAGACCTGCTTTTGTCCTAATTATTGTAATTATTGATGGTAAACCTTTCACCGTGATCAACTGTGTTGTGTGAAAACGAAAAGCTTGACAGATGTAGCAACAGTTAGCTTAGTGAACGGACAATACGTCAAGTTCATGGTCATTCCCTTTAAAGTCGTTGAAAAGGCATTTTGGGAAATGGAGGATATTGATAAATGACACAGAGGAGTCAGCTTGAGGAAACCTGCCTCCATCAAACAGAAAGTGGAATGAGTTTGCAGGGCGTATCTTTCCTGTAACTTGTAAAAACCAGATGCAACTTTTCCCCTCAAAGGTCTGTCATGAAGACACCGTCAGATTAAAGGAGGGGATTTTTGCCTTATTGCAAAGGGTGTCACCATTTTCCTGTCGCATAACAGGGCTGCACAGAGGTAGGGGTCATGTCTAAGGGCTAGTGGCCGTGACGTCACGAGGTCAAAAGGTTACGGCTGGCAGCTGCTGGACAGATGTAAGAGACCGTAGACAAACACTGTGTGTGTTTCTGTGTATGAGCATGTTTTGTTCTTTTTTGGGAAGAAGCCAGTCATTGTGTGGTGCTTATCAGTGATATCCTAAATTATAAAATACTCTCTTCTATCATTTTCTGTCGTTTCATGTTTGTTTTTCTGGCCTTTTTCAAACTTTTCTTCATTTTATCACCATTCACCGCACCTTAGTATTACTGTAATGCATGTTAGTCGATGCATATCAGGTTCTGTGGCATTACACCCCTCTTACAACAAGTACACACAAAGAGGATGTAGAAACCTCCTGGTCCATGTGTGTGTGTGTGTGTGTGTTTTAGAGATAGAGTGTGTGAGTGAATCCCTGCATTTAGTGGCCAGAAATAGCCGGTTAGGAAATCAATGTTCCTCTGCCAGTGGCGCTGGGAGCTGTCTCCTCTACAATAGAGGGACTGTCCTGTTTCCTGCACCCTGGAGGGAGTGTGTGTGCATGTGTGTGTTTGTGTGTGTGTGTCTGTGTGTCTGTGTGTGTGTGTGTGTGTGTGTGTGTGTGTGGGTGCAAAGAGAGAAAGAGTAGAAAGAGAGAGTGCAGGCTCATCTTTATCTTCTGTGCTGCATCGTCAGCTAACAGGAGACAAAAACAGAGGGCATAAAATGAAAAATAATGTGGGTGACAGTAGCAAAATGTTGTGTTAGTAGACTTAATACAGTCTTACACTTTTATGTGTGTGTATATGAGTGTCTTCTTTCAGTGTATATACAGTATGTGTGTTAATACATGTTTGTGTGTTAACAATTGGCGCTAATAGGCATCAGTGCCTAACCAGCATATCATGACAAAGCTCATCGACCCTGCCGTTAGTTTTCTCAGTTGTGACATTGCTCTGGCTGCGAGCCACTCGCCGTGATGGAGAGAGTGAGCGAGTGAATCAGTGACATCATCACTGTGAGGACAGAAAAAATCAAACTGATCCAAACCCATGAGCTGCATGAAGACGCACTTCAAGCTGTATGATGATGTCACTGAATTTGGAATAAAGCACATTCATATGTGCACAAAATGTTAAAGAAATACTTTACATTTACTTAAAGGGAGAACATGGGGATTATGACTTAATGCTGGCAAATTAAAGCCAAAGAGAGTAATGCCCTCCAGTCTGGCAGGAACTTAAATTTGTTATTATAATATAATTTTTACTCTTGCCTAACCATAACATAACTAAATCTTCTTATTTAGGTAGTTGTTGCTGTATTATTGTCCATGCCATTAATATTATCTGATATTTTTCTGATTTTTCTGTCATGTGCAGGAGAAACTGCGTCTCGTATTTGCGTTATTATCATATATTTCCATTATTTCCATTCCAAGACAGATTTACATTCTGATCTTTATTGCAGACTATGTTGTTTGTTCACAACCTACACAGCTTTAATGTAAATACATAATGCAGTGCCAGCATCTGCACTCAAGTGTGACGTGTTTCAAAAGTCGGTTTAAATTTATTCATGAGGAGCATTTAACCAACAGCTCAGTCACAAAATGGTTTTTCAAAGCTGGCACCAGCGTGTTGTGCACTCACAACAACACAACATGAGGCCAAAGGGATGCAATGAAGTCATGTGCAATACATTCATTTCAACACATAAAACATTTTATTTGACTTTAATAACATTTTGTTATTTGACCTGGAAAGAAAGGTGCTGTGCAGCTGTAGTGTATTTATGACGATGATTTCTGTCTGTGAGTTTTGCATGTGAGATCCATCCATGTGAACTCGCTCCATGTCTAACTGCACACAGTAGCCTGCCTGCTCTGAGTGATGTAAATATTCTGAATGGCAGACATATTATCACCGTGGGGGTCTGAACTCGAGGAAATGACATTCTTTCCTGCAAAGAGCAGACGAGGAAATATGAAGACGATATGACTCATGACGAACAACGAGGGGAAAAATGAAAAAATGAAAGATGATGCTTCCTTGGCTTGAAGACTGACTACAGAATACTCATCCCATATGATACTGTAAACATAAACATTAAACACAGCACTGATTGCTGTGTTACATCATAAAAAGGCATCATCCAGCTATCACTTAAGTTTATTGGCTGCAAAAATCAATTCACGTTTCACTTTATTTGTGTTTCAGAGCTCCTCGGTTCTGCAAAGAAAGTGAATGTCAACTTCCAGGATACAGATGGGTGAGTTCCTCTCTTACATCTCCCACACATCTCTCATTCGTTTCCATTATCATTGTCTGGGTCTCTCCTCCTCCACCTCCTCCTCCTCTGCCCCTGCCTTTTAACATCCACCCTCTTTCATTCCCCCCTCCCATCGTCCTCCTGGTCCCATTCATATGAAAGCTGCATTATCATGGCAGTTTTACTTCTGCCTCCATAGTATTAAAAGCTGAAGGATTAGCCCAGATACCATCAGCTAAAATTCAGTCTAGAATGGTGTGTGTGTGTGTGTGAGTGTGTGTGTGTGTGTGTGTGTGAGTGAGAGAGAGAGAGAAAAAGGAGTACTAATGGTATGATTTCATGATATTAGTTGTTACATACATGTCTCCCTGTGACCTCCTGTGTCTCATTTGCCATTAAAAGCTTTGCGTGTGTGCAGTATGTGAGTGTGTGCAGTATGTGAGTGTGTGCAGTATGTGAGTGTGTTCCCATGTGAGCACTAGTTTGTGAGTCACTGCTTGAAACCAGTAAAACGACAACACACAAAACATCAGATGGAGAGCTGTGGCCCCTCGCCCTTGTGATCTGTGGCAGAGACAATTGTGTGAGTGTGTGATCTGCAGGTTTAAGACCATGGATGGATTAACCACTGAGGGGTAAAAAATTTTTTGTTGGCCCCTCAATGACCCTGTATATGGCAGTTTCATTATTTTAACAGGCAGCGCCAGTACTCTGCAAAATTTAGTTGCTTAATTGATTAATCGTTTCATTTTTTAAATTTTTTTTTGCCAAAATGCCAAAAATTGACTGGAACCAGCTTCTCATGGGTGAATATTTGCTTGTTTCCCAGTTTTCAATAATAGTAAATTCAACATCTTTGGGTTTTTCACTGTTGGTCAGACAACAAAGGTCATTTGAATATGTGAACGTGGACTTCAGGGAATAATCCAATCAATCAGTTATTAAGGAAAACAGTTGTCAGATGTATTTAATATAATAATTGTTGGTTTCAACCTTTCTAAATTGTACGAGTATGACAGTGATCATATGCTGTGGCCTTTGTGTTGCCTCAATGCAGCTGAGCACCTATAAAAGATCAGATCCCTTTCCGACCAAAATCATTGTAGGAACTATGGAACCAGGGGAGACAAACTCAGGAACTAAACAAGACATTGTGAGACCGATGATAGATTAAAAAATAAGAGCAGTGTTTGAAAAGCTCAGTCATCATGTTACTCTTTGTATTTACTCTGATGTTTGATTTTGATTTAATGGATGAAGAACATGCAGAGGTGGACAGGGAGATTGAGATCTGAGTGTTTTATGGTTATGATGATGATCTCTTCCTCACTTGCTCCCCTGTCCGCCCATCGTCTATAATGATACTAGTTTCACCCCATTCTTCATTATTTTGTGAATGAGGGGGTACTAAAGTTGCAGTTGACATGGTGTCTGTGTTTAACCAACCAGTGACGTTCAGGCCCACAAATTCCCTAAAGCCCCAGAACTCCTGTACAATCAGACACGTACGACCTTGGAGAAGAGACTTATTTTACAAGTAGAACTAATGTTCAGGAACTAGATTAAGTCCCTCCAGTCAAAGTGCAGCCTTTTTTTTTTTCTTTTTTTTTTGCTCCACTGGAGGCGTTCCAGCAGGCTGCTCCTCAGCTGCCACATTCCCAGTATAGTTTAGAGCTGCTTTGCCGACCTTGTTTGCATTTGAGCAAAACGCAGCTCATTTAGGATCCACAGATACTTTGTGGTTGCACTTTACTCATTTTAATTACTTACAACTGTGTTGTCTGTATTTTCTGAACAGTGCTCATTAGAAGAGGGGAAATTCACCGGCTTGTTTTACAGACTTTGGAGGGGACGTGACATAAACAAACAAAAAAAAATAGTAAATATGTGTCATTTAGTGTTAATTTTAAGTCCGTTATACAGTCATTTATACCTGCACGAGAGAGTCAGTTCCTTGCATGCGAAACAGGCTCTGGAAATGATGTCGTGATGCAGTGGGACATTGGGGGTGAGAGAGACATCACTCTCATCACCATCATCAAAACAGCTTCTTTTTTTTCTTTTTCTTTTTTTTTTACAGACTTAGAGAAAACAAGCCAAGGAGCACTGAAGCTGTGCCAGATGCTCCTGGTGGTCATCATCATTTTCTCCATCAATTTGGCTCGTACTGTATCTGTTTATCCATGATGCATGTGTGTCTGCTGCACAACAAAAGACAGAACAAAATTCCTCCACCCACTGGTCTTGCCAGCTCCAACCCTTGTGAGAATAAATTAAACTGAGCTAAAAGACTGCAAACTATGCCGAATAAAGTGGTTTGTGTAAAGATAAAGATCAAAAGTAATCCTCACAGAGCGGCTTTGCCACTCTGAGTGATAGTGAACAGTGTAATCTAATTAGTGTGTTTACTGTTATTGCCTCTTTGCCCCTTAATTCCTCTCACAGTATTAAGTGCTTCATGTAGGCTGCTGCTAACATGGCGGCGTGTGGTTGTCTGCTGCACAAACAAGTCATGAGTGTTGTTTGTGATAGAAATGCATGTATCATGTTAAGTGTTAATCTATAATGAGCACACAGTGTAAACGAGTCTGCACAAGCGTATTCATTTCAGATTCATTTACTCTCCCTGGCAGTCACTCGGAGACTCGTTATGAACTCACTCTGCAGAAGAAAATCTTAATTGGGATATTTCAGCGCAGTTTTTTCCTCGTCTGCAGCGTGTGTGTAGAAAACATCATTTCCTAAGTGGTGTCAATCAGCTGGTTTTGCACCGTCATTAAAAGCAGCAAGAATCCAACAAAAGCTGGTCATCATTTTAATGTTGTTATAATTAGAAAACAGTAGTAGTAGCAGGAGGTAGGAGCAATGTGGAGAGAGTGGTGATGGAGACGGTGATATGCAGCGGAGAAATGAACAGAAAGAGAGACGCTATGTCACACATACATGTTAGGACGTCATAGGAGATGGGAGACATGACAACAACAAAGCACAAAGAGTGTGCAGAGGATGAAGATTCCTCTTTATAAACCCTGACAAGGAGATTCCCATTGAGGCTGACGAGTACATTACAAGAGAGCTCCAGTACAATTATATATGCACTGTGCTGTATGCAGGACTCAGTTTGTGCTGGATCCTGTTGTAAAAGGATCTGGGACAGCCCACTGTTCTGTTGGATCCTTTGTCACTATCAAAATCTGCCGGCTAAATACATTTTGTGTAATATTTAATGTCATCTGTTCTGTTACTCATACAAAACATAAAACAACCGAATTAATTGGATGAAGATACATGTGACCATTGCTAAGCTGTTGTTTCAGAACCATGGACAGGGCTGTTTGTTTTGTGTGTGTGTGTGTGTGTGTGTGTGTGTGTGTGTGTGTGTGTGTGTGTGTGTGTGTGTGTGTGTGTTGTGTGTTGTGTTCTATGTGTTGTGTTTTTATTTTTCAGCCCCAGTTCCTCCCTCTCTGTGTTCCCGGACCTCCTGATTTACAAATTAAAGCAGTTGACTGTATGTGAGCGTGTTTATGCACTCGCTCAAGCGGAGAGGTTCACAATATGAAAACACAGACAGAAACTCTTTTTGTCCCTTCTCTCGAAATAAACACATAGAGGGAAACAGCATGTATTTGGAACCAGGCATACGAGAAGCACATTTAGTATTCACGTATTCATACAGTAGCAGCAGAGACTCGGCCTCGAAGAATCTGGTTCACCTCAAATAAACCTGCACTTGGCAGCTCACAAGGAAATGTTACAAAAACAGTAACAGTGATCAGCAAATACATAGTTGAAAAGATTAATGATTCATTATAAAAACCAAACTTTCTTTCCAGATGCAAATTTCATTTTCTGGTAACTGCCTCAACTACAAACTATAGGCTACCTCTGCGTTAGCTTAGTCCCCTATGCAATTTGATAATGTGCTAAAATCATAAACTATTTTATTTTTTATTTTAACTTAATTTAATGTGATCGGTTTATTTGATCCAGTTTAATGGCTGAGCTGGAAGCCACTGAGTAGATGTTGTATCGTGGTGCACTTTGAGAACCTTCTCAATTTTATTTTTTTTAATAACTTTAATAACTCAAACTTTAGCAAGACATTCAGTCTCTTAGGTCAAGTTTGGACTGAACCACTATAGGATGTGGGACTGCTTGTTTAGTCCCCTGCTGCAAACTTGGTTGTGACCAAGCGGCATTCTCCGAGGCTGGAAAATAAAGCCACCACTGAAGTACTAAAAACTGCAATTACTAGACTAGAGTCTGTCGAGTCTGTCTGCAGAAATAAACACGTTTACAGCCTGATACAAAAAACGGTTTTAGTCTCTGTTGCTAATTTCCTCCTTCATGACAACTGTACAGGAAGTGAATTTTTATATAACTCAACTGTTTAAATATTGTTATGGCTTAAAGTTAGGTTTTGAGGGTGAGGGCGTGGCCACTTTGAGTGACAGAGTGCCACAAACCGGCATGAACCCATTTTTGGATTAGCTGGGAGTTAGGGGCGGAATCAGGCACTGCCAAGATGGCAATGGCGATGGCGGAGCAGCACACTCTGAGCAGCACACTCTGAGCAGCTCACTCTGAGCTTCAAAACCTATGGGTGAACACACACACACACACACACACACACACACGTCCACACAGTTATGTACAGGACGAGTGACAGACTCTGATTAGCAAACAACAAAGACACAAGACAATGTGATATATGAGCCAGAAGCTGACACACACACATGTACACGTACACACACACACACACACACACGTTAACATGTTTGTCACAGAGGAGGCTTATCTGTACTGCACACCGGGGGGGTAGACAGTCTTTCTTCCCTCCCTGTCCAGTGTGTGATTGTTGCAGCAGTGTGTTTTGTGTTTTGAGAAGAACCAAGAAACACAAAAAAGCTCTCATTACTGAAAATAGGTCAAAGCGAGTGTGTCTGTGTATGTGTGTGACAGGTGAAGAGCAGCGGTCTAAAGCTTGTTTACAGGGTGATTGTGCAGCAGCAAAATAACATGAAAAGACTGTGTGTGTGTGTGTGTGTGTGTGCGTGCGCGTGTGTGCGTGCGCGTGTGTGCGTGCGTGTGTGTGCGTGCTGACAATGCAGAGGGGATCAAGCCAGTCACAGATATGTATAAAAATACACAGACAGAGAGGGAAGGAGAGGAGAAAGACAAGCAGCCTTTGAGAGGATCGTAAGAGAGACAAAGATGAACAATGGAGATAAATGAAGCAGCAGCCGATGTGAGACTGTAAAACCAGGACATGAAACAGAGTTTGGTTTCAGAGGCAGTGATGCAGCGGTGTGTTGGTACATGGGGCTCACTGTGGCCTCCATCGCTACATGAGCATCGTAAATGAGAGTGGTATAAATATATAATATAACAAAAGTGACAAATCCTCAGACAGATATCATGCAAATATGGAGAGAAGGCCGAGACCACAGATTACATTAAAGATTGTAACATGATTGGCTGCTTTGCTCTTTTTAAGTAGGTATACAGTGCATGGGGAAACCCACCAGCACAGAGGTGGTTATACAGTTAATGTAAAAATCTGCATATCCGCACCACTACAGTATGAGAGAGAAGAAAACTCGAGAGAGAGACGAGTAGAAACGCAGCGAGGGATCAGCCCGAGGACTCGGATGCAGAAGATGGGAAGACGAGTGATAGATTCATGGAGGGGAGAGTAGGTTAGAGGAGAGGAGACTGGAGAGGATGTACAGGAGGAGAAAGAGGGAGGAGAAGAGGGCAACAGAGAGATCTGGAGAGAGAAAGAGAGAGAGGGATTTGTGGAGGAGAAGAAGAGAAGGGAGGTATAAATATTGTATGGCAGGTTTTACTACTTGGCAAAAGTGAGGGCTTCCCTCCTTGTCCCCCATACATGTACCCCACTGACACACTCAGGGCTGCACACACCCACACACACACACACACACACACACACACAGCACACTGTATGTGTGTGTGAGTGCTGTTTTACTCAGCCCAGTGCAGCATTGTGTAACCATATCCTTGTTTAACCCTGGATGGGGAAGCGAGGGAAAGCAGACCCAGTCGTGAGATGCAGGAGTCGGTTATGACACAGATGTCTTCACTTGATATTTTATTCAGATGTTTAATCTCAGGCCTGTCAGGGTGTTTTACAATCCTGACTCCAACAGCACATTTACTTATTTATTCTTATTCTATATAAATACTAATATAGTCGGACCTAAAACAATAATCACTATTAGTTGTATAATTATCAGTAATAAGCAACAGAAATCATGGTCATTTTATCCGTGTGCTTTACATTACAGCAACAAGCAGAGGTGTAGTGGTGAGCCACGTATACCTAGCTCCAGACAGAAGGATTTACTGTACGCTCAACCTAAAAATAGCCAGAGACACGTCTCTTACCTTCATCTGTGGAGCTTGCAGAGACTGCAGCCAATCATGTTACAAGCGTTCATGTAATCTGTGGTGTGAACTGTGCACATGATACTTTTGTTCCCTGACTTTGGGATTAAAGGTGATGGTTCTCAGCAAGTGGGTCACAGCCAACTGTGGTCATTTTATATTCTCTCTTTTCTGAATGTACAGATGATGAACACAACCATGTAGTGAACTCTCGCTCACCCTCTCTCATATTCAATCCAAGGTTGAGCTCATGGTCGACCACTGTGGCCCTGATCATATCCGAGGCAACAGTCCTTCGTCGTCCTTCTCCCCCTCTTCCTCCTCGTACTCTCACTCCTTGACCTCTAGCTCTTGCTTCACCGCTGACTTCCATCCTCCTCCAGGACAGGAGCGCTCATCTGTGGCTGCTTTATCTACACCTGTGAGGAGTAGGTGCTGCCAGTTGGTAAAGAAAGGCTGGCATTGTGATTAGTGTTGTTTTCCAAAGGAGGAAAAGAGATTTTTAATTTTGAATGCTGTGCCTGAAGTTGCGTTTTGCAAAAAGAGGGATGTAGAAACTGAGTGTAACTCTGGTATGGAGGAATATAGTATATAAAATATAAGAAAATGTAACAATAACAAAACAAGAGTAGAGAACAAACTATCAAAAATGATCAATTATAAGTCTGTATATATATGTATTGAAGTAATACACAAACTGAAACTATAGACAGTAAAAGACTATGGGAAGTAGAAAGGGAATAGATAGGGGGAGTAGGGAGCAGAGGAATAGAAGAGAGGAAAATAAGACGAGAGTCAAAACAAGGAAAAGGAGAAGAGCAGGGAGAGAGAGAGGAGAGGAGGAGTGATGGGTGATCTGTAGTGAATAAACTGGAGCAGGACACTGTGGGAGTGCAGGACTCTTTAGTATGCTGCTCCGCACTCACAGTCACACTCAGACAGACACAGCTTTTTCTACATTGACACTTACACAGTTTACAGTGAGATATTCAGCTTTACATACATTGATATCTATGTCTATGTTTCTACTGCAGTTAGCGCGCTAACCAGCTCGCCCCGGCCTGTCTCGTCACTGCGCTGAAGACGTAGCGCTGCTCTGACGGTGTATTATAACCTCCTGTCTTGTAAACACAGTGATGGTGAAGCTCTTGTCAAGCGACAGTCGCCACCACCCGCTTTCAGAGGCAGAGAAAACTTACAAAGAGCCCCTTTTCAAATAGACTGCAGCTGACTTTTTAATGATTGTAGTTGGCTCGTTTGAAAATTAGACCGGTTTAACTAAAGCTAACAGTTATGGCTTATATTGTTTCTTACTCTTGGTAGTAAATTAGAAAGCCAGACATGCTCGTGTTAGTGTAGATAAACACTCTGTTATTACTTAAACATCTACTCCTCTGTCTTTGGTTAGCTACAGATGCTAAGCTATGATTAGACAGTAGCTTTTCAGAGGAGGGAGGGGCTTAGCAGATGACCAGCAGTGTTGCAAGGAGCACCCTGGTTATGGAAGGAAAAGTCTCATTCATTTTTCCCATAGGAAAAGTACATTTTTCACAGTTGGAGCACTTCTACAGGTTGGATGACACTCTGTCAGTTCAATCATCAGTCCACATGATCAATAAAAGTCAAAGATACAAGTTTTTGGGGTGAAGTTAACCACAGCTCCCAAGGTACATTTTCAGAAAGAAACATCCAGGCACTGAGTTTAAAATTCTGTCACGTGAGCCACAAAAGCTAAAGATTACGGTGTTCAGAGACCTGACAAGAGACAACAACAAAGCATTTTGAAATCCCTACCAATATGATTCACACCTCTGACTGGATTCTTCTTTGTAGCAACGATGGCCGAGGCTCATGGGTATTGTAGTGTTTGGAACCTGTCCGCCATGCCAAAATAAAATAGAAAATTTCACAGAAATGCAGTTGAGATACTTTCGTGGGGGCCGTGACATAAACCTGTAGGGTTGTTACCTTATCGGGATGAGCCCTAGGTTTCTTTTTTAAGAACATTAGAGAAACTGAAAGGAAAATTTAAATGGAAATACAAAATGGGCAAAACACCTCTGGCACCAGCGGCCCCTTCCACTTCTGCAATTCTATTACAACCAGAGATAACCTGCATATTGCTGTTTAAGTCGCTGTTTTTGTGTCCCGGTGTCCTTGTGTCTGTTTGTTTGTCTCCGTGCACCTGTAATCTGCTTCTTCTTATCTGGCTGGTTCCCTCTCCTTCCATCCATCTTTCTGTTAGCGTGTGTTTTATGATGGGTGATGTATGTATTTGTTTGTTCGTCTCTCTGCCCTTGCTGCTGTCTCATTGTAAGTCACCAGCATCAGCCAAACACCTTTGATATAAATGTATCTGCCTGTCACTGTCTCTGTTTTCAATTCAATAATTTGCACATTCTGTCTCAATCTTTCAGGCTGTCCACGTGTATCATATATATATATGTGTGTGTGTGTGTGTGTGTGTGTGTGTGTATGTATGTATGTATTATATATATTCCCGTTCTTGGGTTCCTGTTGTAATGCTGGTACACAACCACTGTAATCCCCACTCAGCTTTTACCCTTCAAATCTAAATCTACATTTCAGTTTGCAGATGATTTAGATGAAACACATCATGAAGAACCGACACATCTACATGACATGACTTCTTATATATAAAGATGGAAGAGGTTTCATTTCATTTCACTTGGAATAGACAGGGTTCAGATGATATAGATTGGAAAACTATACTCAGCAAATTTTGCTCTGTCAGGAATGTAGACAAGAAAATATGATATTGATTTCACAGGTGCGGACTATCGCCTGGGTTGGAGCATTATTCAGCCTTTTTAATGATGATGAATAGCAGCAGCTCCTGCTCCCTCCAGCTGGGGTCAAGGAAACCCTGGGTCCAGGGGAGTAAAGGAAAATGAGGATAGGTTTAATTATTAATGACTGCATTATCATTCACTAGAAGGTTGCACTCAAAACAATGACTTCACTTCACTTTTATCTCCCCAACCAAAAGCAGAGTAACAACTTTGGTTTAATCACCAGAAAGTTAGAAATCCCCACCTCCTACTAGAGAAAATTAAAGCTAACAGCCCCTCAGGTATAAATTCAAAGTAAAGTTGAGCCTGAGGACGTTCTCTGATAGTATAACACTGCTGGTTTTCTGTCAGCAAAAATACACTTGTTTAATAAAAGTTTAAAAGTATATTTCAACATTTCAGGAAATACCCTTGTTCACTCTCTTGCCAGAGCTTCGATAAGAAGATCTTGGCCACTCTCATGTCTGTAAGGTTAACATGTAGCTGGAGCCAGTAGCCGGTTAGCTTAGCTAGCCTGGCCCCAGATAATGCATATTCATTACCTCTCTACTCAGTGTGAAGTTATGGAAAAACAAACTGCCTTCATCCAAATTGTGGCTTTAGGTTTTTTTTAAGAATTACTATGTTCATGTTTTTCAAATTAGCAGAGCTGTATTAAAGAGATTCCCAACACTGATGAGGTTATAGAAAGGATGATTTTGCCCACATGTAAGGACACAGATATTGAAAGGCAAAGGTAAATTCCATGTTTTCAATGGAGATGTGACAGTCCTGTTACAACAACATCACTGCACAATACATCATCAAAGACACAGGGCGTGAATTGCAATTTAACATGTATGTGCATTTACTTTTTAGGCAATGGAAGTTATTTGCCAGTCTTAAGGCATGCTTACTGTACAGCCTGAGGCTATTCAACAATTTTGGCATCATATTATTGCATATAGATACTTAACGTAGATCAGGTTCTCAAAGTGGGGTCCTGAGACGCCCTGGGGTCCTTGAGGAGGTTCCTATCACTATAACTCCATCTATAAGTAACACAATGACATTAATCCAGCCTTCGTGAATGTTGTGATGTTCAGTTTTTGTTGAAACTGTTTAAGAAAGGTGCTTATTCAACTGTATGATCATTTTGGAGGATGTAGTTTGTGTTGTTGAATTATACTGAGTTAAAATAATAAGTTTATAATATTTAGTTTACCCTCATTGATATAAGCATGGTGGACAACAGGGCTGAACAATTAATCAAATTATTACTGAAATTGCAAGTGAGCTGCAGTTTTTTTGATAAAGATAAAATGTGTAACAACATTTTCATTATAAATGAAGCAATGAACCGGTGCTAAACAGATGCCCCCCACAAATCATATTCTCCCATGCAAGGGAACAAGACCCCAACAAAAAAATCACATCAGCATTTTTTTTTCCAGGGAAAATGAAATGCAAAAATGACCATCGCCTCCTAAAAATATCAGTCAAATAATTGCAATATGATTTTTTTTTTGCATGTCGTTCAGCCTCAGTGCACAAGATATTAGAAACATTTCTCTGTGTACTGCATTACAACTCAACAGCAACCTCCAAAATGACCATGAGACTGAATCAACACCTTAAAAACAGTGCGAACAAAAACTGCTACTATAACCTTCATGAAGGTTGCATTTATTACATTAGTGTTGGGTTAATTTTAGCTAGATGTACCCAATAAACTGGCAGCTGAGTGTATTTTTACTGTTACACATAAAGCTTATATATATATTTGAACAACACCAAAGAACAAGCAC
>NW_019174368.1:1251453-1294832 GCF_002260705.1 Seriola dumerili
ATGATTTCAGTCAAAGGC
The DNA here is from genome assembly GCF_002260705.1 of Seriola dumerili. Lineage (NCBI taxonomy): Eukaryota > Metazoa > Chordata > Actinopteri > Carangiformes > Carangidae > Seriola > Seriola dumerili. The sequence continues at coordinate 1,251,472 of NW_019174368.1, forward strand.
ACATTTTTAAAAAGTGACAACAGAAACAAAAATTTAAAAACCATTTCATCCATTTTATGATTTATTGCTCAATCATTTCAAAAGGCACCTTTAGATGTAAAGCTACAAACATACTAATGTGTTTGCTGCTAATGTATTTGTTTGCTCAACTGAGGAAGTCTGTCTGTTAAGTGTAATGTGGGTGTGTTTTGCATAATTGGGTCTTTTTATCCTCCAGTTTTTGTACATGTGTTGCCGTGGTTAGCACTGTTGCCTCACAGCAACAAGGTTGTGGGTTAAACCCCGCCGGCTATGTGGAGTTTCCATGTTGTGTGTGTGTGTGTGTGTGTGTGTGTGTAGGTTTCCTTGTATAATATAATGATTTCTATCTCCAGTCTGAGATGTTGCTGCAGCACCAGTCCAACCCGTGTATTGTGGATAACGGAGGGAAAACACCTCTGGACCTGGCCTGTGAGTTCGGCAGAGTTGGGGTAAGATCCTGTGCTTTTAGTCGTCAAAGTGCAGCAGCAGCAACTGAAGAGACTCTATCGGAATTACAAAATCTGTGGCTTATGCTGTTTGTGTGTGTGTGTGTGTGTGTGTGTGTGTGTGTGTGTGTGTGTGTNTGTGTGTGTGTGTGTGTGTGTGTGTGTGTGTGTGTGTGTGTGTGTGTGTGTGTGTGTGTCTTTGTAGGTGGTCCAGTTGTTACTCTCCAGTAACATGTGTGCTGCTTTGCTGGAGCCCAAAAAAGGAGACACCACCGACCCCAATGGGACGTCTCCTCTTCACCTGGCCGCCAAGAACGGACACATAGACATCATCAGGTACATACACACACACACACACACACACACACACACACACTCACTCACTCACTTCCACATCCAGATCCATCCACAAGCACACAGCATGTCTAATGAATCACTGGGCTTAAACATCCTCCAGAGCATGCTGATAAAACAGATGTATAACACAACAGGGGAGCAATATGACCCAATACACTGAAGGAATAATAGAACAAATGTGTTGCCGTAAAGTGAGAGCGGACGCATCAGTCACATGCTCCTGAATACATTTTGGAGACAGCTGATGTGACTGGAAACACCACAGCTCTGCATCCCACTCACGCTAAAGGTCAAGTCATTGTAATCTCATCTCGGTGGAGATGCGCGTCTAATTTTTGTTTGTGTTTAAGCAAAATAGCATCAGGGCAAAGTGACTTTTGTTGTCGTGGTGATGTCAGCATTCAGCACAAAGCTTTGGGAAGAAAGATCAGAGAAGGATGGTGTGGCAAATAAACACACACCACAAGGTCCATTTTCTCTCTCATCACTCTCAACCACTTTCAAAGTAACTCAGGGCTATATGTGTGTATATGTGTGTGTGTTGGTGCAAAAGTTTGCTTACCTGGCAGATACATACAGGGGTAAAGGGAGGGAGGAAGACACTGAGAGATGAGAGAGGACTGTAACCAAGGAAAAGACGGGAGAGAGAATGAGCGAGAGGTGTACAAAAATGAAGAGAGAGAATAAAGCAGAGAGAATAAAGCCTGTCATAGCTAATAGAGCAGAGCGTGGTTCTCCAGAGTTGACACTGATAAATGATGCTCATTAGGCATGGCAACCACTGTGTGAAAGACACACATGCACATAAACACACACACAAACACTGACAGTAATTTAATTTTTCTTGATGAGCTACAGTTTATCTGTCAACCAGATGTCCTCAAATCCCATGAAAAGACCAACACCAACAATGAATTGATCCTATTAACAGGTGCGGCCTGTGTAACCAAAACCTGATACACACAGTCTGCAGCCATACAGGCTCTATGACACTGCACCTAGGCACAGCGGGGCTTTGAGCTAAATGCTGACATCAGAATGCTAACATGTTCACAGTAACAATGTTAACATGCTGAAGTTTAGCAGGTAATGTTTACCATGTTATCCATCTTAGTTTAGCATGTTAGCATGTTAGCATGCCTAGCTCAGGCCAGTTCACCAGAGTTGACCAGAGAATGTTTTTCCTTGTGCTCTTGTGGTATTTTTGTTGCCTTTTGGGAAACTTGGTCGTCATACATCTTTTAATCAAGAGTGCCCCCTCCCCTCCCTGATCAGCTTTAAGGTTTACATGTAGTTGTACATTAAGGGGTTTCTCTGAAGCTACAGAGTCTACACATGTAATTACACATCAGGGCTGCAGCACTAATGAGATATACCACATGGGGGCCGCATGAACTGTGACTGGCTGTTTGCATCCGGCCGAGAAATCTGCATTTTGAAGTCTCTGTGCATCTCGACCAGCTCTGTGTCACAGTATATAAAAATACCTAAACACCACTACCAGGGTGTCCAGTTGTATATGTACATGCATAGCCCACCATCATTTTATATCACAAAGTGAATGAAGCAGTGTGGGCACAATAGTAGTGCAGTAAAAGAGAGATTTTTTGAGTTAAAAACACAGGTTTTTTGCTTTGTCATTATGGGCTTTTGAGTTTAGACTGATGGCTAAAAAAAAAAAATTCAATCTGTAAAAAAAGAAACTGTGCTAATACTTTCATATGCCTCTAAATATAAATGTTTCTTTCCTTCACTTGTAAATTTATTTTAGTACAGAAAGAAAATATCTGAGTCAGTTCAACATACAATCATGGTGCTTTAAATGCTCACTAACTCAACAAATGTGTATTAATCTGCAGCTGAAAATAGTCCCCAAAATGCACCATCAACCTTTGCAAAACTCTTTATTAAAATTAAATGATATTTGTTACCAGTTTTTAAATATTTGTATTATCAGTAGTAACAGAAACTATTGAGGTACATGGTTGGTTTTGGTCATTTCATGGACTTTGCTGACAGTAAGAGAAATATATAGTGCCAGGCTTATCCTTTAGATCAGGTGCAGTCTACCATGATTGCACCCTTTTTCTTATCTCTCCCTCTGTTTTTTTTCCCACCTCTCCTGCCCGGTTCATCCTTCAAATCCATTTCTTTCTGCACCACATCTACATCTGTGTTTCATTTTGTCACCTCTCTTCACTTCCTCACCCTCTCCCCTGCTCATGCTCTCTCCTGTGCAACTCTTCACACTCATGTTTTTCACTGACTCCTTCTCTGTCCTTTCTCTGTCATCTCTTATCACACTTTCAACTCCTTCCCTCACTCACTGCATCCTGTCTTCTGCTCTCTGCCCCTGCTGTCAGACTGTTGATCCAGGCTGGTATCGACATCAACAGACAGACCAAAGCGGGCACTGCCCTGCACGAAGCTGCTCTCTGCGGCAAGACCGAGGCAGTGAGACTCCTGCTGGACGTAAGTGGAACTTTACTGAGAACCCTCTGACACTGTCACCTAAGCTCGAGTTCACTTAAAGGACAGTTCCCATCTAACTCAGAATTTAGAGCATATGGTATATAAATGTTTCATGGCCTGTCCCCCCTGAATTTAACTGCTGTCTTCAGTACTGTGAAAATATTGCTGTGACAGTGGCGCATTCAAGGTGACGTGAAAATCGATTTGTAGAAAATTATGAGAAAATGAAAACAATTAAGACATTTTACAGAAGATAAACAGAATGTAAATATATTTAAATTACAGATGCAGCTGGAAAATAGACATTGTCCCGTTTGTTCGGCTTCTCTAAGAAACAAATCCTAACATCAGGAGACATTATCTTCATGAACTCCTGCAGTGCACTGGGGTTAACTAGTGGATAAGATATTTTCTTTGTTGAACTGAATTTATCTTTGTTTGGTCTTTTATTCAGTTAATGAATAGAAGACAATAAACATTATACAGCACAATACAAAACTTAAAAAATGACTCGACTGTCCATATCAAAAGTCAAAATGTGGGGGGAGGTGGTCCTGGAGATCACTAAAGAAGACTGAAATTATATATGGGAGAACTAGAAATTCAAGATCCTGGCCGTAGAGCCTCTGAGGGCCAAAACCAAAGCTGGGATCTGTATGTAAAAAATACAAACAGTTGACCATTTTCATATTTTCATAGCTTATCCTTTCATTTTTCATATTGGCAAGATATTATCCCATTGTACACAGGAATTGTCCCAGAAACTAATGGCACAGGATGAACTATATTTAAAGTCTCCCTCACTGACAAATCTTCTTACCTCATGTTCAGAGTTTGACTCTAGAAGGCTGTTTTCATATTCATCTATTCACCTTAAATCTGATCTTAAGTTGTGTACTTATAAGCAGGATTTTATGACATCACAACTACCTTGGAAGCCAAACATGGTTCAATATGCAGCTTGATTATGCGGCAACTTCAAACCTCCGGTGCACATATATTGAGAATGGACTTCTCAGTGATGTAGGAGGCATCTTCTGTCTCGCAGTTAAACTCCTCAAATGATAGAATATTTGCATATTCTGGAAATATTCAGGAATATTCTTTGCAAAAACAAAAAAGTCAATTATTACTCAAAAGCGTGCTAGCATGCTAACCAGCTAGTTGTCCTGTCTCGTCGTTTTCTGATTGCAACTTACTGTAGCGTCCAGTCTGCCTCTGTGCTCAGAGGACGTATTATAACCTTGTGTCTTGTAAAGCGACAATCGCCACCATCTGCTCCCAGCAAGAAACCATGTTCGGCTGCAGAGAAAATGTACAAATAGCCCCTTTTTAAAATATCAATAAAAATGATCATGTAAATAGTTTTTTCTTATTTCACAGAAAGATTTTAAGTCACCACTGCTGTTTTCATCTCACCTGATGTGTAAACAGAGAGTCTCATCATTATGAAAATATTCCTAGAGTTCCTTGGGAGGAATTAAATGCAGTAAATGTAGTGGCGGTCTGAGACTGCTTGCTTATTGCTTATTTATAAAGGGGTCTGGAAAATCCCTGTATCCCCCATCTGATAAAACTGAGGCACAGTTATGAAAAGTAGTGCTAAACTGACACAAGAAAAACCCAGAGAGAGATGATGTAAATTACCCCTTTGTGCTGGTGACACTGAAATACAGTGCGTTATATGAAAACAAGCAAGGCAATATGTTTTAATGACTGTGTGTGTCCCAGCATGAGAAACTAACTTTGTCATTTACATTCTCGACTGTGAAAGGTTACGAGTCTTTGCCCTGAAGCGTCTGCGGACTGAATTCATCTTTGTTCATTCGGCCTACATTTGATTCACCAGATTTGAATGTGATATTGCTCTTCAGCCTCTGGCTGTCTCGGCTGAAGAATAAGAGGAGGTTGTAATTAGTGGAACAGCCACAGGGACTGACTGAGCGAGCATGGGTTATTTTCTGTTGACGTCATGGTGGTAGATTATCACATCCCTAAGGTGTTTGATTAGTATGAGGGGACTGTAATTTATTAGTTTTAAGTAACTGGAAACTGTTTGTTTTGATTTTTCCTGTATAAATAGGTATGTGTGGTGTAATGTAATAATTAATAAGGTAATGTAATAAAGGAAAGTTTGTTTTTTTTGTTAGAAACTGTAATTCAAAATTCAGAACAGATCAGAAAATTAAACCCTTTTCTAGTCTGTTTTCACTCTCTGATTTCTCTCTTTATATCCGCACGAACAAAATAAATTAACAAATAAATAAACAATCTTCTTTTCTCTTCTACAGAGTGGTATCAATGCCACAGTGAGGAACACTTACAGCCAGACTGCACTGGATATCGTCTACCAGTTCACTGCAACACAAGCCAGTAGAGAGATCAAGCAACTGCTGAGGGGTAGGATGGATGGGTGGATGGATGGATGAAACAAAAACAAAACAAAACAAAACTAATAGATTAACATATTTGTAAATGTGCCTGTTCAGTTTCTTGCCAAGTGTTAGATGACTATCTATGCTAAACATGAAGCTACAGCCTGCAGCTGGTTAGCTTAGCTTAGTGCAGAGACTGAAAACGAGGGGAAACAGTTAGCCTGGCTCTGTGCAGTGGTAACAATATCTTATATCTCATGTAATGTGAATCTTATATAAGTTATGTCTCTGCATGTGTTTAATTTACCAAAAATAAAGTGTAAAAATTAAACATTGTGGCCTTTTTAGCTTTGAACAGAGCACAGTTAGCTGTCTTTGTGCTAAGTTAAGCTAACTGGCTACTGATTATAGCTCAGTATTACATATTATTATAGTATATATATTATAGTATTATATAGTAAATATAAAAATAAAGTATAGTAAATAAAAATAAAGTTATAATATAATTATATAATTTTATAGTATATAGCAGTAATTCTCTGTCTCTGTTTCTCAGATGCGTCAGCAGCTCTTCAGGTTCGGGCTCTGAAAGATTACTGCAACAACTACGACCTGACCAGCCTCAACATCAAAGCAGGAGATGTTATTACGGTAACACACACACACACACACACACACACACACACACACACAATGGCTAGTCTCAACATCAACAACAAAACACAAAATGAAATGTCATCGTGAGCAGACACATTTACTGACCATTTCTAACATCAAAGCTGCAAAGTTTTTAAAATAGATAAATAAACTTGCTACACTGAATGATAGGTGTTCTTTGTTTTGTTTTTGTCCTTTTCGCTTATCATTGTTTTTTTTGTTGTTTTTTTTCTGTGAAGCACTTCATATTTTTACCCCTTCAGGCCCATAAAATGCTGAACTAAAACAATCCAAGAGGGGAAATCACTTTGATTTGTACAGCTCTCAACTCAGAGAGACATTACTAGAGCTGGAAGAATTAGTTGATTTACTGATCAGAAAATTAATCAACTGTTTGATTTATTTTTAAGCAAAAAATCCCAGATTAATATCGGTTCCAGCTTTTCTTTTCTTTTGTCTCCTACGATTGTGAAGAGAATATATTTGGGTTTTAGTTAGTCATCTAAGGCTTTGGGAAATTGTGATGGAAATGTTTCACCACTTTCTGATATTTTAGAGACCAAATGTTTAATCAAGTAATCAAGAAAATAATCTGCAGATTAATCAATATTGAAAATAATGGTTGGCTGCAGCCCTGCATGCAACCTGTGATGAGGGGTTGACTTCATGTTACGAGGAACACAGTCCAGTATCTATGTCTGGCCATCCCATAATATTCCAGGTAGCAGTGTGCTACAGTCTTCAAGAGCTCGGATAAATTAATCACATAAAAGCCGGCCTGTTCACTTGCAACAACACGGCCCTGATGACCGTCCTGTTTGTGTTTTAGCTGGTTAGCTGGTCGGTTTTCAGTGTTGGGTGAGATGATGATGAATATGCAAGAACGAGCAGCTTCCCTCATTTACTACGAATATGTTTTACAGAAACATGTATTCACTCGTTACGTCGTAGTCCACCCACCATTCATGAATATTCATGAGCATTTATGCTGCCTATGAGTGCTTATTACAGGAATAAGGAAGCCAAGCAGTGCCTATGTTTCCTCCCTCAGGGTCTGACTGAAGGATTTGGCTTTGCTCTTGTCTGACTCAGGGAAAATTACCAAATGCAGTTTTGCATTTCCGGTTGACAAAGATGGTACTAGATATTTCAAGGCCTTTCAGTAACTTTTGGAAAGCTAAAAATAGAATTAAACCAGCAGACTCAGTGTTGGGTTGTAACATTCACACAAATGCACATTACAGTAAAATTATGTTCTTATCTTTAATCTATGTTTATTTAATGTATGTGTCTATTAAACTGAAACATATCTTCCTGACAGGTTTTGGAGCAGCACCCGGATGGACGCTGGAAAGGCTGTATCCATGACAACCGAACAGGAAATGATCGGGTGGGCTACTTCCCGTCCACCATGGTGGAAGTCATCAGCAAGCGCACAGGTGTGTTGTCACTCCTGTTCGTGTGTGTGTGTGTGTGTGTGTTTGTGTGTGTGTGTGTGTGTGTGTGTGTGTGTGAGAGTGTGTGTGTGAGTGTGTGTTGTGTGTTTAAAATTGCAGCCAAGCTGACTGTCTGGTAAAGTGTCAGCAAATCAACTGTTGGAATATTCAGTACACATGTTTGGATAAAACACAGAAGAAGAACTTGAAGAAAGATAGAAAAAGAGGAAGAAGAGTGAAACTAAGTGGATGAATAATGTTCTAGCTTCTCTCATTAACACTTGAGGAAGTCACTTAACATTACCATCCACTAGAGTGGAGCTGCACAGTGGCCAACAGGCACGAAATTGTCATCACACCGATCAGATTCCGGGTTTGAGTCTCCAGAAATATTGAGTTAGTCAACCAGATGAATGCAGGTTAGAATAAAAACCACATCAGAGAATTTCATCTCTGTCATTTCACACAGTGGGAGAGAAGATGTTTGTGAGTCTGCCAGCAGCACAGAACTACCAAACACTCAGCTGTCATTTCTGTCATTACTGACGGTGTTTAGCAACTGCAACCATAACACAAACACAAAGCTTTTAGGAGTTTGGCCTGGTGAATGTATGAATATACCTGTTAAGTAATGAGAACACAGACACCAAAATCATCCACATGCCCCTGGTTGATTAAATGTTGCAGTTCTCGGTGCTGCCACAAAGCATTACTTGCTGAATGGTAGCATTTAAATAAGAACAAATCCAAGATAAACAGAATAGTTAGACATTTTGGGCTGCTGGGGAAACGGCAAAATCAGAGAGGACTTAAACAACTCCTTAAAAGACTTTGCATGTGACAGATGCAAGCAAGCCCCTGCAAGCTTATTACATAGACATGTTCTGGACATGTCCAAGGCTGCACCTGTTCTGAAAGTCAGCTTTTAATACTCTCTCTGAATTACCAAAGGAGCCATTGCATCCATCCCCTCTTATTACTTTATTTAGTGTTGCACTACAGGGTGTGCATCTAAGCAATCATAAGTGCAACATGCTGGCCCTCTGCACTTACTATTGAACACATACTGTTCAGATGGTCAAAATGTACAAATTTACAGCAAAATGTTGACAGCCTGGTGCAAAAAAACTGTATCGTTCTCTATAGCTAATCATGACAGCTGTGCAGAGGTGAATTTTAATGTAATTCACTCGTTTAAATTTTATTAAGGCTTAAGGTGCTTAATTGAGGGCATGGCCACTTTGAGTGACAGGCGGATGAGCGTATGCTTGTCACAAACTAGTATGCACCGAAGTTTCAGCTCCATCTCTTTGCCCATTTTTGGATTAGCTGGGAGTTAGGCACTGCCAAGACGGCGATGGTGGAGCAGCTCACTCTGAGATTCAAAACCGCTCTTCGTAAACCTATTTGTAACGTCACGGAGGCTACGTCCATCTTTGTTTACAGTCAGTGTTAATAGTGTAACCTTAAAACAAGATGTATGGTAATAAAGACAAAGACCTGCCAGAGATACTGGTGTATTTTTGCTGTGTTTCATTACTTAACAGGCAAGCTGAACAGCCAGTGTGAAACTCTTAAAACCTCCTCCCATCACTTTAATCTCTTTCCTCCATCTTAGATCAACACAGTGAGCAATTAATCTCTTTGGTGAGACGTACAGAACACATTCACATCCATCCCATCACTGCATCGCCACAGAGAGGCTCAGATGTTTTTTTAACTGTGTATTAGTGTCTGTCTGCAGGTCTGGCTGTTGTGATTGTCCATCTGTCTGTCTCTCTGTCGTAATATGTCTGGGTGTCTCAGTCTGTAAGCCTGTCTCTTTGTGATTGTTCGCTTCATCCCTTGTGATCACAGGATTCTCACTCACCTCTGTCCTCAACATAATCCTTCTTGTCATCACCCTCTCTGTACTGTATCAGTCCATTTACTACCATGAACCCTGCTCCATGGTTTGGAGAAATGCCATCATGGCGGTATCTGTCCGAACATACAGCACATTTTTATAAAGCAGCTGTGGATACAGTACAAAAAACAGCTGGGCCACACTGACTAATCACTGCCAGGGTGCATCAGCACACACTTGGGGGCTATAGCAGCTGTTGTAGCGAGAGGTTTCATTTACTGTTTTTCATTAATTTTTAATTATTTTTCTTTCTCACCATTCCTCCTCAGTCTGTCTCTTCTATGTGTGCTGTACTTCTCATCTGCTCCTTCTTTTCCCACAAACAGGGATTTTTTTTAACCAAAATACATGGCCAATTAAGACATCAACTAAATAGAGATAGAGAAAAAGAAATCTTCATGTCAATTAAAATGAACAATAATTTTGCAGCAGCCATAACAATCAAAGTGGGTACGCACAGTGATATGACACAGGCTAACTTTATTTAAGCACATAAACTACAAAAGTTGACTGTTGGAATTTAGCAGTTGGCGTATGGATAGTTAATCTAGTGAAGTATCTGTTTCAGGAGTAGGCGAGGTCCTAGTTACAAGCAATAGATATTTTTCAGTAGAGAAGTTGGGATGATGATTATCTTTGCACCGAACTGGACATCCAGTAGCTGGGATGCTAATAGTTTGAATATATATTCCATTTGTCGGCGAAGAAAAGCTTTTGCTAACATGAAACATAAATGATAAGAAATGCCTAAAACACTGGTTCCCAACCTTTTCAAACTCCCATAATCTGAGCCTGTAACAATACGGAGGCCAAATAATGCTCAAAGCACTTTTTATGTTAATGATAACAATTGAACATACAGAACTGAACCGGAAGCAGGGGAAGCTCAGTTTTATTTTTTATTTCACGGAGGAGAGATCACTTGTCGATTCACCATCTGTCTCTTGACTCTCTTTCCTTTTAAGGAAATTAAGTTTTTGCTATGGATGTAATCTTTTAGTGCGCAATCAGACTGAGCAAACAAGCATGTGGTACGATGTTAAAACATTTAAAAACTGTATTGATATTATTATTAATTATATTTTTATTATTTTTTTTATAATTACATCTTTTCACCAAAATTGTACTGCTTTGCAAATTATTCGTCCGCCCACTTGCAATTCCTTCGTGTCCCACCAGTGGGCAGCAGACCGCAGGTTAGGAACCACTGGCCTAAAAGATAAAAGACAACACATTGCCTAGTTGTTTACATTCTGTCACATGCAGGAAGTGCATGTGACCATCTATTTTAGGCTAATACACAAGTAATTTACCCGACTCTTTGTTACCTTTAATTTGTATGAATATGATGATTGTTCAGTCAGTCAACACACATGGAATTAATTATTATATATAAATAGAATGTAAATAAATAGAATATGCACAGCTTTGATATTCTGCATCTAGGATCTGACTTCCTCACTCCCTGCAACAAAGCCTTAAGCTCAGCACGGCAGGGAGTGGGGAGTGATGACATTACAGCAAAGGCAGCAGCAAGTGACCGCTATCTCTCAGGTGAGCTTCATGGCAGCAGAAGAGAGCGCAGGGCACTGCCAGCTTCAGTACACTGCTATTAACAAAAGGGTGCTTTGGATAAATGTCAAGTATGCCATGTGAGTGTAGTGTTGGACACGAGTTGATTACAGGAGCTAGCTCTTACAGGCTGATTTTCAAAGTGTTGTATATCTTGTTGCAGCGTATCTGATTGTGATGTGTTTCTACTGAGCACAGTGTCTTACAGACGTCGCAGCGGCATGTTCACAAAGTATTATTGTCTGGTATCTCAAATTTTAAGTCAAGTCAATATAGTGTGACAGAAGTTATCTCACAGCACTTTTCATGTAGAGCAGATCTAGACTGTAAGTTTGAGTTCAAAAGTTTAATGTAACTGAGTCTAACCAGTCACTACTAAAGCTGGATAGCTAAACAACACTCTGACTCCGAGTTGTTTTATGTTGGGTGGGGGTTTGCAGTCATTTCTGTCCTGCTGTTTACATACTGGATAGGAACAGTCATGGCCATTGTCTTGCTCAGACTCAGATTAGTCAGGTGAATCTCTCGTGAAACTAGCAAAGTTACACAGTGGAAATGATACAACAAATACAATACATGACAATAGGCCAGTCATACACTCGGCTGGGAACGCTAAAGAGAGCCAAAGTGCTAACGTCACGTCCTGGCCAGACTGTTGGACTAGCTTCTGTAACTTAGTGAAATCTGTCATTCAGCATTTGTCTTTCTGAAAAAATGAAATGTGTTCCTAAAGTTTACTGTCCGTAGTCCAGGAAAAGTTGTTAAATAACAGTTAATTCGTTAGCATACAAAAAGTGCTGCTCACGTGTAGCATTTTGGCTCTCAATAAATCATTAGAACAAGAGCTAGCTAGCTAGTTTTCCCAGTGCAGTTTCATGTGAGTGTGAAATGTAAAACATCCATTCTTAGACTTTTAGGTAAGATTTTAATCACACCACTTAATAAGTCACAATGCTTAAAATGTTCAGAAAATGTGACATATTGATGTTAATTTACTACATTTTGTGCAGATTATTTAAGAGCCTAGCTAAGGCGTATCTCTCTACCAGCAGCATTTAACTACTGAGAGAGCCAGTAAACCTACACCACTGGATATGTACTGTGTATGTATATGTATAAGTAGAATCACATACTGTACAAACATACTGTTACATGTGCATATTGTTATAATGACATGTAATATGTACAATATATTGACTGGGTCCACCATCTCTTTTACAAAATAAGTAGGAGATTCAAAGATGTTAATAGTAAAAAGGTCACACTTGATTATTAGGTAATGTTCATCAGTCCTTGAGACCATCTCCAGTTTTACCATCCATCACTGTCCTTCCCACCACACTTCATTTCAACCATGCCCACATTTGTTCGTCCTCTCCTTTTCTCCGTCCTCCAGCCTTCAACATCAGCCGTGTCCTTCACTACTTTTGATTTCTTTGTTTGATTTTGTAACTTCAGCCTTTGTTTTTAATTTTGTTTTTTTCCCCTTTTTCTTACGTGTAATTCTCTGTTTTGTTGTTTGTTTGTTACGTGGCGCTGGTTCACTGTTGGCTGGTTGTGTGTGTGTTTTTCGGTGTGTCGTCACGGTGGGTGTTATCTAGGTTTGGCCAGCACAGTCATTTGCACTCAACAGTTTCAAAAGATACCGCTGGTTCCCCCGGCGACGGTTGCCCCTGCCAACGCGGTAGTCAACGGCAACGACACCACGTTCCATCAGATCCATATCCTGCCTCCACCGCCTCCTCCTCCACCACATTCCCATCAGCCACTGCTTCCACTTTTCACTTCCTTTGGCTATAACAGGTCGCCCGTGACAACTCCACAGGGAGACACACCCACTGCCCCAGGTACACGCCCCCTTTTCATTATTATTATTATTATTATCATTATTATTATTATTATTGTTATTATTATTATTATTGTTATTATTATTATTATTATTATTATTATTATTATTATTATTATTATTATTATTGTAAAAACTTCAAGGGATGCTTTCCCTCTGTATTTTTATTAAGTATCAGGATAAAATTTCTATTGGTCATGTAAGATTCAAATTGGTGTTTTAAATGTTGGAGGCATCCATTAAAGTTTTCTGTTATGGGTCATTATTTATGTAATTTTATGTGTTGCTCATACTGTATAACTTTTGTTTTTCTGTTGTTGCTGTTGTCATCTCCATCACTGAGAGCCAAAGTCAGATTTTAGAGAGGAATCTAAAGTGTTTAGTCTTCTTGTTATTTCTGGAGTCATTACTCTAGCTCACTCTAAAGACAGGAGAGATGTGAGGAGAGATGAAACAAGATCAAATATTACAGAAATGTTTTTTGATCATTGCACTTAAATATATATATAAAATCCCATGAATGATAAACGTAAATAAAGTTTTGAAGTAAAATCCATAATAGGCATAAATAAAAGACTATAGCAACATTTGTCATTTCAAATGCTAAATGAAATACTGATGCAAATAAATACACTTATATTTACATTTAGCCACATATATATGTCTCACAAATCTGACTGTATCCATATCAGGTTTCCAGGGTTACATGTATGTAAATTAGAGTCAGCCCTACTCCAGTCAAGAAGGTGGCCAAGTCAAGTCATTGAAGTAGCCCAAAATCATAGATTTGCCTCAAAGGACTTTACATTCTGTACATACGAGCTCCTCTATCCTGAGAGTCTGATTTCGGATAAGGATTGCCTCTTCCAGCACCGACAGATATGCTATAGATGTTGTGCATATAAAGTTACAATATAGAGAAGCAGTGGTGGTAATGACCCTGAAAACTATTTAGTAAATTCCAAAAACGGCTTTGTTGGAGAGAGTTGATAAAGTGTGGTTTGGGGGTGATACAAAGATTTTTTTAGGATGTGGTTTTGAGCCATACCACAGAGGATTTTTTGGGAATGTCTTTGCAAGTAAGGAAGAATAGAAAACGTCACCATTTTACCACAAAGCTCTGTTCACCTGAGTTGGTTTGTGCTTCAGTTAAATGCCTTGTTTCCTTGTTTTTTGAAGTTCTTTTTTGCCCTTCCTTCCTTCCTACCTTCCTCCCTTCTTTCCTTGCTTCCCTTCTTCCTCCTTGTTATTTTCCTCTTTCCCTGCATATCACCACTGTCCCACCCCCTCAGACAACCCTGCTAGTTTCTTATACACACATGCCCGATACACACCTTTCTGAGCAGACAGCGTGTTTTCTGTTCTGTCCTTGTCCTGCCTGTTATTGCCACGTATTATCATTTTAACACCACTTTTACCCACCTTGCACTTATACCCTTAATGTGTGTGTGTGTGTGTGTGTGTGTGTGTGTGTGTGTGTGTGTGTGTGTGTGTGTGTGTGTGTGTGTGTGTGTGTGTGTGTGTGAGAGAGAGTATGTGCGGTTGTGGTGATGTTTGGAAATACTTTGAGCGTCTATACCAGGCTTTGGAGAGGTGAATAAGTCTGGAGCTGTCATGAATGTGCTGAAACAAAATTTAATCTAACACCACAGAAATTGTCGAGTAGAAATATGAATTTGTTTTCTGGAAAGGCCTGAAGTTTCTCAGAGGTTTAGTTGGAGACGTTCTTTTTAAAAGACTTTTAAAAGCTTTTCTGACATTTATGGGTGATATTTTCTGTCTACTTAAAAGACAAAACACAAAAAACAAAAAAAAACTATGAAATACTGCGTCTGGAATAATGCTAATTTGTTCTAATCTGACTTGATCTTTTGTGCAGCTATTCTTGGCCACAGGAAATCAATATGCTGAAATTATGTGTTACATGCAAAGATTTGCAAAATGTAAAATGCCAAGTGTTATATAAGAGACACAAATACATTGTTAGGAAATGTCACCCAGAATGTTTTGCAGGTAAGGTGTTCTCTCACTGTAAACTCTGTACTTTCTTCTCTGCAAATGGGAACCTTCACTGCGCGCCATTTTGTCTCCTCCAGGTGAATAAATCCCTTTAGGCAAATTTCCTGTCCAAACATGCGAAATGCAGGACTCAAATAAAGGGAAATGTAACACCTCAAATGAGTCAAGTTCAGCTTTTTGGCGAATCAGAGGTGGCTCATAGTCTGACTTAAAAACAGTCGCTCGTGCACGGTCACATGGAGGGATGCAAAATGGCCACAGGAATGAGCTGTGACGTCACATGAAAGCAAAAGGAATTTTTTTTATGTGTGTTTCTCTAGAGCACTGTTGGTCACACATATAAACCATTTATAAACCCTTATTAAGACGGTTATAATGGTTTATGACACTCTCCAAATGCGCTACAGCAGCCCCATTCTGACAAGGCTTACATATATAATCACACACGTACTGATGCATTATATATGTATGTGTATGTACATTATTGCATATATTTGTATATACACAGATATTCATGTTATGGATTTATTTATGTACTATGGGTATATAAATGTTTTCATATATCTATATATATGCTGTATCTTTTCTGTGTTTGTGTGTGTGTGTGTGTGTGTGTGTGTGTGAGAGAGAGAGAATGAAAGTGTGATGTGTGTGAGTTTGAAACTTAAACATCCTTTTAAAGCCTTCGTTATCCGCCTTTGCCCCATCACCCTGCTCTCCTACTGGCCCCTCTGTAATTCTTGTCTTGATAAGTTTGGAATTAATTTAATTAACCCCACTTTACTTTTAACTTTATAAAACTATAAAGTTGGGACACACTGCAGAAAATAAGGCAGATTGCAAAGACAATTGGTCCATGACAACTGATTTTTTTTCTATCAAGAAGAGTTGCATCGTTAGAACCGTCGTCAGAGCCGTCATGACTCAAAATAAAAAAATAGCAACATTTATCACTAATTTCCGTTAGTTACTGACTGATCTCTAAATGGCAACAACTGTAATCTGCAAAACTCTTACTGTATTTGTGAGGGACAAATACTGTACATAACTTTAACAATTGAAGTAGAAATGTCCAATGTAATCCAAATTTTAATTGATTTTAGAAGCAGTGGAGGATAAAACTGATATATTTTAAGGGGTCGGCAATTAAGTTTGGCCTCGGGCCAATTATTTTCTAATCCATTAGATGGCAGCCAGAACATAATCAGGGGTTTATTTAAGAAATTGATTGATAAAAATGCAATTGGAGTTTGCTTTGTTACTGTTCACATGTGGTGCTGTGGCCCACAGTCACACATTATATTTGTACTGACTACAGTGCAGCCAGCAGCCTGATGCATGACTGTCTGTGTCTGTCATTCACTCATGGATAAAAGTATAATAAGCTTCCTCAGGTGAGGGTAGATTCTCTATTTGGACATTATACCTAAATGTGGGACTGTCAGAGGGATGTTGTAAGATTAAAAAAAAATAAAAAATGATGTAATAATCTGGTGGCCCTGATATTATTGCTGACAGGCCAGTTTTGGCCCGTGGGCCACCAGTTGCCGACCACTGCACAATATGTGACAAAATAATAAACTAATTAAAAATATAATTTACTGTAAAATCATGGCATCTAAGTCAGGTTTATGCATACATGACAGCTAATATTGATTTGAGCCAAACATTAAAACTGCACTACTCAATATTTTTAATATGAACAATGGATCAAATTACTATTTGTAATGTGACAACCCTCCAGAGAATTATCACTTTGAACCCTAGACTTCCCCTCAGCTCTACAGAGCCCTTTAGCCTCTTTTAGCTAATTTTGGCTTTACGACCTGCAACATTAGTCTTTCGGTTCAGTCTTATTACTCTCAATAACCTCGTCTCCAGCAGCAGAAGGCAGCTGTTCTCAGAAAAACGCCATAATGACAAATGGCAGACAGCTAGCAACTAGCTAGTAAAAATAGCGGAGCATTAGTAGCCAAACAACCAGATATTTTTCTCACAGACACTAACAGTGATAAAAGGCAAGGGAATATTAGACTTAAGTTCATCAGGTGACCAGAGACACAACTCCAGACACTAATTTTGTACTGTGTCTACTGGATGTGTAAATTAGCAACTGTATGCTAATACGTTAGCCATATGAACTCTGCCATATAAGGCGATATATAAATATATATACTTTTTTCGCTGCCCCCAAATGGTCAAAAATAGAGAAAAACCTTTATTGTTGCTGCTCATGTTCGCGAAAAGATAGCAATGCTTCCTACACCAGTTTAGGGTCGCTAGCGGCTAACAGTGGTGTTCTGTGTTGAAGGTTGTCGCGGCTCAGAGGCAAGTCCTCACAGCTCTCCCACCCCGTCCAGCGGGCCCCATGGAGGCTCCAACGAAGAGATCTGGGTACTGCGCAAGCCCGTGGCAGGTAACTAAGCCGCGCTGCGCTGAGCCCTCAACCCCTGGCTCCTTAAGCTCTGACCAGGGGTCAAACAGTATCTGACATCCGTTCAAAATCCGTTCTTTTCTGACTGGCACTACCTTTCAAGTGTCTACGTCCCCAAGATCAGAATCCATCCATCCGTTTCCATGAGCTCAAAGATGATGTTGTTTGAAGGCTTTCAGATACTCTTTGACCTGCTCCTGACAGTCTCCCATGTCCTGCTTATACCTCCATCTAAAGCTTAGTTGAACTCAGTGCCCTCATGTGTAGGACTGCAGCCATCTGCATCAGTCTACAGTCTGTGTGTGTGTGTATGTGCCTTTCCAACTCGACGTATGGAGACATTTTTGTGTGAGAGAGAACATGAAAACCTCGGAAAGAAAGGAGAGAGAGGAAGAGTGAGAGAAAGTGTGTGTGTGTGTATATAAGCAAAAGGTTTGTCTTGTTTACGCCACTTCTGTGTTTGTCCTTTAGTCGTCCTACAGTCGTCTGTCTGTCCCTCCATCCCATCCACCGAATCACATGCTGCCCAGTGCATTTCAGTGGAGAGTTACACCTGTTACCATGTTGCTTTGGACTCCAGCTAAACCACTCAATGTGTGTGTGTGTGTGTGTGTGTGTGTGTGTGTGTTGTGTGTTGTGTGTGTGTATGTGTGTGTGACTATGTATCCATCTGTTTGTTGCATGTGTGCATTTGTATGCATAAAATCTATACATAATGTTTGGGCGGTTGCATGCACGTGTGAATGCATGTTTGTATGTTTTGTGTGTATGTGTGTGCGTGTTTGTGTGTGTGTGTGTGGGTGTGTGTGTGTGTGTGTGTTGCAGGTGGAGACCGAAGCAGTGTGGGTAGTTCTGGCAGCGTCACCAGTGTGCGATCGTCAGGCAGCGGTCAGAGTGCCGGCAGTGCACCTCACATCCTCCATGCACAGGCTGAGGGGGTTAAGGTACGACATACACACACACACACACACACACATGCATACAAACAATTATTTGTATAGTCACTACAGCCAGTTTGTAGCTGGATATTAATCACAATCAAAGGAAACTACTAATAACCAAAAGGGAAAGATTAGCTGCAGTGTCAACAAAAGCAGCTGCTGAAAATTTAAGTTACGAGATTTTTCACTTTATAATTTTGAATGCTGGACTTTTACTTGTTATGGATTATACTAATTAATTTACTTGCACTTTTACATGAAATCCTTGATAATTTGGTTTCATGTTTTACTTACTTTACTGCATTATTTTTCCATCACTAGAGGAAACAACAAAGTTAAAGCTTAAAAAAAAACATCCAAAGTTGTTATTTATCAAAGGTGTAACACTCAAAACTGCTTCATCAGGATTGAGTAGGTTGCTCAGATTTGATTGACAGTGACCTGGCAAACAAAAGCAAGTAACTCTAGTACTGTCATTACATTTTGATTTCATCATGATGAGTTGTGCCCACTTCAAACTAGTGTGAAAATATATATACAGTATATATACAAAAGTCTCCCATGAAATAATAAAATAAATTATTCTAACTTTGGCAGATGGTTTTGTGTTGATGTGGGACCCCATCACTCATAAGCTCCGTCCCAATTCAGTGGCTGCATCCTCCAGAGGACACGGTCTACAATGTCGTAGACTGCGAAGGCCGAACTGAAATGAGACAGTTTTTACCAAAACTTTAGGTTTTAAGGCCCTTGCTTTTTTAACAGTCGTACTGTAACATGTACAACTGAGGTGAAACCCAGTACTCACATTTAAAAGTGTAATCCTCTGGCTCTCTGTCGGTGTTGTTTGCTGCCATAATATTTTCAATACCGGCGCGCAATGAATCTTGGGATAGGTTGGGCCACAAAGGATTCACACGTTGGAGCCCTCGTTGCCCTGGAAAATAAACTTGTCAGCCTGGTCACATCGCAATCAGTCTTCAAATGCAGCCCCTTGAGAAAATATGTTTCAGAGCCTTTAAGTAATGGATCTGAATACCTCTTCCACCACTGAGTGAATAATGAATGAATATGTACTTGGGGTTTAATGAAGCAGTTCTTTGAAAGAAATTCCTATTTACCCTATGGTTAGTACCAAATTAGACAAATTAAACCTAATGAGTATGTTAATGGGCTGAATCATCAAGACCAGCTGTGGCCTTAACAGTCACCAGATCTCAGCCCAGTTGAACACCTATGGGAGATTTTGCAGCCCAGTGCAGAGCGCTCTCCGCCATCATCATCTAAACACCAAATATGTTGTTTAGCATCACCCATCTGTATGCTTTAACACACCTATAGACACACATACAGCCACAGAGACATGCTGTGCTGCGTGTTGTTAGTCTGAAGCATCCGTCAAGGTGCTTATATATAAATAGCCACTTGCATGTTAGACATTTTGAGCAGGAATCCTGTTAAGAAACTGCAACTGTGGCACTTTTTAAAACTACTAAAACATCCACACAGCAAAACTAAACCCAGTACAGCCTGGACTGACTGGTAGCATCTGTCTTCTCTGTGTCTCTCTCCGCTCACTTTTCATCAGTGTAAGGCAGATTTTTATTGCAGTCCTCATACTGGGCTTCAGAACCAAGGTTTAAATGTGATTAATGTAGCAAACATCAAACATACATCACTTTTTCTCCAGACAGACTTATGTACAGAGATCAATCTACTCTCAGATGGTGAGGTTATATAATTGGAATTTTGTGTAGCTGAATGAGAAGGCAGAAAAGTCCACAACCAATTTGCTTTTTTCCTGTCACATGTACATACTTGTGTAAAGGTATCAATGTACCTTGAAGGCCACCGTAGGTGATTTATTGTGAATATGTGAACAGGAAATGTGGTTTGCCAGTCATGCAGATTGAAGCAAATGATAATACACCATGGTAAATTGACGATTTACTGGAGAATAAGAACAAGTAGTTTAGCCATAATTAGCTAGTGTTTATGTGTTATGTTTAAGCGTGACTATATAACCTTTAAAAGAAGAAATAACACATTCTTTCTCCAACAAATAAAAAACTGGAATCATTAGCACCTAAACACATTCTTGCTCAGTTTAATACAGTCAGGAGTTTTGCTGCTACAGCCTTACTTGGTCTGGTATGATCAGTAGCTTATGGTGGCTAACGTTAGCTAATATTAGCAAACATAGATAGATGTCGCTGTGTAACTCACATTACTGAGTCAGTTTTGCTGACTATATGACTCATCATTACTTATGCTACTGTTACACTACATCTCAGTATGTCACAGATAAACAGTTCAATGGATTCGTCACAAAAGTAAAACAAGATGTAAGCATACAGTACCTCACAAGCAGACATGTTTGTTGTTGCTTACTCAAAGTCAGATCACCTGAAGTTGATGTCTTCAATACAAATGACACAAGAACATTTTTGGAAATGGAGGAAGTTCAGTTTATTTATCCTGTAATTGTCACTTGTGGCCAGAGTGGTGGCTGTTAAGCAAAAGCTAAATAATCTCACTGTAAAGCATTAACATGTCCTTAGAAAATAGATACCTAAAGTTGCACTGCAGGAGCGTTTTAGCATCTTTTACTTCTTTGTTTTGTGACCCACAACCGTACTGTTTTGATTCACTGTCACTGCTCTTATCAGTCGAGTTTCCAGCAGGACCAGGCAGCAGTTTTAGGTGATAAAAAATCTGATAAACTCACTCACTGTGCACTACCTCTTCAAAGTTAGCAACAGAGCCAAATATTTTCCTCAGGAGTTGGTGGAGACCCAAAACAGAGCTAAAAGAGAGTTAATATTGCACTAAATTTGCCAGGTGTCCAGAGATATGAATCTAAATGAATGCTAAAGTCGCTCTGTGCCTGCTGGATTTGTTAATGTTAACTACTGTTTTATAATATATCAACTTTATACAGTGTTTGTATATTTGCAGCTTGTTTTGCTGCCACCAAGTGGTCAAAAAATCTATGAATGCTACTGTAATGCAACACGTTGTTACATGTCTGTTAATATGGATGTTTGTATGTGCTTCTATGTGTGTGTGTGTGTGTGTGTGTATCTGCAGCTTCTAGCCACAGTCTTGTCCCAGTCTGCCAAAGCTAAGGAGCATCTAATGGAGCAGTCCAAGTCTGTGGACCAACCTCCAGGTAGGACATGGTCGCGGTATCCATGCTTGCATGTGAATCTGGTGAGAACGAGGGGGAGAGAACATTTATTTTTAACAGAGAGAAAAGATGAAAACCAGGGAGCAGGAGAGTTGGATTAGAAAAACAAGAGTCACGGTCCTCTGGTCTTTTAAAAATGTCATTATATCACATACACACAGATTTTGGCTGGTTTAACAAACAGATGGCCAAGGCAGGGGATGTAGGAGGACATGTAGAAGGGTGTGATTGGTTAAGAGGGCTTGTTATATCTTGGAAAAGCAAGAATGTGATTGGTTGTGTGTCAATGCAAAGAAGG
Source organism: Seriola dumerili (assembly GCF_002260705.1). Taxonomy (NCBI): domain Eukaryota; kingdom Metazoa; phylum Chordata; class Actinopteri; order Carangiformes; family Carangidae; genus Seriola; species Seriola dumerili. The sequence continues at coordinate 1,273,442 of NW_019174368.1, forward strand.
AGACTGACCAGAAATAAGTTGGTGGAGGAGGGTAGAGGTCAGGCTGGATGATGAGTAAACTCATCTGTTGATCAAAACAAGTTTACAGCGATAGGGCGACAGCTTGACACTGGCCAATGATATTTCTCCCAGCAGGCTCTGCCAGCTCCTCTCGCACGTCGAGCCAATCGGGCTGTCCACTCCATGAAGCGCCGCCTTATGACGCCACTGCAACCAGGAAGGGGGAGGGGCCAGGCGAGGGGAAGGTAGGACAGTCCCGAAATCCCACAGATTCAGTCCTCTACAAACACACGAGTGAGGAGAAAGTCACCACTACCAACATCCAACTGCAGCATGATGAGAATGTAGCTCCTCAGTCACCTAAACCACAGCACTCTCCCACCTACACACACACTCTCTCACACACACACACACACACACACACACACACACACACACAGAGATATAGACACAAATAGACACCAACATGTCCCAGCGGTTTCTCTCGCAACTGGCATCGTCCGTGCTGCGAGTGTTCGGATGCAGCCATGACACGGTGAGTGTGTGAGTGGAAGATCCCCGGTTTGATCTCGTATGAGTCTGTGAACGAGGAATTTTGTATACAAGTGTGTGTGTGTGTGCGAGAGAGGATTCTGTTTCTTCTTCTCTTGTTTATCTATTACCTGCTATCCATCATTATCCACTGCTTTTGGTTGCAGCTTCTCTTCTTCCATTGCAGTATTTTTTCTTCTTTTGCTGAGAGAAATGTCTCTAATTTGATCGTTTGCTAGATGCACCTCAGGCAAGCTTAATAATAGTTAAGATATTGGAGTGTGTGTGCGTGTGTGTTTGTATGTTTGTGTGTGTGTGTGTGCTGGCAGGTGTCCAGCAGTATGCATGGCGTGGGTGGAGGTGTGAAATCTGAGCTTACACGATGTACAGTAAGCTGTCATTTACTGTAGAGTGTGTGTTTATATATGTGCGGGGGCCAAAATTTAAGTTCATGTCTCATTGTATAATAATTGCAAGCCTGATATACCAATGAGCATATTTAAGAAGCAGGTGGTCGTGGTGGTTGTGTGGGAATCGCTTGCCCGTGTGTGTGTGTGTGTGTGTGTTTGTGTGTGTGTGTGTGTGTGTGTGCTGACATGTAAGCCTTGTTCTCCAGGCCATCTGTCCTGGTTCCTCAGTACCCAGCGTCCTAATATTTCCTTCGGCAGGGTAAAGAGGAAGAAAGAAGGGAAGGAATACTAATTGGCTTTGAGGGACAATTTGGAGGAAGAGGAGGGTCACGAGGAAAGACGAGGAAAAGGAGGAAAAAGGGGGAAGAGAGACACAGAATGGAGAAAGAGAAAGGAGACAGAAGGAATGTGGGAGTTTAAAGAGGTGCTTTCACCAGCATCAGCATCTAGAGGAGGACATTGCAGCAGATGATCAACTATTTTAACCAGCTCATATATTGTTTTTCCTTTACAGCTGATCAGGATTTGGGTTGCACCAGCTATTGATGAAATCATCACTAAATTTATATGTTTAAGTTTAGGTTTATGTTCTAACTAGTATTTAATTAAAGTGATAAATCTATTAAAGTGATTTGATGTGGGGTTGTGTGAGGTACGTATCTATAGTTAGCGTGTTACCTGCAGTTGATTCAGATCAGCGCGCTCTCAGTTTAGCCACTTAAAAACATGGCCACAGAAAAAAGCTAATACCAGCTAAAGTGTATGCTATATTTTAAATCTTTTCACTTTATCTTGTCGTCAAACAGCTCTTTCCTTTGGAACTACATTTTGTGAACCGTTGAACTACCGTACATCTACGCACAAGCACACCTACAGTGCTCACTGTATTACTCCGCAGATCAGCTGTTTGAGTTAGAAAGAGCCGAGCGTAAAATCGGTTGAAATAGTTGATCAATTAGCTCATGTGACAATGAGTGTGTAATGCTTGTACAACCCTTTTTTGTCACCACCACTATACAGCGTTTTCTGGCCTCTATCCTTTAAAAGCATGCAAAAGAAACAACACAAATTCTGTTTTGTCTTTACTTTCCAGCTGTGAAGCGGTAAATGCAGATTAGCTTGATGGTGCTAAATCTGCAGCTCTTGCTGGTGCATACCAGATTCTTGAGGCAGAGCCTTCCTCCTTCCAAACTTAAGCCTGGTTTTCACCACATGGCCAAGCAGGGCTAACCGGGGCTAATACGTTGACCTTATCAGGAGCTACATGTTGCAATGCCAGTGAATCATTATAATCGTCCATAAGTGTATAATAATTTGCCTTTGTGACATAAGCGTAGACATAATGAAAGGATATACTGATAAGGAGAACAGTTTCTTGCTGTAGTAACTATATTGTGGGCTGTGTTTGGCCCTACTTGGCCCTGCTGAGGAAAAGTGGCTGTTAAAGAAGCAGACACGGAGCCAGTGACCGCATGCCCCCTGTCTTCTCTCCCATAGAGCTCAGAGGCCGTTGTCCAATGGCTGAGCGACTTTCAGCTGCAGGTCTACGCTCCAAACTTCCTGAGTGCAGGGTATGACTTGCCCACCATTAGCCGAATGACCCCGGAGGTAAGGCAACTATACCCTGACCCCCTCAACCCCAGAGAGGTCACAGGCACCTCCAAGGACCACAATGGAAACAACTTTGATTTGTGCTGTCCTTGATGTTTTCAAGATGCATGTTTACCATTTCCTTGAAAAAAAACTGAGCACAATTAAATCACTCAACCAAACTGATCCCAGCTATTCTTTCCCTGCCTCCTGTCAATCCTGCCCTGGTTTAACCTTTCACCTCTCACACTTGACCTGGTATTGACCCCTACTGACCCCTGGTATCTTTGAAAATGTCATCACTGCACTGGTACACTTTGAGCTAGTCTCTAAACCGCACATATTGTTATACTTATGCTAATGATGTAGTTTTTTAACATGTAAATTAAGTGAATTCAAAATATTCAAAAGGATATGGTCTGGGCTCAAAATGCCAAGTTGCTGGATTGGTGTGGAACCATCTCTAGCTTAGTAAAAGTATAGACAGTGGGTAAAGTATGTTTTCTTAAATATTTTGACATTTTCGAAAACGCGTCTATTCAGTTTCTTGTAGAACATTAGATGAGAAGATAGATACCCCTCTAATGTCTGAAGGGTAAATATGAAGCTATCACCAGAAGCCAGTTAGCTTAGCTCATGACAAATGTTAGCCGTTTACCGCTTAGTCTTTATGCTAAGCTAAGCTAGCTGGCTCCTGGCGGAAGCTTCATATTTACTGTAAAGAAGTGGAATCGATCATGTCATGTAACTCCTCACCAAACAGCAAACAAGTGTGTTTTCCAATATGTCGAACTATTCCTATAAAACAGATACATTTCTAACAATCTCACTGTGATGTTTCAGAGGTGAAAGCCCATAAATGAACTTGCATACTACGTTACTGCTGGTCTCTGTTAGTGGTCGTGCCTCTTAGTGGTCCAAACATTACTTAATGCAGCTTTAAGTAACAAGGACAAACGAAAGAAGCACTCATCTGCTTAAAGAAAAGCACAAAAGGCTCTGCACACATATTTCTTTCTATGATCCTTAGCTTTTTGTTACCCTGTGAAACTTTCCACCAATCCACCAATTTTACAGATATTCTATTGACTTACCAAATGTGTTGAGTTTTCCAAAGTATGAGTACATAGAAAAGAATTTAAATACACAAAATAAAAATCAATAAAATAACCAAACTGCTGTAAAGCATCATGTACTTGTTGCTTGTTGCCTCAACATTTCCACATACTGAGTGATTTTATTTTACTCTCACTTCCAGTTTGAGCTGCCAAGGTTTCCCCCTAAATTGAAGCTACATTGAAAAAATAAATCCAGTGCACTGAGAATAGATGTAGAAGTATATCCATACATCCCCCCGACCTTCCCCTCACCTTCAACACTGCTGCTGCCTGCTCCGAGGAGCTAGACCGACGCTCTCTGCCACGCTCACCTACATACAAATAATTTATAGCACATATAAATTATTTGTATATATACACTCCCTCCGGGTCGTAGTTGTGCATTCTGAACCCTTCAGAGCTGAGCTGACTTTAAAAGAGCTTTGTTATCAGAGACATGCCATTAAATCCTTGCCTCTACTACTGTATTTTTATGTCACGTCTGTATATAATTTATGAGCGATGCAGCTGTGTGTGTGCGCGTGAGTGTGTGTATAAAAGTGTGTTCTTGTGTGTCCACCACAACTACCACTGAATTGAACAAACAAAACTAAACAGACACTGACAGGATGATGCACTGTTCAGTTTTTAATCCACACTCTATAATTTTTAATTTTCTTAGTTTGTATGTTTGACCTTATTTATCTATGACAGAATATAGTGAGTATAAAAAAGACTAGACTATATAAAGTATAAAAGTAAGAGCTGAATTTAAATGAAATCATGGAGAATCGAGCTGATTGATTTCTTGTTAGTGCTTCCTTTGCTTTTGCTCTCCTCCTTGCTTTGCTGCTTTTCTTATCATTTTTAGACATTTACATTTCTGCTCCTTTCTCCTCAACTGGCAGAAGCTTTCATTAGATGTCACGCTGCCTCTTGTTTCTTTTTGTTGCAAGTTTTCCTCTGTGTGTGTGTGTGTGTGTGTGTGTGTGTGTGTGTGTGAGTGTGTGAGTGAGTGAGTGAGCGGGTGAGAGAGAGAGAGAGAGAGAAACTGCTTGAGAATGGAGATTTTTGTGGAGGAAAAACCTGCACGCCACTATTGTATCTTACTTATGTGTGTGTCTGTTTATTTGTTTGTGTGTGTGTGTAGGATCTGACAGCTATTGGAATAACTAAACCAGGTCACAGAAAGAAAATGACATCGGAGATTAACAAGCTAAGTGTCACAGAGTGGCTGCCCGATCAGAAACCTGTGAGTAAAACTCAAGACACACACACCAATTCTTGTAGATGCTTGCCTGGTATCTGTCATGCTAAAACTATTAGTGTAATTCATATTTCTGTTGGTTCATCATGAAATGTCAGATGTGTTAATTGGCTGCCCCGGTTATCGGTCTAAGCCTGGTGAGCAGTCGTGTTTGTGGTGTTCCTATAGGCCAATCTGGGAGAGTGGCTGTCTGCCATTGGTCTGAACCAGTACCACCAGGTGTTGGTGCAGAACGGCTACGAGAACATCGACTTCATCACTGACATCACTTGGGAGGACCTGCAGGAAATAGGCATCACCAAACTGGGTAACTAGTACAGTCACACAGACTGTGTGTGGAAGCATTAGAGACTGCTGCAATCAAGCTTCAGCACGATGTGATTTGTGCTACGGTAAAGAAAGCTGCTGTCGTGGTAAACGTTAGAGTCCAAGGCCTGGGAATAAGCAGAGATAACTGGTTAGGGGTAGGGTGAAGGTAAGGAAACCACTTCACTTCCTGCAGAATTTTCCACATATGCCTAGTTTGGCGTAGACACGTTAAGTATGGAGGCCCGACCCTGACAAAAAGGTTGTCAGACAAGTGAGAAAAAAAAAAACATACTAGAGTTTGAATACAATACTATGGTGCCTGTGAACTTCTTTGTATGCAGTGGGACTACAGTAATACGCAGTATATCATAACTTTTCATGCACTGGCTGATGTCGCTTTATGATGAAAGTTGGTGCTAGCTGGTGTTCAGTGTGTTTTGCGATAAGTGTTTTCAATTAAGCTCACCCTCTCAATGGCTGACTGTGGAAAAGGAAATGCTAAAATAGGGAGTAGATAAATGATTAAATGTGTGGCAAGAACAAAATATAAGAAAATTGAGGAGCTTAAAAATATAAAATGAGCTAGTGAAAGATAAATAGCGGAGTAAGTTCTATGACGGTGAAATTTAATCAATTTTTTAAAAAAGTGTTGAAGGAAAAGCTTAAAGCTTCACATTTCTTTTTACTCTCCATTTTATTTATAAATAATTTCATTGAGAATTTCATTTATTGATGTGATCAATTATATTTTTGACTAATAACCTTTTACTATATTTTGTTTCACAGCTTCAGAATTGTTCACCCTCTAAGTTGAGGAAAGATCTACATATGTACTGTGTATAATAATAATAATGTATAATAATACATTATGTATAATAATGATAATAATATAAAATATGATTTCTTCTGATTAAAAATTATATTTAACATAAGTAGTTAGCTTCAAATTTTATTAATTAAACAAGAACGCTAATTCTAATCTGTTGATGTTAAAGGCCACCAGAAGAAGCTGATGCTGGCGGTGAAGCGACTGGCTGAACTGCAGCGTGGATCAGATGGGCGGGGCTCCCTCCGAAAGAAGCCTCCACCAATCACACAGCAGCAGGAAATCATGTCGGTGGACAGCCCGCCTCCAGACGGTAAGCTATAAACTTTCAATGAGATCTAAACGGACGTACCTCATGAGAGGTCAAACACCGACCAGCTGCTGTGCTGTTAAAGTGAATCTTCATGTTAATCTGAAGAGTTTCTTCCTCTCTTCAGAGGTCATGTCTCCAAAGATGAGCACCTTCCAGGACAGCGAGTTGAGCACCGAGCTGCAGAGTGCCATGACCCAACCAGGCCAGGAGGTCAAAGCTCAACGAACACGCAGCCTCAGCAAGGACCACGATGAGGTGATGACAGGAGGCGGGGGAGGAGGCACCGGGCCGCCTAAGAAGGAGGCGCGGACTATGAGGCAGCAGAGCAGCCAGGGCAGCACGTCCTCCCACAGAGGCAGTGTCTCCTCTCAAGGCAAACACCGTCACTCCCACTCCCACTCCCACTCCCAGCCTGCTCCCTGGTACACGCCCCCTCACACTCCCACCAAGACTAGAACCTCATCTTCCTCCTCCACTTCCTCCGTCCAGAGCGCAGCTTCCCCGCAGGCCAAACCCAAGCCGGCCCCCCAGTTTATCCAGGGGGAGAGACCCCAGTCCCCGCGCTCACACACCCCTCAGTCTCCGACCCACCGTGGAGCTCTGTGTACCCAACCTCAGCCTCAGCCTCAGCCTCAGCCTCAGCTTCAGCTTCAGCCTCAGCCTCAGCAGCAGCAGCAGCAGCCGCCGCCTCTAGTCCAGCCACCGCACCAAGCACACCCTCAGCACCACCCACAGACACAGGTGATGGAGGTCAGGGAGAGCCAACAACCACAGGTCCCCCTCCTCTGCCTCCCACCAGAGGCTGAGCTGGCTGAGGGAGAAGGAGCAGAGCCCTCGGCGCTGCAGAAGAAACGCGCCCACAGCCTCAACCGATACGCCGTGTCAGATGGCGAGTGTGATGAGAGGGCAGGAGGAGGAGGAGGAGGAGGAGGTGGAGGTGGAGGAGAAGGGGAAGCAGAGGTCATAAGAGGTCAGAACTCAGTTGTCGTCAGAGGGGACGGGGGTAAATATGCCACAGTGACCCACCGCGTCAGCCGCAGCCACTCGGTGCGCAACCAGGACAAGAACGCCAACCGCAACCAGACGCAGTCCTTTGCTCTGCGTCAGAAGAAAAAAGGGCCGCCCCCGCCACCGCCCAAACGCTCCAGCTCCGCCATCTCCAGCTCCAACTCCAACCTGACAGATGCCAACGCACAGCAGCACACACTCACTACCACGGGGGGGATGCTGGACGTGCCTTACCACCAACAGCGGCGGGCCAGCGACCTCGGGGTGTCCGTGGAAGCAGGTGCTGTGGAGACGAGCAGCATGGGCAGCGTGAGGAGCATCGCTGCCATGTTGGAAATGTCTTCTATAGGGGGTGGAGCCAAAGGAATGGCGCTGCAGAAGAATTTCCTGCAGGTATTGTAGAGAACACTTTATCCGAGTCATTATAGAAAGTATATCTACGTATATGTCTTCTGCATTAAAGTTGTACGTGTTGTATCCACATTTCCAGGTGGGGAAAACACGTGATGCCATTGGTCTGGACGGCGAAGTGGTGAACCGACGGAGGACCATCAGTGGCCCCGTCACCGAGCTGGTGGCAGCTGCCAGGCGCAACCAGCCAACTCCCTCCGCTCTCCCGTCTCCCTCCGTCCAGCCTGAGACCTCCCCTCCAACGATAAATTCCTCCTCCCCCCACCCTCCGTCCTCCCCCCACCCCAGCTCGGGAGGCAGCGGCAGCTCATCGGAGAACCTGCCGTTTGCGGAGGAGGGAAGTCTGACGATCCGCCGGCAGGGTCGAGGAGAAGGAGAAGGACAGGTAGCTATCTATATATATGTTTGTCTATCTATCTATCTATCTACCTACCTACCTACCTACCTACCTATCTATCTATCTATCTATCTATCTATCTATCTATCTATCTATCTATCTATCTATCTATCTATCTATCTATCTATCTATCTTTCTATCTATCTATCTATGTAATGTAATGTGCTAAAATCAAATGTGATCTGCTGTAGTACAAATCCATAGTGAAGCTTCTCTGTTTTTATTTGTGTTTATCCATTTATCAATGTTTCTGACTGTTTGTGCAAAAATTACCTCTTGTCACGAATGTATGAATTTTCCGTTAGTGTGTATTTTGTGTCTGTCTGCAGGGGGATGGGGAGGCTCCCCAGGGAGACGGAGGTTTCACCCAGGATGACATCTCTGGCGCCGAGGCCACTGCGACCTTGAAGCGACGGCCCCGCAGCTCCAAGCCGCACCCCAACGGCTCCGACTTCACCCTCCAGGAGTCGTCCACCGTCAAGCGACGGCCCAAGAGCCGCGACAAGGAGCCCGAGGGCTACGCAGACCTGGCCGCCGCTAACGGAGAGCCCGTGGGACTCGGGCCGCCGAACACCACGCAGCCGGTACCCTACCAGAACGGCACCGCTACCGTGAGACGCCGCCCGGTGTCTGATGCTGGAGTGACGGAGCAGCCGCAACCTCAACCTCAACCTCAGCCCCAACATCAACCTCAACCTCAACCACAAGTGACCGCCGCTCCTCGCAGGGACAGTGTGGATCAAGGAGCTCCAGTAGTCAACGAAGGAGCTCCGCAGAGGAAACCAAAGCCGCCGGTCTCCCCCAAGCCTGTGGTGGGGCAGATAAAGAGACAAGGAGGCCCACAGACCCCCCCACAGCCTGCTTCCAACAAGAGAGTCCCCCTGCCAGGCCCTGGCACGCCTGGAAGTCCAGGTATGATGTGTGTCTGTGTGAGGTCTGGGTGAGGATGGGGGACGAGGAATTATGCAAAATCTTTTAATTATTAGTTAAGGAAAGTTATCCAGGTCCCCAATTCCAATATCAGCCACAGCCAATCAGAGCACAGGAAGTCAAGTGAAGAAGTATAATATCAGAGAATGCTGCTGATGTTTTTGGGGACTTGAATGTCAGAATGTGCTTTGAAATCAAACCATAAATCCCGTCTGAGGAAGCCAGAAAAACGCCAGAATATTATTATTATTATTATTATTATTATTGATCAGCCCTGTTGAAATAAACCCCTGCAGATACATGATGGTCATTTATGTTATGAAGCTATAAAATTTCATGTTTTTAAGGTCCATATTGTTCTCTTTAGTCTCAGTAGAGGTCTGTTTTTCCAGCACTAGATTTATTCCACCACATCCCATGATGCACAGTTTTTTGGCAAAGTTCCTGTTTGTGTGATATCTGAAGCCTTTGTTCGTGTCTTTGCTTGATATAGACGAGAAAATGATACACAGTCTTGTTTGGCCCTGTCAGGCCCCTGGGAGCCAGGAGCTGCAGAACAGAACTGCTTTATTTTTTAAGTCTCTAACCCGGCGTTGTTCTTTTCTCTCTCTCTCTCTCTCTCTCTCTCTCTCTCTCTCTCTCTCTCTCTCTCTCTCTCTGTAGTGGAAGGAAAGAAGATCCCTCCACCGGTCTCGCCCAAACCAGTGCCACCGCCCACGGCGCCCAAACCGGCTAAACTCATCCACTCCATGACCAGTCCCCCCTCCCCTACCCCGGCTTCTGCCCCAGTCAAACAGCACTCTGCAGTGGCTCGACAGACCAGCTCACCCCCCTCTTTCCCCCCTTCCAACACTCCCAGTCCGCCAAATGCCAAGCCGCCGAGCCCGTCTTCTCAGAGCCCCCACACCCCGCAGACCCCCACCACACCACAGACGCCACAGACTCCGGCTACTCCCAGCCCGACACCGCCGCCCGTCAAGCCCCCTCGATCCTCCATCGGGGGAGTGTCGGTGGACAGCGGGATGGTTGGAGGCGGCGTGTCGGCGCCCGCTGCTACGACAACACCAGACTTCAGTGTGGACTCTCTGGTGCATCAGAAACTGGAGGAGACGAGCGCATCACTGGCCGCCGCTCTGCGGGCCGTGGAAGATAAGATACTGCGGCAAGAGGAGTGAGGAGCGCACACACTCTCATATACACATCCTCACACACTCAAACACAGGGTGTCTAGTTTCACAGTGGTGAACAGGAGGTAATGATTAATAATGCTGAGGCGGTGTGTGTTCAGGTTTATTCCGGCACAGACCACAAGGCTGGGTGTGGTGATCCTGATGTGTGTGTGCTGTGAATACTCCCATTTATGTCGCAGTATAAAGATTAAGCAGACAATTATCATCCTCATCAGATTGTCAGTCACAATCATTTCCCATGTAAAATAGAAATAAAGAAATATTTATAATAAAGATTTCAATTGTAAATCTTCCATTGTATCAGCATAAATTACACATGTGCCATGTGAGAAAGGAAAGCTTGGCAGGTGTAGCAACTGTAACTAAGGGGGGAGGAGCTTGGCAAGCAATCAAATAGCCCCAGCTTTTCAGTACCAGTAACCACTGTGAAATGAGAGGCCCAGATCTTTCAATTAAGAGTTGAAGTATTCTCCATCATTTGGTATAATTGTGTGTGTGTGTGTGTGTGTGTGTGTGTGTGTGTGTGTGTGTGTGTGTGTGTGTGTGTGTGTGTGTGTGTTAGCTCTGTGGCTGAGCAGAAGACCACGGTTAGCATCCTGGACGACATCGGCAGCATGTTTGATGACCTTGCCGACCAACTGGACGCCATGTTGGAGTAACCACAGAAACCAGTCAGCGTGTCTCCACGGCAACGCTGCAACAGGAGTGACTCAGATGGCACAACAGGCAACACGCCTCTCTATCTCTCTCTGTCCCTCTCTTCTTCTCTTCATCCTTCTCTCTCCGTTGTGCCCCCCACCCCCCCCACCCCTCACTCTTCCCGTCGTCCGTCCGTCCGACCGACCGAACGACCGTCGCTGCTCTGGAAAAACCTCTTTCATCCTCCTCTTCCTGCTCTCCTGTTGCTGATGATGAAAATGATGATGGAGCAGTGACACAGGTCTGGACAGACATGTGGCAGAGAGAGTGCAAGAATGAAGGATGGATAAAGAGAGGGACACTAAAAGAGAGAGGTTGAAAAAAAAAAAAAGGACCAAAAATGTCTGATGGGGAGAGGAGATTGAAAAAAAAAAATCAGCAGATGGAGAGATGAAGAAATGCAACAAAATGGAGGAGACTGCAATCAAAACATGGGTCTTTTAAGAACTCCGCGCGGACTTGAACAAACAAACTAAACTAATACTGATTGAAAAACCAACTGTGTAATGAATCATAGTATGGTATGTGTACATTCTAAGCATGGAGAGTTTATATCTACTGAAAAAGTCCTGCATTAGCACACTAATATATAATATACCGATAAATATGAATCTCTAGCTCTTTGGTTTGATGTCTTGGTTCTGTGTGGAATGGTGACCTCTGGTGTTGTGACGATGTAAATGACTTGGTGGAAAAATTTTTTATCTGTGACCAAAACGAGACTATCCAGCTCCGGGAGTGTGTGTGTGTGTGTGTGCGTGTGTGCGTGTGTGCGTGTGTGCGTGTGAGTGTGTGTGTGTGTACGTGTGATCGGGACAGTGTGACAGGTGTATGTGTGTTAGCTCTGGGTTCAGCTTGTGGATTGTTGGGAGTTTCAGGATCAAATCCAGTTTCCTGTCCTGGCTGCATCCATCCACTCTACTGCATCCTCATCATCACCCACAACACACACACACACACACACACACACAGGAGAAGCACAATGACCCATGCAGCCAGCACACACACACACACACACACACACACACACATGGGAGCCTGCACAATATAAGCTAAATGAGAGAAGAGGGGGGAGAGAGAAAACTGCAGCAAGGCTTCAGCAGGTTGTCTTGGAAAGCAGATGTCAGGTCTGGGAGGATTTCAGGATGCACTTAAAGGGGTTTGAGGTGCAAGGTAGAGGCAGTAGAGTTGGTAATTTCTTCAGGAGGATGAGTCTCGGGGGTCAAAGCTTTAGTTGGTCCAAACCCCCCGCCCCCCCCCCCGTCCAAACACAATGCAACACAAGCGCCAGAGAGAGCGAGGCCAGTGAACTCAGCTCCACCCAGACAGTTTCAAGTCCTCCTGATACCTGCTGTTCATTCAGTAAAACAAGGGTTTAGCAACAAACTTCAGGTTTCCCACACTCCCACACAAATTTGAATAACTTTTTAATTTAAATTCAGTGACTGAAAATCGGTGTTGTTATAGACACATGAGATTATATGATCTCAATGTTAATATATAATAATTTTCAAACAGGGATGCACTGATCCAACTTTTTCTCTTCCAGTGTGTTAACTCAGGGGATCTGCTGATACCCATCACCAATCCAACAAAAAAAAAAGTTTAAATTTAAAATAGATTTGAATAGTAGTTGGAGTTTAATACGATTTTCCCACAATAATAGTTCAATCATCTTGATTCTTTGTCGTAAAAAGTCGTCTCCCTCATTTAAAACCCAGAGATTGTGATCATGCAAATATTTTTCTTCTCACTACTAGTTGAACTAATGAACTCAAACTGTTTCCTGCTTCACTGAAATGTCATTTTGTCATTTAATGTGCGTTACATCACACGTCTTTACGTTGTATAATGGACCAAGTTTGGCTGATGCACCTGTTGTGATGTCATAAAGTCCTGCTGGTACATCTGTGTGTTAAACTCAGGATATCAAGTGAGCACAGCAGGTGAATGTGAAAACAGCCTTCTGGTGTCAAACTGTGCACATACCTTGTTCTGCACAGTGACACTCATAAACATTGAAATGAGCAATAAGCAAAACACATTTTTGACTGGAGGTGGGCTTTAAAACCTGCCATGGAATTTACTGGAATCATTTTTATGTAAGGTAACATGAGGGCAGGGATTGCTGTGGAGTCAGCAGTCTGTCTTGAGTGTAACTGATAGTGGAGATACTGAACTTTCAAGTGATGCAATACCTGAATTTAATGAGGATTGATCCCATCTGGCCGATAAAATCGAATTAATAAGATCAATATTGACCCAGTGTCAGTGCATCCCTACTTTTAAGATCCCATATTGATTATATTTGTCAAATCTATAACTTTCCGACATCCCTGTGCGGGACCCTTGAGTTTATTTCTCCGGGATATGAAGAAAAAACACAAAACACTATATAACCAAAACCCTTCCTGACACCTTAGCCGACAACCCCTCTCTTTCCGTCTTTATCTCTCTCATCCCACGTTCTCCCAAAACCTCCCACCCCCTGTTGCCATGACAATCTACATCATCACGCCCACCATCCTCATCGGCATCACTGTGGTTACTACACAGTGTGTTGCCATGACAGCATTTTCATGGGATTAAAAAGAAAAAGAAAAGGAAAAAAAAAAGATAAATGTGTTAAGATGGAGCAAGTGGTGCCAGAGATCTGTGAAGCTGGATGGTTTGTTTCAGTGCAACGTTCAGTTCCTAAAACCAACCAGAGCCTGCATCCAGTGAGGTGCAGTACTCCATTTGCACCTCGGTCCATTAAGAAAATCACAGTCCCATAGCAGCCACACTCCTTATATACATGAATAAGAATTCAGAGAATAGTTGTGGTATTTAAATTATGATCACATAGAGATTATATATATGGATATTTGCAAAAAAAAAAAAAGTGTATTTATGATGTATGTGTCATCCTGAAGACTATTTTTCAAAGTAAACAGATCTAATGAGTGTTGAATCAGTTTGCTTCTCCATGCTTAAGTGGTCCGAGCTGATGAATCATTGTAGGATACCATGTTGGGATATTTCCAGAAAGCGTTTTTCTGTTTGTTTACTTTGTTTTCTTATTGTTATTTTTTTTATTTTTTCCTCTGCCTACATGTGTACATGTGTCCAGGTGTGGCGATGTGTATAATACAAGCAAATTCTTGTTGTTTAGTTGTATTATTTTCAAATTGTTTTAAATGCAACGTTCAGTTTTTTTTTTTCTTTGAAACATGTGCCTTGCTTTGTGATTTTGGTCTGACTACAATACAGTAGATGGGTATGTACAAAATATGGGGATCTCTCTCTTTCCTCTGTTTTCATTATTTATATGTCGCCATAAAAGATATAAAATCACACCTGAACAAAACACAATAACTTACAGTGATATCTTTTCCCCCCACTTGCTGTTCTTTTATTCACAATCAGTTACCACATACAAGCCTTATTTGTCTTTTTTTTTTTAAACTGAATCTTCTTCATCTGATTGGAAAGTTAGGGACAAATTTATTCCAGTAAGACAGCTACACTTTGACCACCTGCGATCACATGCTTGCTGGAACAGCAACATCTGGCTCTCCCGAGTTAGCTGCAGCATTCATGTGCTAATTTGGCCGAACATTAAAGGTAGTAATAAAACATTTGGTGAAATAAGCGTATTCATGAGTTATTTGAGAAGATTGACGCCACTCTCATGTCTGTATGAAAATTACTAAACTACAGCAGCAGGTTAGCTTGGCTAAGCTTAGCGGAGAGAACAGTAAAGGGGGAAAGCTAGCTAGCCTGCTACTTAGCATGTTGTTTATTTGATTCGTACAAAAACTGGAGTGTAAAAATGACATGTTGTGGTTTTTCTTAGCTTTGGATAAAGTCACGCCAGCTGTTCCCCAGTAAGCTAAGCTAACCCGCTGCTAGAAGTTATATCATATAAAGAATGAAGTGAACATATTTCCAAAAATGTCAAATTGATTTTTTAAAGTGTAGATTACCAAAACATCCCTTCAATGAAAACTAACCAGTAAAATGCAAGTCATGATGGTTGGTCCAGCTGTTAGTGGATGTGTAGTAAATTTCTTTTTACTCACACAAAAATGTCTGTGGGTAATTTTATATGTTGGAAAACCCAAAATGATCTGGTTATCTGAAATTTCCACGATAGTTCATGACGTTTTTCCACTAAGACCCATAGTAACTCCCCCCTGTACAGAGGATGACTCATATTTTTTTGAACTTGTTACAACCACACAGACATACCTCCCATCATCCACAACTGGAAGACGACATCCTTGCTTTTAAACTTGGCCCGTCATGTTAAAGCAACATTTAGCCTTTTCTCCTCCTTCCCTCGGTCTCATTTTGGTCATGTGTCATGTTGTAGGCGTTATTTTGAAGTGTGTGTGGGGGTTGGGGTCTGGGTTGGATCAGGCTATGAAGGTGAAAAAACACAGATGGTCAAATATGTTGTGGAGCAAAAGTAGTTCATTTTCTTTCTCAAAAGAAAAAGCCAAGCTGTTTTTATTTGATTTCCCGCCTGTGCTTATCTGAACAGATACTGGACCGGTGTCTCCTCTGCTCTGCAGTGACTGTATGTGAGTGCTTGAGAGGCCGAGTGTGTGTTACGTGTTGCTCTGCTATTGACTGTATGAAACCTGTGTGCGAGTGTGTATGTGTGTGGACAGTGGTGTGCTTGCAGTGACTGCATCTTATGGCCATCTGCTCTGAATAAATAAATGTTATATACAAACTGCACTGTCCTCAGCCTCCCTTTGTGTTGAGATGTGAACTTTATATTTTCAAGGTCCTCCTCCAGGGGGCAGCACATGATTGCATTAATACAGCACTCACAGTCCTGTTAGTCTCCTCCATTTTGGTAAATTAGATCTCAAGACATTTAGAAAATGTTAACAGTTCAAAATTTTGCCAAGAGGTAAATGAAAATATCAATACCACTCATGCCTGTGGGGTAAATGTAAAGTGACCAACAGCATCCAGTTAGCTTAACTTGCTTTTTCACTATCAAAAATAGGTAAGTGGTTGCCACCTGTTTTGGCATGTGACGATTTGAAAAAAGCTTTGGTTACTGATGTCGCTTTGTCACTGCTTTATGTTTACAAGTGGTATGTAGTTCAATCAAAGGATGACTTTTGATGCCTTACTATACTAAGATGTTTTTATGACATTTTATGGCTTACTATAGTTTGACTTTTGATGCCTTACTATACCATGACATTTTTATGAGTTTTTATGCCTTACTATATTATGACGTTTTGATGCCTTGCTATACTATGACTTTTTATACCTCACTATACTATGACATTTTAATTCCTTATTATACTATGATGTTTTTATCACTTTTTATGTCTTACTATACTATGACTTTTTGATGCCTTACTATAATATGACGTTTTTATCACATTTTATGCTTCACCATACTATGACTTTTTATGCCTTGCTATACTATGACTTTTTGATGCCTTACTATTCTATGACATTTTTATCACTTTTTATGCCTTACTATACTATGACTTTTTATAACTTACCATACCATGACTTTTTTTTTTACTTTTTATGCCTTACCACACTATAATGTTTTTATGCCTTATTATACTGTGACATTTTTATGCCTTACTATACAATGACTTTTTTATGCCTTACTGTACTATGACGTTTTTATGCCTTACTATACTATGACATTTTAATGCCTTATTATACTATGATGTTTTTATCACTTTTTATGTCTTACTATACTATGACTTTTTATACCTTACCATACCATGACTTTTTTTTTACTTTTTATGCCTTACCATACTATGTTTTATTCCTTATTATAGTATGAAGTTTTTATGCCTTACTATACTTTGACATTTTTATAACTTTTTATGCCTTACTATACTATGACATTTTAATGCCTTATTATACTATGATGTTTTTATCACTTTTTATGTCTTACTATACTATGACTTTTCACTTTACCATACCATGACTTTTTTTTACTTTTTATGCCTTACCATACTATAATGTTTTTATGCCTTATTATAGCATGAAGTTTTTATGCCTTACTATACTATGACTTTTTATACCTCACTATACTATGATGTTTTTATCACTTTTTATGTTTTACCATACCATGACTTTTTTTTTTACTTTTTATGCCTTACCATACTATAATGTTTTTATGCCTTACTATACTATGACTTTTTATACCTTACTATACTATGACTTTTTATACCTCACTATACTATGACATTTTAATGCCTTACTATTCTATGACATTTTTATCACTTTTTATGTCTTACTATACTATGACATTTTAATGCCTTATTATACTATGATGTTTTTATCACTTTTTATGTCTTACTATACTATGACTTTTTATACCTTACCATACCATGACTTTTTTTTTACTTTTTATGCCTTACCATACTATAATGTTTTTATGCTTCACCATACTATGACTTTTTATACCTCATTATACTATGACATTTTAATGCCTTACTATTCTATGACATTTTTATCACTTTTTATGTCTTACTATACTGTGACTTTTTATACCTTACCATACCATGACTTTTTTTTTTACTTTTTATGCCTTACCATACTATAATGTTTTTATGCCTTAATATACCATGACATTTTTATGAGTTTTTATGCCTTACTATATTATGACATTTTGATGCCTTGCTATATTATGACTTTTCATACCTCACTACACTATGATATTTTTATGCCTTTTTATACTATGATGTTTTTATCACTTTTTATGTCTTACTATACTATGACTTTTTGATGCTTTACTATAATATGACGTTTTTATCACATTTTATGCCTCACCATACTATGACCTTTTATGCCTTGCTATACTATGACTTTTTGATGCCTTACTATTCTATGACATTTTTATCACTTTGTATGTCTTACTATACTATGACTTTTTATACCTTACCATACCATGACTTTTTTTTTTACTTTTTATGCCTTACCATACTATAATGTTTTTATGCCTTATTATAGCATGAAGTTTTTATGCCTTACTATACTATGACTTTTTATACCTCACTATACTATGATGTTTTTATCACTTTTTATGTCTTACCATACCATGACTTTTTTTTAACTTTTTATGCCTTACCATACTATAATGTTTTTATGCCTTATTATACTGTGACATTTTTATG
The DNA here is from genome assembly GCF_002260705.1 of Seriola dumerili. Lineage (NCBI taxonomy): Eukaryota > Metazoa > Chordata > Actinopteri > Carangiformes > Carangidae > Seriola > Seriola dumerili. Next base: position 1,291,574 of record NW_019174368.1, read on the forward strand.
ACTTTTTATGCCTTACTGTACTATAATGTTTTTATGCCTTAATATACCATGACATTTTTATGAGTTTTTATGCCTTACTATATTATGACATTTTGATGCCTTGCTATACTATGACTTTTCATACCTCACTACACTATGATATTTTTATGCCTTTTTATACTATGATGTTTTTATCACTTTTTATGTCTTACTATACTATGACTTTTTGATGCTTTACTATAATATGACGTTTTTATCACATTTTATGCCTCACCATACTATGACCTTTTATGCCTTGCTATACTATGACTTTTTGATGCCTTACTATTCTATGACATTTTTATCACTTTGTATGTCTTACTATACTATGACTTTTTATACCTTACCATACCATGACTTTTTTTTTTAACTTTTTATGCCTTACCATACTATAATGTTTTTATGCCTTACTATACAATGATTTTTTTATGCCTTACTGTACTATGACGTTTTTATGCCTTAATATACCATGACATTTTTATGACGTTTTTATGCCTTACTATACTATGACATTTTAATGCCTTATTATACTATGATGTTTTTATCACTTTTTATGTCTTACTATACTATGACTTTTTATACCTTACCATACCATGACTTTTTTTTTACTTTTTATGCCTTATCATACTATAATGTTTTTATGCCTTATTATACTGTGTCATTTTTATGAGTTTTTATGCCTTAATATACCATGACATTTTTATGAGTTTTTGTTCCTTATTATATTATGACGTTTTGATGCCTTGCTATACTATGACTTTTTATACCTCACTATACTATGATATTTTTATGCCTTTTTATACCTTACTATACTGACATTTTAATGCCTTATTATACTATGATGTTTTTTATCACTTTTTATGTCTTACTATACTATGACTTTTTATACCTTACCATACCATGACTTTTTTTTTACTTTTTATGCCTTACCATACTATAATTTTTTATGCCTTATTATACTGTGACATTTTTATGCCTTACTGTACAATGACTTTTTTATGCCTTACTGTACTGTGACGTTTTTATGCCTTTATATACCATGACATTTTTATGACTTTTTATGCCTTACTATACTATGACATTTTTATGCCTTACTATACCATGACATTTTTATGAGTTTTTATGCCTTACTATATTATGACGTTTTGATGCCTTGCTATACTATGACTTTTTATACCTCACTATACTATGACATTTTAATGCCTTATTATACTATGATGTTTTTATCACTTTTTATGTCATACTATACTATGACTTTTTGATGCCTTACTATAATATGACGTTTTTATCACATTTTATGCTTCACCATACTATGACTTTTTATGCCTTGCTATACTATGACTTTTTGATGCCTTACTATTCTATGACATTTTTATCACTTTTTATGCCTTACTATACTATGACTTTTTATAACTTACCATACCATGACTTTTTTTTTACTTTTTATGCCTTACCATACTATAATGTTTTTATGCCTTATTATAGCATGAAGTTTTTATGCCTTACTATACTATGACTTTTTATACCTCACTATACTACAATGTTTTTATCACTTTTTATGTCTTACTATACTATGTCTTTTTATACCTTACCATACCATGACTTTTTTTTTACTTTTTATACCTTACCATACTATAATGTTTTTATGCCTTATTATACTGTGACATTTTTATGACTTTTTATGCCTTACTGTACTATGACGTTTTTATGCCTTAATATACCATGACATTTTTATGACTTTTTATGCCTTACTATATTATGACATTTTGATGCCTTGCTATACTATGACTTTTCATACCTCACTACACTATGATATTTTTATGCCTTTTTATACCTCACTATACTATGACATTTTAATGCCTTATTATACTATCATGTTTTTATCAGTTTTTATGTCTTACTATACTATGACTTTTTGATGCTTTACTATACTATGATGTTTTTATCACTTTTTATGTCTTACTATACTATGACTTTTTATACCTTACCATACCATGACTTTTTTTTTACTTTTTATGCCTTACCATACTATAATGTTTTTATGCTTCACCATACTATGACTTTTTATACCTCATTATACTATGACATTTTAATGCCTTACTATTCTATGACATTTTTATCACTTTGTATGTCTTACTATACTATGACTTTTTATACCTTACCATACCGTGACTTTTTTTTTACTTTTTATGCCTTACCATACTATAATGTTTTTATGCCTTATTATACTGTGACATTTTTATGCCTTACTATACAATGATTTTTTTATGCCTTACTGTACTATGACATTTTTATGCCTTAATATACCATGACATTTTTATGAGTTTTTATGCCTTACTATACTATGACATTTTGATGCCTTGCTATACTATGACTTTTCATACCTCACTACACTATGATATTTTTATGCCTTTTTATACCTTACTATACTATGACATTTTAATGCCTTATTATACTATGATGTTTTTATCACTTTTTATGTCTTACTATACTATGACTTTTTGATGCTTTACTATAATATGACGTTTTCTTCACATTTTATGCCTCATCATACTATGACCTTTTATGCCTAACTATACTATGACTTTTTGATGCCTTACTATTCTATGACATTTTTATCACTTTGTATGTCTTACCATACCATGACTTTTTTTTTTACTTTTTATGCCTTACCATACTATAATGTTTTTATGCCTTACTATACAATGATTTTTTTATGCCTTACTGTACTATGACGTTTTTATGCCTTAATATACCATGACATTTTTATGAGTTTTTATGCCTTACTCTATTATGACGTTTTGATGCCTTGCTATACTATGACTTTTTATACCTCACTATACTATGACATTTTAATGCCTTATTATACTATGATGTTTTTATCACTTTTTATGCTTCACCATACTATGACTTTTTATGCCTTGCTATAATATGATGTTTTTATCACATTTTATGCTTCACCACACTATGACTTTTTATGCCTTGCTATACTATGACTTTTTATACCTCACTATACTATGATATTTTTATGCCTTTTTATACCTTACTATACTATGACTTTTTGATGCCTTACTATAATATGACGTTTTTATCACATTTTATGCCTCACCATACTATAACTTTTTATGCCTTGCTATACTATGACTTTTTGATGCCTTACTATTCTATGACATTTTTGTCACTTTTTATGTCTTACTATACTATGACTTTTTATACCTTACCATACCATGACTTTTTTTTT
>NW_019174368.1:1297864-1381702 GCF_002260705.1 Seriola dumerili
ACTTTTTATGCCTTACCATACTATAATGTTTTTATGCCTTAATATACCATGACATTTTTATGAGTTTTTATGCCTTACTATATTACGACGTTTTTAGGCCTTAATATACCATGACATTTTTATGAGTTTTTATGCCTTATTATATTATGACGTTTTGATGCCTTGCTATACTATGACTTTTTATGAGTTTTTATGCCTTATTATATTATGACGTTTTGATGCCTTGCTATACTATGACTTTTTATACCTCACTATACTATGATATTTTTATGCCTTTTTATACCTTACTATACTATGACCTTTAATGCCTTATTATACTATGATGTTTTTATCACTTTTTTTGTCTTACTATACTATGACTTTTTATACCTTACCATACCATGACTTTTTTTTTACTTTTAATGCCTTACCATACTATAACGTTTTTATGCCTTATTATAGTATGAAGTTTTTATGCCTTACTATACTATGACATTTTTATCACTTTTTATGCCTTACTATACTATGACATTTTAATGCCTTATTATACTATGATGTTTTTATCACTTTTTATGTCTTACTATACTATGACTTTTTATACTTTACCATACCATGACTTTTTTTTTTACTTTTTATGCCTTACCATACTATAATGTTTTTATGCCTTATTATAGTATGAAGTTTTTATGCCTTACTATACTATGACATTTTTATGAGTTTTTGTGCCTTATTATATTATGACGTTTTGATGCCTTGCTATACTATGACTTTTTATACCTCACTATACTATGACATTTTAATGCCTTATTATACTATGATGTTTTTATCACTTTTTATGTCTTACTGTACTATGACTTTTTGATGCCTTACTATAATATGATGTTTTTATCACATTTTATGCTTCTCCACACTATGACTTTTTATGCCTTGCTATACTATGACTTTTTATACCTTACCATACCATGACTTTCTTTTAACTTTTTATGCCTTACCATACTATAATGTTTGTATGCCTTATTTTAGTATGAAGTTTTTATGCCTTACTCTACCATGATGTTTCTTATGCCTTACTATACTATGACGTTTTTATGCCTTACTATACTATGACGTTTTTATGCCTTACTATACTATGACGTTTTTATGCCTTACTATACTATGACGTTTTTATGCCTTACTATACTATGACGTTTTTATGCCTTACTATACTATGACGTTTTTATGCCTTACTATACTATGACGTTTTTATGCCTTACTATACTATGACGTTTTTATGCCTTACTATACTATGACGTTTTTATGCCTTACTATACTATGACGTTTTTATGCCTTACTATACTATGACGTTTTTATGCCTTACTATACTATGACGTTTTTATGCCTTACTATACTATGACGTTTTTATGCCTTACTATACTATGACGTTTTTATGCCTTACTATACTATGACGTTTTTATGCCTTACTATACTATGACGTTTTTATGCCTTACTATACTATGACGTTTTTATGCCTTACTATACTATGACGTTTTTATGCCTTACTATACTATGACGTTTTTATGCCTTACTATACTATGACGTTTTTATGCCTTACTATACTATGACGTTTTTATGCCTTACTATACTATGACGTTTTTATGCCTTACTATACTATGACGTTTTTATGCCTTACTATACTATGACGTTTTTATGCCTTACTATACTATGACGTTTTTATGCCTTACTATACTATGACGTTTTTATGCCTTACTATACTATGACGTTTTTATGCCTTACTATACTATGACGTTTTTATGCCTTACTATACTATGACGTTTTTATGCCTTACTATACTATGACGTTTTTATGCCTTACTATACTATGACGTTTTTATGCCTTACTATACTATGACGTTTTTATGCCTTACTATACTATGACGTTTTTATGCCTTACTATACTATGACGTTTTTATGCCTTACTATACTATGACGTTTTTATGCCTTACTATACTATGACGTTTTTATGCCTTACTATACTATGACGTTTTTATGCCTTACTATACTATGACGTTTTTATGCCTTACTATACTATGACGTTTTTATGCCTTACTATACTATGACGTTTTTATGCCTTACTATACTATGACGTTTTTATGCCTTACTATACTATGACGTTTTTATGCCTTACTATACTATGACGTTTTTATGCCTTACTATACTATGACGTTTTTATGCCTTACTATACTATGACGTTTTTATGCCTTACTATACTATGTTGTTTTTATGACTTATTATAGTATGAAGTTTTTATGCCTTACTCTACCATGATGTTTCTTATGCCTTACTATACTATGATGTTTTTCTGAAATTTTATGTCTTACTATACTGGTACAACAGCTTTAGAAGTTAAGCTAACATCAACCAGATTTTTTTTTCTTTTGTCTCTAGGCAGAGAAAAAGTTACCTGGCTCACTCATTGCTTAGGATTTCATAACCGTGTAATATACTTACAAACACAAGGAATATAAACAAAGGAATTTGAATTTTTTAGGAATAGATAAACAATCGGATTTCACAACTGCAAGGTAGGGAGTTGTCATTGTATTAGTCGTCCTTCACCATCGTGTATAACAGTGAAACAGTTACCATGGTCAAAATACATGAAACAGGGATTGTCCCCCCTTTTTTTATATTCATCTTAACACAGTTTGTTACAATCTAAGATAATAACAACCGTTAATGTAACTAATGTAATGTAATTCTATATGTTTGTATATTATTTTCTTAATAATTTTTTTTTTAATTTAAACATATTTCTTTCTTTTATATTTACATATATAATATGAACATATACAAACAAGCTTTGGGATATATATATATATCCATGCAACATATGTCTATAATATAAACAGATATATTAAAATACATGTTTCTATTAACTAGACATAGGCCAATATGTCAATATATATTGTTCCAATTTCTAACAGGTTTCATATATGCTTTTTATATATATCGGCTACACATAAAATAGCCAACACATATGATTTTACTTCATATGTACATATATTTTATATATGGAAATTCAACACATATACATATATTACATTTGCATATGGGCATTCTTGAATGTAAATTCAGATCTTATATGTTGATACACCGTTTGGTTGACAGCATTAAAAAGTCAATCTCTCTGGAGGGGTGGCGGGGTTGTTGCGTCCCTATCAATGCTGAGACCAAACCTACGCCCTTGATTGATATTAATTGTGAACGATGAAGACTATTGGATGTTTGAAAGTTTTTTAAAAAATCTATTAAGTGGACCTTGAAGCTATGTTTATGCTCAATTTCCATATTCATATCCTATTTAGCACATGAAGCGAATGTTGTATAGCTAAAATAAATCAGATTCACAGTGTCAAAGTGTACAACAGTTTTATTGATCAATGATCAACTCAGGCTTACATGATTACAAGTATACAAGAAATCACTGAAACTGTGACCAGCGAAGACACTTTCTCTCCTCCCCACCTCTACCTTTCACACCAAGGCTAAAGTAAGTAGCGAACAGATCTGCATTGAAATGAAAGCAAAATAGTTCCGAACATCTGTAAAAATCTAATTTAGCTTAAATGTCTAAATTTGGTGTGAGTGTACATGATCTCATTAACTAAAAAACTACCCTCCCAGGCATATTTAGTCATTTTTCATATGTTCAACCCAATGTGGGTCCTCAGACATAATTTAGGAACACTGGACTTCACTTTAGCTCAATGGCACTTTGCCTCTGGGAGTTTTGAGGTTAATTACACCTAGTCCGCCTCTTGCCTTCTGTGAGTCCATCAAGTGCTACACTCATAAAGTGTTAATCCGTGGTTATGTTTATTCTAACCAGCTGAAGACAGATCTGAGAGAGGGAGGAGGGAGACAGAGAGAGGGGAGAAATACGCATTATTGCAGTCTTTCCTAACTTTTCATCCGCACATATGGCACTCATTGAAACACACTCACATATACACAATAACAGACACATACATGCACACGAACTGTCTCCTCCTCTCTGCCTGTCTCTGTTATGTAGGCCAGGGTGAGTCATTCTCATGGGCACATGTCCAGGCTCGGCACTATCTGTTACTTTACACAACTGTATAACCGTTGAGTGGCTCTGAATACAGCTCTATCATGGCACTAATATAAAACTCAGTAAATCTATAGATCTGTCATTCTCTTTAAATTCTGCACTTATTAAAAGGTGTTTTGTAAAGGCTGGTTTCACAAAACCGAACTGTGCGACAACTACAGTAAACAAGGAGTGAGAAAATGTGTTATTGCACCTGCATCCATCCATGCTGATATGTGCACTTTTTCTTGGTCTAGAACAGAAACGTTGAATCAAGAGACGAACACTCTGTCTGCTAAGAACTGGAAAAAATTTTTAATGCTACGCAGCCAAGGCAATTCACTAGCTGGTTTTAAAATGCAGTGGACAATAAATTTTAACCAGCTACAAAACCAGATGAAGGTTGCTTTCACACCTGGAGTTTACTTCAGTTGGTTTAGATCCATTGCTCCTTTTTAGTTCTGCTGTGTTTCAAGTTCACACTGTTTACAAATGAGCCAAGACCTGTGAGCATGAAGTCATCCATTGGCCAGTTTTGGTGACTTCATAAGACAGTTCAGTTGCATTGACCGATCTTCCACCAGAACAAATGCATCCAACAAAACACAACCAATTGTGTCAAGTGTGAAAGCCCCCAAAGTCTGAAAACATGCTTAGCCAAAATCTCAGTGGATCCAGACTGACGTTGAGGTTCAGAGTCAAATCAAAATACACATAGCTCAGAGGTTGTAACTGCGTTAATCTATTGCCTTGACTATCGCCAAAGACACACTGCCTGCATTGCGTGGCGGCTGCATCGCTGAACTGCTGCAGCTTGCATGAGTGTGTGTCCACATCGCCAGTGTGTCTGCAGCAGCACTGCTACTGCCAGCGCTCTATCTCTACACTGAGTTTGCCTTGAATAATGGCCATCAATAACTGAATATTTGCTTTCTTTTCATTAAAAACCTTATCGACCTCATTCACCATCGTTCAGAGCAAGACAGAGAGCACACTGGAAATACTGTCCTTTACCTGTAAATACTGACATAATATAATTTTAGCTACATTGAGTTTCTGCTTTGATTATACAGTACATGTGGCCTCCACTGTCTTCTACTCAAATCACTTACAGCAGTCAACAGTAGGTCACTTGCTGAGGTGTCTGAGCAAGACACTGGTTGCTCAACAGCTGCAGGGCTGCTGACCTTTGACCTCTAACCACAATATGGAAGCAAAGGGGAAGAGATTTTCTGGGTAGGACTCAATGAAGTCCAACTCAAAAAAGCACTGTTCACATGAATTTCAGCATAAAACTGCTGCTACTTAATTTGCATAAAATGAAAGCTGCATTCTGGGAGTTCTCTCAGGAGGGATTTGGCTTTTGAAAAGTCACATAACATAAACATTTTGAGTGATTGTGGCATCAGTACATGTTTATGAAACCAGCCCTTACATTATTTGAACAGTTTACTGTACATTAGGCATCATCAGTACAGTTCTTAAATGGCAGGTGTATCTGCAGGAAGCAGGCAGGACCATCTACAGTTTGAAAAACTCTAACAACCATAATCCTCTCTGCTTCCTGCTCTGATTACAGGAGTGCAGCGCCCATTCAATCTCTTTTTTGGCGCAGTGTGTTGCAACCGTTAAGGCAGCTCGTCTTATTTTGCCCTGTAATGCGCTGGGTCACCGAGGTCACCAAGGAGTGTAACCTGGAGCTGACCCACGATCCTGACGATCGGGTCAACTTGTCGGAGTGTTTGTTTGGAGTTTTAAAAGCAACACTTAGTAAAACAGTTCAAATGCAGCTTGACTGTGGAGTGGTGGTTGTTATTGGTCTGTGGCCGTTAAATCACAATCAAAGAAACAGGTGGGGAAGAGGAAATGATGTGGAAAGGTTAACGAGATGCGAAGTCATCTGGACTCAACTGCAGAGCAAACTGTTCATTTAGCATGTCCACACCTAAGAGAGGGAGATAGAAAGATTAATTTAGCAGATCCAACAAAGTTACAATACAATACATTACAATAAAGCAATTATATGCAGCTGCAGGTTAGGATAGGAAAGATCAGGAAGTATTCATAATGACCTATAAGAATAGTTATAAAAGCTTTTTCCAAGTGCTTTTATTCTGAAAGACTTTTTATGATGCTGGTCTATAACTTCTACGAGGATCTGTTTGATGCTTCTTTCTTTACGGAGAAGGATTAGGGCCACGAGAAGCGTTAGAACATTTTACATGTGGCCCTAATCCTCCGTATTTCTTGGCCGTGTCCCATTTCAAAAAATAACAATGGTTAAAATTTGAACAGTAGAGACAAAGGCTGCTGGATGGATGATGAGGAGAACAACATCCGCAGAGGCACAGACAGATACAGATGTGCAGCAGGTGGCGCAGCTGACTGAGGATATGTTGTACCTTGACGGTGCTGTCAACCGCTCCGGAGAAGAGGCGGCCTCTGGAAACGGCCAGAGCTGTTACACTACCCTGGTGTCTCAGCAGGGTCTGGGTACAGATCATGTTGTCCATACTCCACACCTGCAAATAAACACATAAACAACATTTTAAAGCTTTTATTTTAAGCAGAATATGCAAAAGTGTTTTACACACAAATTTAACTTCTACTTTCTCCTCTGAAGATTGTGTAATTTTAGCTCAGCCAAGACAATGAATTAATGAAGTCGGACTATTCTTTGAATACTTACTTTCTTATTTAAAACAGATAATGCGCACACACACGCACACACGCACAAACACACACACACACACACACACACACACACACACAGAAATGGATATACAGTCTGTCCTCACCCTGAGGGAACGGTCGTAGGAGGCGCTGAACACTTTGGTCTGGTCAGGGGTGGAGATGACAGCGAGAGCGTAAACTGTCCCCACATGACCTGTAAGGGTCCGCACCTGCTCTTTAGACTCAATGTCCCATACCTAGAGAGGAGAGAGGTGCACCTTCATCATCATCATCGTCATTATCACATCACAGTAGTTTGGCTAATATTTAGGTAGATACTTTATTGTCATCAGGACACAACAAAACTTCTGTTCTGTCTGGCAGAACTCCGCTCCTTATAGTCATAATAAACAGACATTATAAATATACATGAAATATAACTGTACATGAGACTTTAAAAATTCTCATTGAGATGTAAATGTAAAATGAAGGTGAAAACCAGTCTGTGTGTCTGTGCAGGAGTGTACGTGTGCTTGTGTCTGTCTCCCTTACATGGATTAGGTTTTCATAAGTGCCACAGACGATGTGGTGGTTGGTGACAGCAATGGAGTAGACGCTGCCCCCGCTGGTCTGTAGGACGTGAACACACTCCAGAGAGCGGATGTCCCAGATCTGCCAGGGAGGGAGAAAGAGAGAGTCAGAGAGGATGCTGGGTAAAAAAATAAGTGAAAGTGAAAGAAGAGGATGATGAAAAAGATGTGACGGTGAGTGAGTGTCCTGGACAGGGAGAGATAAACAGACATTGTCAGCAGATCAACAGATTACAGGGGCTGCTATTAAACACTGCCAACTATTTTAAGCATTCAAACACTGGTCCGACTTTTTAAACATTAAAAAATAAAGTTCATCTCTTGCATTTTAAAAAAGAAATGAGTGCAAAAAATATTTTCTGTTCAAACACTGACTTTACTATATTTGGGTCTTCTAGGAACTTTGTAGGTGTCAGTTATATAATTATGCATGAAGTGACATAATTGCAAAAATGTTCAAAGGGGTGTTTTTCACTGAATATTTGCAGCATTTGTCAAGGCAATTTCTGAAGCTAAACATTTGCTAAATGACTTCTCCAGCTAAGTATTGGCTGGAGACCGACTTCTCCACTTATAGGAATCATAAAAAACAAGCACAGTCTTCTTAATCTTTGATTTCATCTCCCTTTACTCATTCTTCATTCTCTCACAGACGTCCCCCATTCCCACAACCAGTCGCTCTCTTTTTGCTCTCTGTTCTGTTCCTCTCTTCATCTCTCTCCAGCGTCCCTGAGGTATTCATTAGTGACCAACTCCAGCAAAACAGCGGGACACACACACACACACACACACAGTACACACAGTACAATCAGAATACTTTCAACAATGAGGCAGTGAATGAAGATGACAGTAAGACGCAGACACAAAGTCCTTTTTGTATAGAGAATACAGAAACCAATTACTGGCCACAATATATCCAAATGGCTTTAACACACACACACACACACACACACACACACACACACAATCCACAGTGACTTCAACAGTTTCTATACTCCAGCTAATTAGCACCCTGAGTGTGCTCAACACTGACAACAACATATCAGCTAAAACCATGACTAAGGACCTTGACCAAGCTCCACTTTGTCACACACACACACACACACACACACACACACACACACACACACACACACACACACACACACACACACACACTTAAACGCATGTAGTACTCTATCTGTGCTAATTACTCCCGTCAATAATGTGGAGCTGTATTTCTGGTCACTTGGGCAACTCTACATAACCACAGGGCCAGTATGCACTTCCTCCTCCAGCTTTTTATTTTTATACTCCAAAATTCACAACCACCATCCTTCCACTCAAGTCTGTCTCTGGCAGACGAATCTACAGGACCTGCCAAGCACAACACTGTCAAATCTTTTTTCTGCTGCACCTCCTGATGAAATTAAAACTTGATTAACTGCATCTAGAACACTTAAAATCAGTTCAAGTCATTGCCTCGTCAAAGTATTCATTGCAGGCCTTTTATTTAATTCACAGTTTACTAAGCCCCACCCTCCTCAGTTACTATTGCTACGCCTGTCAAGCTTCGCATTTTAGCACAACACATTTTCAGTTTACAGAGATAACAGTGGCATATTTACCAGATATTCTGAGTAATTGCTCAAACAGCAAGTTTTCAGTGGATTTCAGTGGCTGACAGTGGCTTTCTACTTAATCTTTTTTATTCATTTTAAAACAAGAAGCTTTGAAGGTCTTAAATATGCACTTGGCTGGCTACATACATGTTACAATGCTAGGACATTGAGGCCACAAAGCTGACAAAAGCACGCACTTCAAGATCCATGTAGAAGACAAATAGCACTGTTCTAGTATTGCAGTGTAGAGCTAGTTAGTTCCTGTATTACGGGCCATTATGAAAAGGATTTGAGGATGAAGAAAAACAATGAGTTTCGTGACACAGGTTTGGCTGGAATTTCTGGAATGCAAAATTCCCCAAAACAAAAAAAAAATCAGGTCAGAGCTGCTATTGTTCCTCCAAACCTACTAGCACCTTGGCTCCTGCAGGGCGGATGTTCCAGTCCTGAACAGGTATACAATGTGATTAGCAAACGACACATGCCTGGCCTTTGGTAATAACACAAGGTTACTGCTGTGGGTTGAAGCAAACAAACACACAGTTTAATCCTCACTCTTTTCCTCCTGTTGCTTTTATAAAGGCCGAAAACATCTACAACCACACGCACACTGCTTCAACATGTGGAGAAATCCAAAGCGTGGCAAGTCTTCCATGCTTAGTGACAATTGTGAAACTATGACTAGACAATCAACCTATGAATTTAAATTGTGTACACCACTTCCATTTCCCCTTCACTCTCCAGCCCCTCCACCTACCTTGATGGTCTGATATGAGCCACTGTACAGGTGGTTCTGGGAGGCCACCAGTGCTCTAACCCAGTGATTCAGACCGGTCAGCTCCTTCTTCAGCTTCAGCTCTGTGCCCACGATGTCCCACACCTACACAAACAAAAATGAGGATCAGTCAAACTGAAACTTTAGGGAAAACAAACTTTACTGACTTCAAACTACACAAGAGAATACCCAAAATAATAAAACACTTAATTTAAAAACTAACAGCTGCAGTTCTTGGGGACTTCCATCAGAGAAAGTTTACAAGGTTTTATTATTACAAAGGTTTTCTGTAAAACAATTTGCTTTTCACTGCCCTTTCACTTGACACATAAACTTAGTTGCAGTAAGTCATCACTATCAAGAAACCACAACATAAACTGAAATGAGGCTACGTTTTAACTATGACACACTCATGAAAGTGCACGCACCCACTCGCTCTGTACATGGAGCTGAGTTGGGGCGGATACACACTGGTGAAAACAGTTAATTGCATGATGTCACCGAGCTGAAACAGAGAGCTGGTGGGAGACGGGAGTAGGAGGAGGAGGAGGGGGAAGAGTCAAGATGGGCAAGAAAGGAAAGTCCCTGTGTAAGAGCTCTGACATCATGCACACAGCACCACAATCACCCCTTTCGTTTAGCTCGCTAGCTTGTAACCATGGTAACAAAGACAAGGCTACAGCCATCACTCCTTACTGTTTTTCCCTCCTCACTGAGTCACACTCTCAAAACTAATTTTGCAGGTCAGCAACTACAGTTACACTAATGTTTCTGAGCAACTCTCTATGTATTTACATCAAACAACACTTAAAAACACATTTCCTGGAAAGCTTACATTATTTAATTGACTATTATATTATACTTTTAAATCTTGTAGTAACTTTTTTGCCAATCTAGATTCCACTTAAACCCCTCTACTCAAAAAGCCAAACAATATTTTGGCTGCTGTTGACTTGACAAATGCTCTATACTTTTACAGAATCCATCCACTTCTCCATTTATCTGATACTGAGATTCTGATCCATGCATTCATCTCTGTCCTAAACACACTTCAGATGTTTTGACCTATAAAACACTACAAGGGATAGAACTGCTCAGATCTTAAAAATAAGGCTGGTTTCGGAGGATTTTCACTTTGTGGTCCCTATCTGTGGATCAGTCTTCCTACTTATGTATAAACAGCTCCTTCTTAGGAAACCTTGAAGGCCAGAGGCAAAACTCACTTCATGTCTTTGCCCTTTGTTGATTTTACACCCATAGTTTTCGATGATTTATCTGTACTTATTTTTATTTGTTGTCTTACTTTTAATAATCTGTTTGTTGTTCTTTATGTTAATCGTTCTGTTTACATTGCTGTAAAGGGTATAGATACATTTTCATATGATAATGCACTTTAAATAAACCCTGACATGAGGAAAATAAACTGATGCCTCTGCAGAACGCTTTAAAAATGAGGGAACAACACAACATACACTGGGTGATACATCATGTACATAACTGTACCTTGATGGCCTTGAGGGAGCCGCTGAACAACATGTTGTGGGAGGAGACCAGTGTACATACAGGGTTGTCGTGGGCACGGATAGTATTGACTTTCTGCAGGGTCTGGATGTCCCACACCTACGCAAGATGCAAATTGGCAGGACGACAAAAAGACGGAAACAAACCTTTTCAAAAACCATTCAAGCGTTAGTGTTAAGTGTTACTTTAAAAACAGGAAGCAGAGAAGTGAACATTACTTACAATGATGGTGCAGTCTGCAGAGCCACTGTATAGCCTGTTTCTATGGAGACGAAAAAGAGATAACCGAGTGTGATTCCCAGTCGATATAAAGCTTATGATCACAGTGTGTGTGTGCTTAGGTGCATGTGTGCATTTTATTACCCCTGGATACACAGAGCCAGTACGATGCCATCATGACCCTCAAGGGTTTTCTGACACTTGTAGGTGGTGCAGGTGTCCCAGACCTGAGGGGAAAGGAGGACATTCATTAACATATTGCTAAAAATGACATTCCTGTTTGTGTGTGTGCATCTTTAGGCTGCAACCTGAAGCTATTTTTTCCACTTTCCAAAGGCCTTTTTTTCAGCACATGCTAAATAATGTGTCTTCTCACGTTTGAGTAAGTGTATATGGAAAACAACTCCATAGTTTCCAATACACGGCTGTGGGCAGAAGTTATCAGAATCTCTCTGGAGGTGGGCAGTGTAAGTCTGTGCTCAGACTCAAAATAGCACTGCTTCAAAAAACAAAACAAAAAAAAAACAGAGGCTGTATTGGTGTGGCCATGTTGCTACAGGTGCTGGTACTAGGGAGAAGATTGAATATAATCCAAGTCTAGTCTGAGTTTGACAGCCCTCTACCACATCCAAAATGTGTCCATGAAATAATCAAGGAAAATGTGTTTTCAGTGGTGTTAATGGCAGTCTGAAAATGGCATTGTTCATTTCCCTTGAGTGTGATGCGTTGATGTTACCTTGATAGTCTTATCTGAGGATCCTGAGAAGAGCAGGTCTCCAGTGGAGTAGACACACAGACACCAGACGGGACCCTGGTGGCCAACAAACGTGCCCTTACACTTGAAGATCTGCTGGGGGTCGTATGCTACACACAGGCACAGAGATGGGAAAGTCTGGATATGCATTTCTCACTGGAAACTACACAAGCGAGGTGTATATAAAGAATAGAAACGGGAACAGTTAGGTAGGTGAGGAATGGAGGAAGGAAGAGACAGATAGAGATTGGTGGAGGAAAGTGAGTGGGAGTGAGGGAGAGGAACGGCCAGAGAAGGAAGTCAGAGCTACAATTGGCATTTCAGAATCAACTCTAACACTGAAATCACTCAAAACTTGACAGGGACCAGTTCTTGGGAAAGTTTTACCAAATGTCTTCCTCCACTGAGAGAGGTGAAGAGTAAAGGAGGGCAGACAGGCAGATACTTACAGCCCAGAATTCCCATGTTGAGCCTGGCGTTGATGTGGGACAATTCATCCTGCAGAGACACAGAAAATGAATATTAAGTATTTTATAAGCTGACTGCAAACTCCTGTCCTTTTATTCTGGCTTCCTAATTAAACTTTTATTCTCACTAATTTGTCTCTGCGTCTCTGAAAGGTGCACACACATACACACACACGCACTTACGTTAAGCATGGAGGCATCTCTACGAAATTCCATCAGGTCCTCGCTCAGTTTACTCTGGTTCTCATCCAACACATCTGAAAAACACACAGGCACAATAACTTTGAGGGAGGTAATTAAGGATGCACCAATCCAGCTTTTTCGCCACCTTTTTCTCCCCTGATACTAATCCCCATACCCAAACTCAGTGTGTGAGTGTCATATATACCAAGTACAGATTCAACATTAGTGCTCTTCGTGTATCATGTCTATACCTTCAGATTAGACTGAGTTATAACTCCATGTGCCATTTTTAGCACAAATTGCAGCAATCAGGTTAAAGTACCTTTGTTTCCCATCATGAGCTGTGTGTCACAGCCACTGCTGCTGTTGATACACCGGCTCAATGAACAGATCAAAGTGTTAGTGTGTTAGTATAAAGAGCACAGTGAGGTCTAGTTAACTTGGCTAAAATAGTGAGTCCATGTGTCACTCACAAACCCTGTTTGGTTGCTATTTCAACAATGAAAACCAAAGAAAAAAAGCACTTGTTCCTCAACAGACACCTCTGTAGTGAGCAAGTAACTAATAGTGCACCTGCTCCACCAACCTGTTCAGTGGAGCGGATCCTTCTAATCTAAATGTGTAAACATGTAAATAACTTCCTTAAATGGTGTAAAGAAGAATCTAATCTTATAAGCAGGTGAAATAAATGACTTCATCGTCTCCTGAATCTCACCAAATTTGAGTTCCAGGTTCTTCTCTAGCTGATCTAATTTCTCTGATAGTTTGCCCAACATGGAGCGCAGGAAGGCAATATCTTGGTCCTTCTGGGCCAGAGTCAGCTGCATCTCATGGAACCTAACGGGGTCAAAGGTCGGAGATCACACACAGATCGATCAGAGAAAATAACAAGTTCATTTCACTGAAGCGCTGAAATTGTTTAATAGACAGAAAGGATCCAGTTCAACCAACATTTGTACAATTGAATACTTAGCTCTTCAGATGAGAATATATAAGGTCTTAAATTTTTATTTCAATCAACAGCGTCAGGTCTGCTCACCTGTCATCGGTCTGCTGCAGAAACTCCTTCAATCCCTCAAATTTACACACCTCCAGGTGTGTTTCATACGTGTCTTGGTTACCGATGAACGTACAGCTGTCGTGGAGCAGAAGAGAGGCAGATGAGCAAGTGATGAAATATAAACAAGACTAGTTGAGTTGTATCTTATATAATATATAAGAAATGTAGGAATGTTAAATTATTTCTTAACGTGTGTGTTTGTAGGACTCACCCATATTTGGAGTGTGGACATTTGATGTGCTCACATTCTTTGAGGTGAGCCTCCAGGTTCATGGTGAGCAGCGGGGGGCAGGAGGGGTTGTTGGGACAGCGGACTGGCCTGTAGTCACAACTGGCCTCATGTTCTCTGTTGAGATACAGAGAGTTCAGGATGAAAAACAGTAAGTAAGAGCACAGCAATTTGCTGCGCTGTTTTACAGTAAGTCATATTACATTCACAGAGAAGCAGTGGAAATCCAACATCTTATCAAATCTTTATTCCTTACTTCCGTGTGGACAGTTTGATAGTGAACGGGCAGCCCAGTGGGTCCACCTCGTACGCTCCAGGCTTCCCGGCCACTGTGGCATTGGAGGCTGTGGCCCCTGCCGCACCACTGGCTGTGGCCCTGCAGCCGTATTTACAGTGGATGAACAGCTCTCCTATCTGCTCTGCTACCGCGATGTTGTTCACCACAACCGTCAGCTTAGCTGCATCCACTGGGCACTTGTCTGTGAGAAACACGAACATGACGGTAAGGTTATGATAAACAGCACTTTGAACTACAGTCCTAGCACTAATACATCTAGATGAAATATAACCATTGTTAATCTTATTAGTGCCATGTAAAAATGTCCACCATGAAATAGGTCTATTACACTTTAAGACTCACCTGAAGTCAAGGCACATCGTCTGCAGAAGGTGTGCTGAGGAAGGAGTGAAAAACAGGTGTCGTGAAATTTTCAAGTCAACAATTTTCTTGTTCTCATTATAATAATAAGTTTAATCACAAATGACTGTACTGAACCTACTACTGCTACGCCTGTCAAGCTCTGCATTCTCATTAAAACACATGCAGTTTGTAATGACAACAATGGCAGATTTACCTCTCGAATTGCTCAATCATGTTCTAAACAATGGCTCCTTGATTTCAGACATTGCTGGAGTGTAAACTTCCCAAAATCCAATAAAAAGCAGCAAGTTTCTGGTAAAGTGAGCCGACAATCTGCTACATGTGGCTGTGCTTCAACATAAATGTGAATACAATATGTGTTATTCACGATGAGGGTTTTTTTTATGCAGCCTATAACCCCACAAAATAATGTAGTATGAAGTGGCCCTGGCTTTGGAAGTAACACTGGGTTACTACTTTGGGGAGTGAGCTACTTAGCTAAACATGCTAATGTTTGTAGTTTAGGTTCAAGCGGACAAACATACACTGTTTAACCCATTATTTGCACTTCTACAAAGATGTGTCATCAAACACACTCTTCCAAATACAATGTACATATGTGTGCAATTGCATTTCATTAAAAAAAAAGTTTTTACAGGAAGATGGACAGATGGAGGAAAGGCTGTAAAAGGACATAAGTTAACATACCCCACATGTGGTGATGACAGGGTCCTTGAAGACGTTACAGCAGAGCTGGCAGCAGAGTTTTACTGACGGCTGTTCAGCAAACACCTGGGGTTCCTGCACACAAACACAAATTTGTTAATTTCTCAGCTTTTGGTTTCTGCTCCAAAACTATCTTGTAATTGTGTCTTTATATGTTTAAGTGTCTATGCACGTGTTCATAAATGTGAGTGTGACCATATGTTTTTGTTTACTGTCATATACTGTATGTGGTAATGTGTACAGTATGTTTGTGCAGGGGCATGATACCGTGTCTTCCTCCTCCTCATGCAGAGAAAAAGTGGAGCGCAGAGACATGTTGGACTCGGAATGGAGAGATCGAACTGAGATGGCCGAATCAGACCTCCTAGGAGTACCAATGGGAGGCTGAGGGAGGCAGTGGAAAGAAGAAAAGGTCATAGCCTATTCATACATCAATAGTACAATAGTATTTCCAGATATGTGGGCTCTTGTGCACAAGTTGTACAACAGGAATTCATTCCAGATGTTTTTTTTTTTCACCCCAGGCAATTTTAAAATTAATGCTTTGAGAGGCTTTATTATAAATGTTTGTGAGTTTTCGAATTCATTATGTTGGACTGCAAAAACATAACATGTAAAAATGTGGGTGTATGTACCATTCCATCGTCATCATCGCGGGGGGAGTAGGTTAGAGTGCTTGAGGAGGAAGGAGTTCTTCTGTGCGATTTGTAGGTGCTGGACCCTTCTGCTGAAAACATATTAAGACAAGTTCACAAGTAAGAATACCAGACTAACACAAACAAAAAGAGAAACAGAAACACAGAGGAAGAAAGAGCATTTTGAGAAGAGAAGTTTATTAAGTATGTCACCTTTAGCTCCTGCAGCCACAGCTGAGAAGGTTGGGCCAAATGAGGCCTCCATCCTGCTCTGCAGTGAAGAAAGGAGGGCAGATGGATAGATAGACAGTCAACTATCAACTCTCTTAAACAAAAAGTGTAATTATAACAGGAATCCATCACACAACACAAGTAAAGTCTGGGTATTTAATTAAAATCTCTCTCCATGCTACAGTCTCACCACGCTGCTGGAGTGTGCCGGGGGAGTGTAAGGGGTGCTGGGGATGGCTGCTGTGGTAGCAGCTGCTGCTGCTCCTCCGGAGTATCAGTTGTAGCGAGATGTTTTACCACTGCTTATAACCCGAAGCACACACACATGCACGAGGAAACACTTGCAGCTAGCTGGACTGCTAGGCCTGGGAAGAGGACAAAGAGGCATGCAGAGAGGTGAAGAGGAATGAAGGGCATTAGTGAAGAACAGAGTGGGAGAGACATGTTGTGACACAAAATAATTATAACACTGGTGATATTCTGAGCAACACTGCAGTAGCCTGGCTGAAAACAGGATAAATACATAATGCTGGACATAAGTTGGCTTTATGTTTTAACAGAGACAGAGAAAAACACACACCCACACTTGGCCCAAAAATCGTGTGCAAATGCCAGCGGCTACAATACAGCTTAGACCTACCTAAGACGAGAGGCAACGCAGTGAGAAATAAGTGAATCATGGAGCTTGTACAGTTGAGTTACTGTTGTTGAATGGAGGTTTGACCTACTTTACTGGCTTCAGGCACAACAACACAATCAACCATAATGATTCCACAGAAATCATTACAGCAGAGAAGACTGTTTATGGTTTAGTTTCTCAACTGGATTGTTTTTTATAGTTTGTAGAAGTCTTAAGCAAAGTGAGAGTCCGAGCACAAATTCAATCAGCAATGGCTGAATACATTGAGTCATTGAGTCAGTAATTTACAGGTTAGAATACAAAAAAAAGTTTGAAGCAGGCTTGTCATAATATTGATTTTATTATGCTGTAGTTTTGCTTTATTTGTATAGTATAGAAAAGTATAATAGAAATGTAACATATTATACTGGGGATTAACTCATCTGATACCCAGGATTGGCATCTATGCCAAAAGATCCTGTGTATCGGATCTGACCTCATTCAGGGTTTTGGGTATCGGCCATGATGTGAACAATCTACATTAAATACAGCTCCTTTTTTAAATAACATTATAAAATTCCATGTTCTAGGTATCAATAAATCCCTGGCCCATGTTCCCTCTGTGGATTCAGTCCACACAACAGGGATTTAGACACAGATGTTATAAAAACGGTACTCAAAGTAAAAAATATGGATCGGAGCACCTCTAATATATACAAGTTCAAGCAAAATTCAAGGCACAGTTTCAGTCAGCAGCAACAGCTAAAAACAGGAAGTTAAGATTTGCAAAAATAGCCAGCTCTCATTTAAAATCCTAAATTGCAAATTATACATATACTGTACATAAACTACACAGCATTACACTAATGCTTTTAGCTTCCTTGCTTAAGTTAGTTAGTAATCCTCCAGAGACATACACACAGCTGAAAAAAATGGGAAAAACACACAACAGCTGTCTGACTAAAGGCAGCACTGACCCCAAATCTTATCAACACTTCATGTGGAAACCTGTTAACGTGTTCAACATCTGCGAACACCCAGAGGAAGGCAGGGAGGCAGGGAGGCAGAGAGGAAGGGAACAAGGGAACAACACAGAGACGAAGTAAAACCAAAAACCAGTGACCCGGACAACTAGACACTGATGTAAACAGAAAGGCATGCGGGCTGTCAGCTCATATGGTAACAGGCTGCACAATCTGCCAGTGAAACTATCCAGGACCTCTAATCCGCTCCAACCAGCGTCACTGTCTCTTTTCACAAGCCAGGAGATTCCCGTAAAGAGGAACCTCGACACCCAAGGGGGGCGGAACACACGAACCGAACCAAAGTTGAATAATGACAGCTAGGTGGCTAAATATTCAAACATACAAAATATGACTTTAACAGTTCCACTTGTGTTTGCCACTTTCAACGACAGCATACAATGCAGTTTTTTTTAATCAACAGTCATCTTTTTAACAACCATGTATAACTGCGATAACTAGCAAGCTAAAGCGGCTTGTTTGCTAGCTTAACTTAGCTAATGTTACATGTTCCATTAGCAATCACTGACGCTAACGGTCTTTGGAAAACTCTGCTAACCACCAACGGAAAGACTGCGTTATTTTGTGGTCAGTGAGGGAATTGTGTTGAAAATGGCATGTTTTTAATTTGTGGACTTACCATTATTTTTGTCACAGCACAGCACAGCACAGACACTGCTGACGAAATCCCAAATCTTCCCTTCTCTCTGCCTCACATACACGCAGCTGAATTCCCGCAGTGTGTCGTGGGACATGTAGTAGAACGCGTACTGATGTCCCTCGATGTGAACCCAGCTCTCCACTGTTGGACTACGTTACCCACAATCCACTTCGCGGGGCTGCTATTGGACTCGGTTCTGTCAGTATTCCGCAAACCAACTGCAAAGCTCAGTATTCCCAAATATATCCACATTCTCTCCGATACTGCGACGTTATTGGTTCTCACCTGGACCGAGCCATCATGCGACGGCCGCCACCATCACGTTTTACGATGAACGCACGTGCATGGTGGTGTGATGTTGAGAGATACTAACGGGGAAATACTGGACCGTGCCGCAGCAAGCATAGATGCAATTTCATTGTCACATCAATACCTTAAGACAAATGATATCATAAGGTTTTTGTGGCACATTAGCTTTCTATACATGAAGGTGATAGTAATAACATATACACACACACACACATACACACATATACAGTGCATTACATATATATATATATATATATATAAATATATACAATGCATTACATATATCATCCATTATGTATGTTGCCATTTTCTCTTCAAAGAAAAGTCAAAAGACGACACAAGCACTATATACACATACATGCACATTTGCACATTGTAAATTAGGTGAACTTCTAATAGAGTAGACAATACATGTACCACCTACTTGAACAACACAGGTCAAATCAAAACTTGCATTGAAGGAGGTGGAGTTAATAATTCTTAATGTTTGTAAATGTAGTGCAAATGAGTGTGAAACTGTACAGAGGGGGCTAATGAAAGCTAGAGGAGAGTGTTCATGTCTGCAGGTTCATGGCAGGCTAGTAGTAAAAGCTATGAGTCACACGGCTTCTTCAGGTAATGAATGACGCTCTCTGTCCTGAGTCACTAGCTGCAATACCTTTCATCAGGACTTGGTGTCAGCTCTAATAATTTTTAAGCTTTGCAGACAAATATCTCGCCTATAGTACACATTAGTGCAGTAAGAGATTAGGTCACTTTTAATGCCTTTGGTAGAATTGTTGAAGCTAAAGTTTAAGGTAGGGTATTGTTCAGTCTGCTTTAGATGTAGGACCTATCTAACTCATTTAGGTAATATCCTTCAAGTGAGTCCATGTCACACACAACTCTTCTTCAGTTGCCTACAGGGGATGAGTTGTGCAAGGTGTTTTTCATTTTGAAGTAATTCGGTTTTGAATGATTACCTCATACTCTGATCTTTCTGTGTGGGGGACATGACTTGTCAAGTTGGGAAACATCTATTTCTTAAGTGCAGCTTGATGCAACAGCTTTCACACAAAGCATTTCACAGAGAGCAAATTTTGCAAGATAAAACAAAACATAATCCCACGCTCCTTGAATGAAATCTGCAAATGACAAAAAAAAGTATACCAATGACATTTATTATAGAACTTGCTGACGCCTTGTTTTCACCAGAGGAGGGCGCTGCTTATCCAGATGTAGTCAGAGCAATGGGCTTAAACAACCTCTTTATGACTGCATGTCTCTTTTTTAAAAAAGGCTGAGGCATAAAAATGATACAAATGCAAATGCAAAATTTTTATTCATAGTGGCTTAAAATCTATGATAATATATTAACTTGTTACCACAACAGATAATGTAACAAGTCCAGGCATTTTCACAGAAAACTTACTGTGACTCTTGAATAGAACAGAGCCATTATGTTTTATTTAATAGTGACATCAGTGCTTTTCCTACTATGTCAAGTCAAAATATCTGCTGGGAAAAAGACACAAATCCCATTTAAAGGCCGTGCACGTCCAAAGCAAACCAGGTGATTTTAATTATTTTGACTGATTAAACCTTCTCACAGGACTGTGTGGATGTGACTGTGCCTGTTAAGGTGGGACAAATTACTTTTCTCAAGTAATGCATGGCACTGTTCAGCCTGATCCGAGGTCTAATCAAAGAGAATGATTGAAAACACCTGTGTGGATGTGTAGAGCCTTTAATACATACATTAATACATATACAGGTGTATACACACTGAGGTGTATAAAATAGTTCCTTCTGAAATGGAGCATAAGTACTAAGTAATATAAAATGGAAACACTTACATACGCTTGGGCAGATATTTGATCATTTTGAATGTCACAATATTCCATACCATATGCAATATATTTCATTTTATGGAAAAAATAATATATGGATTTTGTTTTTGCCCAGCTGCTGAATCTGAACCTCATTTCATTGCTTTGCTTACTGTACATAGTATCTTGGTATGTGACAAATAAATCTTTGAACTGCTGTTTAATGGCAGCAATTTATACCTGAAACATAATAATATAATTATATTATAAACCCCCACCCCCACTGCATTAAAAAATATCAATATTTGTGCTGGAGTGTATCAAAATATTAAATTTTGGATATCACCCAAGCAATTATCTCAAAATTTTGCTAAATACAGCACTTGAGTAAATGTACTGACTAAAATAATACATTTTAAATTAATGCTTTTTAATATAAAGTTAAATTTGTCTATTGTTATACAAAATGTTTCACAACCTTTACCCAGGACGACATTACATATTTAGAGTGTCGTAAATAATGAGTTATCAGTAGAAAGTTTAACCTCTGTTAACTCTCACAGCAGTGTGATATGACGCGATATGCAGGGAAGACAGACGCTGCTGGACTCTGAAGGAGGAGAGTGGGTCTTTTATCACCACACATGGGGCCAATCCGTGCAGCTCTGCAGCCTGGATACAGTAGGTGCATGTGAATAGATGCCCACATGTACAGAGAGAGGGAGCTGTAAATAGAAAGACAGAGAGACCAGGCCTGAATGCCGTAATGCAGCCATGAATAAGAGATGATTTGAATGCAGCTTTGTTGAAGTGTGCACACACACACATGCGTATGCCAAATACACACACACACACACACACACACACACACACACACACAGCTCCATTAGAGGAAGCCCAGGCCATTAGTAGTTTTATCTTCTTTGTGTGAGACAGCACTGAAAAGACTCTCCTCTCCATCACCCCCAGCACACACACACACACACACACACACACACACACACACACACACACACACAAACTACCAGCTTCAACAGCGACACACACGTGTGCAGACAGCCCCCCTCTGTCTCCCTGATGCAGATGTTTTGGACGGGTTGATACACTGTTTTAATGGCGATCACAACAGCAGAGCAGCCTCTCGAGTCCACAGGGAGTGATTCAGCTTCATTCTTCATTTTCAAAAAGCTGTCTCTCCTTTTCATGCTGATAAGACGCCTCAAACAGCTGACAGCGGGTACAAAATATCTTTGCCAGTCTCTCTGAATGTAATGCAATTACAAAAGGTTTCATTGTGTCACGTCGTTTCAGTCTTCATTCACAAAACATTTGCACTCCTGTGCAGATGACCGTGCCTGTAGCAGCTGACAGTGTGCACAAAGCTCTCCCACATGAGCTCGCTTCCAATGTGACATTAAAATGTTTCACTGAGTCATGGTGACAGTTATTTTATAGTAATCAGAAACAGCTGCCTGCATAGATTCTGTCTCTCCCACACACAAACACAAACATACAGCACATAAACAAGTGAGCCAGCGAATGAAGGTAATGGTAAAGGGTTTTGATGTAGCCTCAGTTCTTGTAAACAGTAGGTTGGCAATGGTTCTCTTTATGTGAACTTGGCACCGAAAACTTTGCCCTCTGCAGCTGTTAATCCCGAAAGAGGCAAGATGTGCAAAAAGCTGATCTGTAGAATCTGAAAGACAAACGCTCCTTTGAGTTGTAGGTGAGTAGTTTTTAAGTGGAAGTCAGATTCAAAGACCTGCATTTCTCATGTCATTATGTATCCTTATAAAATCAGTTTGTACGTATGTACTGAGCGCAAACTCAGTGACACCTTTACACATAGCAACCGAGCATGTGCATGTGTTTGTGTGCACATTACAGTGCACTGTGTTTGTCCTATATGTTACACTCCATGTCTGACTGTGCAGAAATGCAGAAAAAATAAAGAGAAACTTGCCATTAAACCGCAAAAACTTGTTTTCAAATATAAAATTGCCGTTGATAACATTAAGTATGCATGA
Organism: Seriola dumerili; assembly: GCF_002260705.1. NCBI lineage: Eukaryota > Metazoa > Chordata > Actinopteri > Carangiformes > Carangidae > Seriola > Seriola dumerili. The sequence goes on from NW_019174368.1 coordinate 1,320,686, forward strand.
CTAAAAAAAAAAAAAAAAAGGCAAAGTTAAATTGCAGCAAAAACATCCTTGAGAATAATTTATTAGGACTTAAACACTCAAAAATCATCTGACCTGTGTATTTCGACTGTGTGGGTGTGTTTTGTTCAGACTGACATTGACCTGGCAACATAAGCAACATTTGTATAATTATACCTGTTTTAAGAGTCTTAATCACAAAATGGGGCTGTAACAGACAGGATTATTACCAGAATAATTCACAAGTCGCTTGAATATCGCCTCTAATTGATAGTGGATTTTTTTTAACTGTCTGGAAATCTCAGCGTGCAGGACATTTTCAAACTGAGACCCAAGAGCAAACAAAATTTTGGCATTTGAATCTACTCTTCTACTTGTTCCAGAAAATAATAGACTCACCAACAATAGCTTAACCTTTTCATCTTCCCTGCCACTAAAATTGAATGCAACAAAACACACCTTCATTTATTTGTTTATATTCACAGCATGCACTGTAAATGCAACACAGAAACACACCTTACACATTTGTATTTCTCAAAATGCTATGCAACAATATACTACGTTATATAGTATGTATGCTTCTCAATATATCTGAGTTGTATTTCTTTGCACGGTGTGAGCTTTAATTTACCTTTGCCAACATTGTGTTATTTAGGGCGCAGCAGAAACAAGCTACAAACACATCACTTATTAGATACACCTTTCAAGTTGGTGCAGCAATCATGTTTGCAAACTCTTTTCTATTCACACATTAAGCAGATAATGAGCAACACTAGCATTCATTTAAAGTCTTGTACAAAATCACATTCACTTCACAGTGCGCCACATTTTCCCTCTGCCATCTTGTTTGAGCGTTTATATTTATCTACTGTACAGTGGCCTCAAAAATTCCACAACGGAGCACAAAAAGTAGTGCCCACGGCATGTACACTTCTTTCTGCAAACAATCCCAAAGAGCAATGTGCTGCATTTTATATATTAGAAAATTACTGTCATGCATCTCTACAGCTGTCAGTGACAACAGAGAATGATCAATGGGAAGTTTCCCAAATCTCAATATACTGCTCACTACTTAGTAAACTACAGTGTTTAGAGGATGAATAAACAAGAGCCCCTTTCAGACACAGCCTTTGTCAGATGTTTGGTGCTGGGGTAGGTATTTATGTACAGTTTATCTTTTAAGCTTTCTATTTGCAAAACCAATGCTATAAGGGAATAAAACCATAAAGTTGCAGAATGTAAAACCACAACAATGAGTGTAAAGATGCTAAATTGCTCCGTAGAGCCGAGGGAAAATGCCGAGTTGGTGACAGTTCTCTGTGGGTTTGTCACTGTGATTGACTCCTTTCATGAACAAGTGTTTGATCCATTGTTGATGTAAAATATTAATTTGAGCCACTCTAAACTGTAAATTTGCACCTTAGGAAAGACACACAGACTGCGGTTCAGCTTTATAAAATATATAAATATATTGTAACAGCTAGTGTAAGTAAAATAAAATTGTACAATAAAAGCTAATTGAACCACATTTGAAAATGTAATATATACATGCTTACCAAACTCGTGCATGACTCTGCCACCGAGCAGATGGAAAACAAAGAATATACACAATCGACAAGGCACCAAACACACACACTTATATGTACACACTTGACCTGGATAGAGACAACAGGGTGGCAATTCTCCCCATTGACTGGGTCCATTAGAGGCCAAAGTGCAGCTGAGCCACATGCTGTACAGCCACAAAGAGACACACAGTGGATTACAGAGAGACAGCCAGGCACACATAATGGTGGAGTGGGTGGGGGCGAGTCTGGGTTGGGGGTGGAGGATGGGAGTGAGGGAAAAAACAGAGTGGGATTTAGTCTATTTTCATGAAGGTTCCATTTTTATATTATAAACATATTAACAGCTTGGTATTATGCGTCGTTCTCATTTAATTCCATTGATTGTTCACTCAGAGTCTATTCATAGTGAGACGGGCCAACACACAGATTTGTCTGACATTTTTCTCATCAAAGTAAGACATTTTTTATTCATTCGCTGAGATGAAAACTTTTCTGAATGATGGCAGACAGGGGCTGAGGTCAGGGGAGTTCAATGTTTTAGTGCAGAGAGGGAAGATGAGACAGGCTTTAAGAGGGAATCGAATATTCCCCTTACGGAACGTGATGTGGACGAGTGGATGTTTTTAGAAACAGAACAAGAAACACCCAGGCAATCCTCTCTCTGTTTCAGTAATCTACTAGTCCAAATTACCCCTTCCATCATTTCATTTCTCTTTTCCACCCCCGTTTCTCAGTTCTTCTTTTTTTTTTCCAGTAATGTAAAGCTGAGGTTTCTAATCTGAGCTTCCATCTGAGATGTGTGTTATGAATTAATGATCAGTGCTGAGTAAGACCCTGTCTCTAAGTGCTGCTCGTGCTCACATCACCACCACTGCTGCCCCATCTGTGTGTGTGTGTGTGTGCGCGTGTGTGTGTGTAGGGGTGTGTGTGTGTGTGTGCGCGCGCGCACGTGTTTCCAGTTTTAAATATGCTCCACCTTTTTGCACGCGAGCAGAGGCGATCAACCCCTTCACCAACAATTACTGACAGTTAAATCTCAGATATAACCTTTTCCTTTCAGTCATATTAGCAAGTGACAGTTTGAAGAAGCAGATGGATATAGGAGAACTAAGTTCCCCTTTCCAACTGAATCTGCTGCAGATCATACAATAATGACTCCCCTCATTTGAAGACAAAACCTAAAAGGGGGGAAAAAACAATAATGATACAGCATCCATATTGACAGGGAAAGTGAAATTTCACCTTGATTTTCCCCGATACGATCCAGTGAAAACCTTAATTCTCACATTTTTTCTCAGTTGCTTAAAGGAGCAATTTGTAATTTTTGCAATTGCTATATAGCCAGCGTTAGCATTAGCAGCTGTTTACTTAACCATAGAGGAAATGTTGTGAGTTCAGCATCAAACTTCATTCCTTTACTCGACAGGAGCTGTCAGGGCTGGAAAGCAACGGGCAATATTAACTCTCGTTTCTATCGCATCTTCTCTTCTACTGAAGTTAGCATGCTAACCAGCTAGCCCAGACCAGTCTTGTCACTTCCAATAGCATCTCACTGTAGCCTCTAATCTGCCCCGAAGACGTAACGCTGCTCAGACAGCGTATTATAACCTTTGAATTATAAAGACTGTAGCAGCAGTGCGTTTTGCCCAACATGTTGTATATGTGTTTGTGAAATGATAGCTGAGGATTTGATGTCTGCTTATATAAGCGCCAAGTTGCAGTAAATACTGAGGAGGAACATGTTCAATTGTAAGATATTTGTAGCGTGATAAATATGCCACATTACTGAAAATAGTAAACATTTATGTTTGAACTGTTATGATGTTGAGTTGTAATATTGCGCAAATGAGGATTTATAGTATTACAAAAGCAGTGTAACCAAGGCTAACTGCATCGCAGGGTCAACAGAAGAAAACAATATATGGATTTTCTGTGAAAGCAACAAGAAATGCATCTAACGAAAACAAGTTATGTAGTGATGAGGTGTTTATACTTTTGTTTCCTTCATTTTTCTGAAATTTTGCACGTCCACTTACACACCCAAAGCCATGGCATCTGATGATGGAGACACAGGTTTCCCTGCATCTTGTTTCTAAAAAGACATGAACCATTAATTTAATGTTGATGTTTGTCAGCTCTATTTGTCATGTCTGTATTTTATATTTTTATTATCTTTTAGTCTTTGTGTCACATTGTGCAGAGGTCCTGATCACCGATCTGTATGGTGAACTGGTTTTATTAAACCATCAGACTTTCTCTAATGGAGAGTCAGTAATCTGCTGAACGACGTCTAATCCCAACACACCAAACACAAACACACACACACACATACACACACACTCACACACATACAGAACATAGTATGCAATCTCACAGCACATTTACACAAAGAGCTGTAATCTAATCTAATCCAAACCCTCTTTATCGACTGTGAGGACTCATCAAATATGTCACACCATAAATGACATCAGATTAATGGGCATGGGTGAAATGAGGGAGACTTCCTGGATTAAAAACCTAACAGCTCGTCAACAGCCTGAAGCCAGCAGGTGTTTTCACAGCCGCCTGTGTGGAAGGAGAAACTGCAAGGCGGCCTCGTTGTTACAGAGACCGCCTTAAATGGAACCGAGCCACAGTTAATGATATTAGTTTTGCTTTTCCTGCAATCAAAGCAGGCAACGTGTATTGTGAGGTCCAAGATTCATCAAGACTGAAAAGACTTCAGCTCAAGAGTGAAAAAGAGGAATAACTGCAAAATAGGAAGTATTTGTTTTCCAACAAAGTGTTTTTACAGAAATATTTTGTATCAGTTCACTTTTAAATACTAATTTATATCCACCAAAGAAAGGAAAAATATCAACTTACATCATGAAACTTCTACTGTGACTTTTACTTGCTATTTCTGGTAGAAATACATAATGTACTTGTCATGCAGTTGTAATATGTATCATGAAACAAAAAATGACTGAGCCATTATTTTTTGGTTGGTCCACCACTGTGGTCCAGACAAAAATATAATTACTACTGGGTGGATTGCCATGAAATCCAATGAATGATACTGATGATAGAGATGCAATATCTTATTAGAACTGGCATAACAGTGCATATTTTCAGACAGTGTCTCCAGGATGACATTTATCGAGTTGCACTTAGTTGTTCACAGTAAAAATGCCACAAATAGTTGTGTAACAAATGAAAGAGGAGAGCTAGTGAGATAAGTACACAACGCCTGGCTCTTCTCTCACCTCCGCACAGCTGGCCAACCACAGCGCAAAGTGGGTGTGAAGGTCGGATCATCAATAAATTTGCAGGAGGAGTTGATTTCTGGGTGTGTGTAGTGACAAACTGGCAGAGAATAATCAACCAACTCTGCTGTTCCCTTCAGCTCTAAGAAGCGTTTTAGCATGTTTTAGCCTATTGTTTTTCATTTAGTGAGCGTTTGATTGTTTTGATCCAGTCTCACAGCTCTCATCAGACAGCTGTTTTCACCGAAATACCTTGCAATAAACCCAATGTACACTGTACTAACCCCAGCAGGAAACAGAAGACTGGGAGACATTGAAAGCAGATTGTCTACTCTGCAGTTAATTAGTTGCAGAAAATACTATGAATGCAGAAAGCTAAAACTGCAGTTGCAGAAATGCAGAATTTTGCTGTATAGCAGTTGCTAGCAAAGACAACAAAGTCAGTAATGCTTATAATTTGTTGTCCACATGGAGAGGTCTCTGTTTTTGCTTGTGCTTTCAAACTAAAACTGTGCCAGCAGTGTTTCCAAAAGTCTCTGTTTCAGGCGCTTGAAAACTCCAGAGTAGTGTGGACAGCTTGTATAAACGTTGCAAAAGAGATGCATTTTAAACCTAAAGTGCATTAGTGTGAATGCAGCCTCAGCAAACAGTTGATGAACATGCTGTATATCTCCAGGTAAGTGATAAGGGTATTTCAGTCTAGTTAGAGAAGCACAGCTCTTTAGCTGACCTTCCGAATCAATAGTGTCAAAGAAAAAAAAGAAAACCCTTCAAGGTTTTTCTAGGACAGTGAGACAGCCAATTTCCCGGTCATTTCACACCTTCTGTGTAAGTGGTTGACCGCTTCTGCTCCCAGCGTGCACTCTGGCTCCAGCAGCACAGTGGTGGCAGGTACAGGAAATCATCTGCCATCCAATGGAAATGGATTTTTTTTTTTCCAGGGGGACTTTAAAGAGCAGCAGACCATGACCCTAAAAGGTGAAAGGAACTAATTCCAACCAGCCAACATCCTGGTATCTCCGCTCTCTCTGAGACGGTCACAGCTCTTAATGGAGCCTGTAAAGTGTGATATCGGTTAAAGTCGGGGGAGAGGAGGGTGTATGATAACTAAACTAAATTAATTTTCCCTTCATCTCTCCCAGTCCTGTTTTAGCATCTTCCATCTTCACAACATATATTACACAAATAATATAATGTTTAGGTTTTAAAAAATAGAATAACCCAACAATGACAGTATATAGTAGTACAATAATGACATTCCATTAACTTCAGCCGTTCGCATGGAGACTGGGGGGAGTTACTCCTGAACTCAATACTGGGAGAAGAAATTGATGGGCTGAAACCGGATCAGTGTCTGGGGAGGACATCGTTACACATGCCTGGGTGTGAATCTAGGCGTGGTGGAGCGGCGCTGATGGTGATGGTGATCTCAATCCATCCTGATTTTATTATTAGCACTGAGCTGTCTACTTGTGATGGGACCGGTGCTGAGTGTGCTCTTTAGAGATGACTTATCGTTCACTGCTTTTGTGTGCGTATGTCCAGAGAATGTACAAGACATTTAAAGCAATAGTTAAACATTTTGTGAAGCACACTTGTTTTCTTTCTTGTAAATACGAAACTACGTCGAACAGCCGGTTAGCTTAGCCCAGCATAAGGTCTGGAAAAAGATGGAAACAGCTAGTTGGGCTCTGTCTGCAGTATGGATGTCCCAATCAAGCCTTTTGGCCCCGGTCCTGATCTGAGTCCTTGGATATAGAATATCTGTCAGTACTGAGTCTGATGATGCTCATGTTTACCTAAATCAAATAGCAATACAAGTATCTGATACCTTGAAATAACAGCTGTGTCCTTTTACATTTGGTTACTTTCACAAGCTACTTGATCCAAATAATTATCTGATTCAAAACTATAATTAATGTTGATAAGATGATGTGGATTAAAGCTTAACTGGGAGAATGTGATGCGATGTGAATTGACATGAAGTGATCAAAAGAATCAAAAGACTGATCACATCAGAATCATTCTGTTGGACTTCAGAAACAGTCCACTCATGGTTGAACAGTGGTGTTACTATGTGATCCTTCTTTTACCTCATAAACAATCTTTGATGACTACAGACAAACACGACAACAGACAAGTTTAATTTTGGAACTGATGTTAATTAATGATATCTGATATGACCTCCAGCGATGTTTGTCATTTTAACCAGTTAAAGAGAAACTGCCACCTGAATATTTTCTACTCTGGATTAGAGATGACAGCTTCATCATCACTGGAACTTGGTGAATCCATGTATTTTGCCAACTTGTGTGTCAGAACAGAATCAGTCACATCTTAATTTTCGCTCCTACATGCAGTGAAATGCTCACACTGTGGAGCTGTCATTACGAGGAGTGGTGTCTGCAACAGTATCAGGCTGAGGTGGACTAAACAGAAGCCAAAGGAAAAAATCAGATTTTGATGTGGTTTATTTTAGCTATACCGATCCATTAAAATATGCCTGGGTTGGCCCTATAACCAATCCTTCAAATTGGTACAGGACCACAGACAGTAGGTAACAAAATCCACCTACCAAAACCTTGTTTGTTTAAATCAATAGCAAAACTGAAGTCAATTCACAATTTTACATGGAGTTATGTGCCGGACTATTTCTTGACTGGAAGCAGTTGCCAAGCAACCAGCAGAGACTTCAGTGCTAATTGATCTTTTTACACTTACACTTTGACTATGGATTAAACCAGTGAGATATAACAAGGGGTGTCACGAGAACCAATACTTTTTCTGGAAATATGACAACGTTTGTTTATAGTACTGAAGGTATTTTGTAGGATTTGGTGAGGGCAGTATAATAACTCTGAAGAGTGATGTACGGAGATATTTGGTATTTGACACAAGTAATAGGCCACCAAAAGCCAGTATGCAAATGGTGCTGCAGAAAATTTCAAATTATAGGAGGAAACACCTTAAACTTATTTAAGCAGCTCAAAGACAGACATCTGGATCTGTACACAGAGTTCAGGGTGAGTGAGTGCAACAGTTAGCAATCTGTTGTATCAATGCACCTAACGTTAGCTTGTCTAAGCTAACGTTAGCTTGTCTAGACTAACGTAGCGGTGGCTCATAATGTGAGCTGGATGCTCACAACATTAGTAGACGACTGTTGTTACCGTTCAGTCTGTGGAAATACAACACTGACCTTTTAAATGAATATTTTCACTCCATGGATCTGTCACCTTGCTAGTCAATTTAAACTATTGTTTGAACACTGACTATATGGTGGTGTGTGCATGTGTGTGTGACATCCCAAGATATACTGTGTTAATTAGTGAGCTTTAGATGTGATGGTAGGCAGATTTTTCTTTTTACCTTTGGACAGAGCCAGGTTAACTCTTTCCCTCTGTTGTCAGTCTTTAAGCTAAGCTACGCTAACTAGCTGCTTGCTACAGCTGCACATTTATCATGCAGACATGAAAGTGGTAAAGATCTTCTCATCTAACTGTTGGCAAGAAAAAGATTAAACTTATTTCCTACAACGTCAAACTATTCTTTTCAAACCTGCCTTCATATGAATCTTATCTGTGAATCAAGGACAAATCCTCATCTGATTTAGAGACGTTAAATTTGAGTCCTGTGTCCTATCTCATATTACAAGACCACTGCTGACAGACGGTGCCAATTTACTCAAATCTGCTGATTCATTTTTTTAAAAGATGGCCAGTTTAAGCGAGACACTGGGCTGAAAGTCATTTAGTGTGATGTTATCATAGAGTGAATAAAGTGCTGCTTGGGAGAGCTGTCCAGACTGGACCCCTATCTGTAAGAACAGTTTGTTGATAGCCAGAAGTGGATATCAGCTCTGACTACACCAGGGACGACTGCTGCTCTGCTCTGACTGCAAAATCTGAGGACAGGATAGATGCAGCCGCCACTCAAGTCTCACTGTTGACTGGTTTTCACTATTAGAAATGAAAATATATGCAATTATTAAATCAGGTGCTTTCCCCATTCTCTTTTTGAAGGAATAATCCATGACTCTTGTTTCCTTATGTGAATTAAAGCTTTACAGTAATGTGTATGTTTTTACAGTGCACCTCCTCCAAAATCAGTGCCATCATGTCTTTTCATGGGTTTCCTGTTTGGGTTTCTGGAGGTCACTGCCTGTTATCTGTCTGTTTATGACAAACAAACCACTATTGCTGCCGTTGCTGGAACATTTTTTACTGCTTTCAGTGCTTATACACCTCAGCCCACACTTCAGCTGACATCGTCTCTCAGTTGAAATAACATTAATATCTTTCATTACTTCCACCTCAACTGACACGTCTAGCCCAGTGTATCACCTACACTTCAACTGACACTTCAGCTTCACTCAGTAATTACATTGTATTTGACACTTCAGCTTCTTTCAGCAGTTCTATTTTAACTGCCACTTCAACTACAACTATTTCAGATGTTTCAACTGTGAAGGTTCAGCAGCCAGCAAATATAAATCTTCTTTTCTAGTTTATGGTTAAATTTGGTTTCCATTGAGTTCTCCATGTTAAATCCAACAAACTACATTTATCATCCATTCTTTCATGCACAGTGTTTCTTCAAGCATTTCTCCAAACGAAAAGCTGCTGGACTGATGAATGTGTTTGCTTTGAGAATTCAATTGAAAATGTAAGTCATTATGCACCATACAGACTGAATGAGTAATACGTACGATGTTATGTAAATCCTTTGACGTTCTGTCTAAACAAAGACATGGGAATGTTTGGGTTTTTTTGCATTTCTTAGTTTTATTAGTTTTGTCCTCAACTGACCACTTTTTTTTTTAAATGATGAGCCTCAACACATTCAACAGTCTGTATACATTTTCTTTATTACCCTAAAATAGAAGACATTCTTTAATTACACGTGTTTTCAATGACCAGATGAATACATTAAAACATAACCAACTATCATATATATATATAAAAAAAGTGATTTTAACATACAATCTTTGTAGAACTACAGTACAGAACTACAAACCATTGCTGGAGTTTATTGTATTCAACACAAGAAAACAAAATATTTCCTGCACACTTCAATGTAGAAGCATCTGTTGGGTGATCACAGTGAAGTGGTAAATGTTTCACGGCTGCTTTTGTGCTTAAGTTTGACCTTGATAATTTTTTATTAATTTCTATCATTCTATTCAGTTAGTTCTCTGAAAACTGTATTAAATTAAAAAATAAAATGATTACTTGGAGAGTGATTTTTTTTTCTCCTGCTGACTTCCTGGAATCGAGCCATCTGAAAATGTCTGGTTCTGAAAGCAGCAGTGCTCCCTGGGGAGTGTTTGGGGACGAAAATAGATCAGCTGAGTGTCGGAGATGTCTCAAACAGGTTGTGTGAAATGCAACTTAATTTCTCAACAAGTTATCACAACTCAAAATGTGCTAAAGACTTAATGTAACCCAGGGGTTATACAGACACATAAACTTGTTATTAGCAAATAAAAATACAATCATTGCATCAGCAATTAAACTGTACACACAACATGCATTGTCAAGCAAGCTCCAGCTCTTCTTCTGTGGTGTCTCAGCTCCAATGCAGTATCTCTCATATGTGAAATTAAACAAACCCAAATATGTTTTTTTTTCCCTCTCAGTGGGAAACCAAATCTGTCTTTTGCAGATGGAGCTATAAGTGGCCATATTAGGGCAGAAATCCCAGAGTCTGGCAATGGGGGCGAAAAAGGGTCCACACAGAGACAGAGAGAGAGAGAGAGAGAGAGAGAGAGAGAGAGAGAGAGAGAGAGAGAGAGTGAAAGTGAGGACAGATTCAAGTCTTTGCTTCCTTGACTGTGGAACAGTGGTACCTGCTCAACCACCCCCCCCCCCCCTCTCCCGTCCCCCCGCCTCGCCTGGTCAACTCTCTATACGCATCCTCAAAGAAAATTCTCCCTCTCTCTCTCTCTCCTTCTTGTACTCTCGCTCACACACACACACACACACAAACGCGCGTGTACGCGCACACGCACGGACGCTCATATAGGAGGATCCCAGCAGAGACGCGGGGCAGTGAACGGCGGAGCGCGCACCGGACCAGCTCGTTAACTTGTCCGCTTCGTGATATTTGCCCCCCCTCTCCTCGCCCTCCTCCTCCTTATCGGAGCAGCTTCAGCAGCTACAACCACCCGGACTATCGGGCTCAGCAGCGGGTAAGAAGAGTCTCCTCCAGCTCTCCAGACAGACTCAGACCGGTCGTCATCGTCTGTTTTACTCCGGAGACTGCGGATTTTATCCTTGATCTTTTCCAGTGGATACCGAGAGTGCGCGCCGCCTCCCCGAGACCAACAAAGTCTACGGACATTAAGTCAGCTCTCATTTGTTGTATATCAGGGAAATTAAAATCCTCTTATCCGTGTGCCGGTCCAGCTGTCTTCCCTGCCCGCCCTCCGGTTAAACTGCACCGGTCAGACTTGGAAAGAGCAACAGCCTCCGCCGGCGCATCAGTGAGGTAAGAGATGCGACTGTCTCCGTTAGCCACACTACACAATTACAGTCGTTCACGGCTCCTGTTGTGCCAGCACAATGGGGTCTCTATTAGCATATTAGCTGCAGGCCTTTCTGCAGCAAAAAACGAGTTTGCATGATCTATATTTACGAAATGGGGGTCAAATTATCCCCCCAAAAAAGGAAATTCTAGATGCTATTTATTAGAGGTAAAAATAAAGAAAGAAGAATCATGTAGACTATATGTGCTCGTGTGTCATCAGTAGTTTATTTTAAGTGCAGCTACTTCACAAAGTGCAACTATCTGGGTGGAGGATTTCATACTTTGTCCGCCTCCAGCTCCCCAGCACACACACCTCAATACCCACGAATATTACATAAAACTTACATTTCTCCTCTGCACTTCCTCCTCCTCCTTTCTCATGTCTTTCTCTGGCCTCGTTCTGCTCCTGGAGTGGGGCACTTTTTAAATTTTTTTTCTAATTTTAAAGAAGAGGGGGTACATTTGTAAAAAGGAGCAAAAACTAAAGCCCTGTTTCTTGGGTATAATAAACATTGTACATTATTAATGGATACATGGTTTATTCAGTGTGATAAATGAATGCCAAATAAACAATTTGAAATATATGACCACTCTAGTGCCTCTTTGTGGCTGTGTTGTGTCTCATTGGGGTTGTTCTGCACCTCTTCGTAGTCATTTGGTTTCTCTTTATGGTTAATTAGCATCACTGTGTTTGTTTTATGCCTCTTTATAGTCATTTGTAGTCATTTTGTGTCTCTTTGTGTTTGATTTACGTCTCCTTGTAGTCATTTTGTGTCTCTTTGTAGCCCCTTTTTTGCTTCTTTGTACTCATTTGATTGACTTTTTACTCCAGGGACCCCTGGGTCTGTTCAGTAATCCTTCCATAATACTTATAAGCCAACTAACTATCACCTTCTCGGCCCCCCATACACACACAGACATGGTGAGGGACCATCACTCAGATCTCTGATGAGGCTCTTTACAATGACAGTACAGTGGAGGCAGATATGTAACAGCTGACCTTAGTGTGTCCTTACACATGCAAACATTTATTCCATCCAGTCCAGTTCAGGCCTGTATTGATCAGATGTGATCGACTGGAACACTTCCCCCGTGTAGCCAGGGCCGTGCTGGTGTGATATCAGCTGGACTGGTCCCAGTGGTTTCAGAGCTCATTGAGGTGCCGAGCGGATCGCCTGGTTGTAAAAGCTCAAACATCATCTGTCAGTGTCTGGCATTTATTATCCTCAGCAGCATCTTCTCCTCAGTTTAACGGCATGGCGCCTCTTCTTTCTGTCTTAGTCTCCACTCTCAGCTGGTCAGAGGCGCTCTGCCTGTTCCTTTCTATTTTTAGTCTCTATTTACAATGCAGTAGCTATAGAGGCAAGAAGAGTTGCTCACTCTGTTTCTCCTCATCTGTCTCTCTACCTCTTATTCATCCTTCACCATCTAATCGTATTCCGTTTTGTCTGCACCTCGTTCACCCACCATCACATCCTCATGTCCCTTCCACCTTTTGGTTTAACAGTTAAACCTTCAACTAGTCAGATAGAGCGATTTAACACATTAAACGCTGGTAGCAGCTCGCGCACTGCCACCTGCTCCACATTGCAGTACATCACTGTTGGAGGCTGGGAAGACAGTGGAGGAGACAGGGGGTAGAGGTTAATCTCTGGATGCTTTTGACCCAAATCACCATGCGACCTACATACCCTCCCCTAAAACAACCACCCCACTTTCCCTTCCCCACACCCACCCAAACATATCTTATAAAGCACACACCACACGCGCGCACACACACACACACACACACACACACACATAAATAACATTTGACCCAACGACAAATTTCCATTGTTGCCCAGTGAGTTGTTAATTACTTGAAACAAAACATGCGAAGCTACTACTGCAGGAGAGAGGAAGAAAATGTTTGATTAGAAGATTTCCAAAAATAATGTTAATAAAGAAAATGTAATTAACTTAATTAATTAACTGACATCTTTTATGATACTTGAGCATAATCTTGAGGCAAACGTGACCTCCCTTCATGGAAACGTGTCCCAGTTTAAACTTTACAGCTTCATATCCATCACAGTAACCGCTGCATACACTGAAGCTGAAGTTGGGCCTAGGTTTTACTACATTTATCTTTACATTACCTGTTACCGCTCTGGTTTGGATGTAATAATGTACCAAGTTTACATCAGTGAATTATTAATATTAATTCCAGTATGAATACTGTAAAAAATGACACCGCTGCCATCCAGATCGGCCTCTGTACTAACTGTGTTCAATCATTAGTTTTTAGCTCCAGGTCAGACTTCATGACGAATCTGCCAGACAGCACACGGCACTGTTGTTTCAGTGCAAACACAGACAAAGCCTTGTTCAGACGGTGTACAGATTATGTATGAGATGAGTAGAAGTTTATTTCTGCAGTGATTCAGCGAAAACACTTCGCACAGTACAATATGATCCAGTGCAGCAGAGGAAAAATATGTGGTTGGTCCGCCACTTTGGTCCAGACTGAAATATCTCAACAGTTATTGAATGGATATCCATGAAATCTAGTGCAGACATTCATGGTTCCCAGACGACAAATCCTAATTACCGTGGTGATCCCCTGACTTTTCCCCCTAGTGTCACCATGAGCTAACATTTGTGGTTTTTAATAAAAATGTGAAATTCGACACAGACACTAATGTTGCCCACAGGATGAACTGTAATAACTTTGCAGATCCCTTAACCTTTCATCGAGTGCCACCATCAGGTCGGAGGTTTAAGTTCTCCAATACTTTAGTTTTGACATTCCCTTCAGCCTCAGCTGTACAAATGGTAGCACGCTAACCGATAAACTAAGATGGTGAACATGGTGAAATATCAACATGTTAGCATACTGACGTTAGCATTTAGCTCAAGGCACTGACGTGTGCTCATATGCAGACACTCAGTGTTGTATGAACGGAACTGTGTCTGTTGTCCGTCCCGCTGTCTCCATTTCTTGGGGAGTGTATCAAGGACTTTATTGTCCTAGCATAAATCAGATTTATGCCACTTATCCCAGACCACTTAGTGGTGTCGTTAGACTAAACAAAGATGTCCATAACCAGCCTGATGGTCTGATACAATTCCTGCATAACCAATCCACCTGTTGCCCACACGTATGGACTCGAAGTGGCAGTGTTGGCCCGTATAGCACTGAGTCCATATTCAATACTCATGTTGCTGCAACACCAGTCCACAACAGGGTGTTGCAGTAAATCCCCAAGCAATGTGTCTCTATACATTGATTTAAAGTCCAGGTAGCTTGATCATGTGAACAAGATCCTGCAAACTGCCCCGTATGTTCCATGAATCATCAGCAAAAAAAAAAAAAAAAAAAAAAAAACACTTTAAACTATGTGAATTAACCAACTATAACAACAGCATTGCACTCAGGTTGATTGTTGAGTATGAATTCATTCGTGTATGCGTGTAAATCTACACCTCCTGAGAATGCATTAACGTGGAAGTCAAAAGCCAGCAGACGACTGCCGGTACACATCCTTACCATATCCTGTGTGAACACGAAGCAAAGCTTTTAGTTTCTTTGAACGGCAGATGGTAGAGTGCCAGACACTTTGAGGAAGTCAAGGTCTTCCCTGTGACAGCAAGCAGATAGGGGTGTTTGAAATTAGTTTATAGTCATTGTATCAAGTGATCACAATAAATGTGTCAGAGATATTGGTGTTTTAATATATTTCACTATCACCTTTAAATATGAGTGCTAGTTGAGGTATAATATGTAATTTTTGGATGGTTTTATCAGCGAGGAACCGCGGCTGACAAGCTCCTGGCTGGGCAACAAAGAGAGAGAGAGAGAGAGATTGCTAATGTGTGGAGAAATGGATTAACTGTGTGGAATTTGTCAAAATGGACAGGGAGCACTTAGCGAGGAGTCATCCGTGGAAGACAGCGGGAGACAGACAGAAAACAGATATCAGAGCAATGAGAGGAGGAAAGTGAGAAGGTGGTGGGGTGAGGGGCTTCCTGCCTCAATTCTTCTTTGTGATATAAACCTCATGGTATTAAGACAACAGTAAGCCACTTCAATCTTTACGAGTGTAATGTTTACATGGCGCGGTGTCTGAGGTTTAGAGTTTGCACAGGTTTTAATTAGCTGGTAGCAGAGATGCAGAAGATAAACACACGGAGACATGGGAGGGTATTGAGCAAATAACAGGCAGAGTAATTTGAGAAGAAGGACACAGTAAAATGGAAAGAGGTAAATGATGGGGAGAGAAGAGAATGGGGAGAATATAATGGCTGGGCAGGTGGATAGATGAGAGGAGAAAATGGAGGGACAATATGGTTTAAAAACATTGCTTTTAATAAATGTATTAGTACATTATCTATATATCCCTATAAGGCCAAATATTGTAGTTACAGTTGTACAATTACAGAAATACTATTATCTGTTTGTGAGGTTTTTTTGGTTTCCTTGTTGAGGGTTTTTATGAAATTTTGCTTGCATCTGGATTTACAGTAATTATGTAGGAGACTATTTACTTACACTGACACCAAAATCACCTGTTTCCTTGTACTTGTACAGTATAATGAGAACTGGATAGTGTGGTAAAAGATAAGCCCCTTCTCTAGAAAGTATCTCACTGGGCACATAAGTGAAAAAGTTCTTCAGGTTTCTGATCTGATGGTCACTTTTCTGGGTGTGTATAGCATGCAATCCTACAAGTGAAGTTTATATACTTGTTTCAAACAACAAAGATGTTTTGAAGGGAATGTAATGCTGCCAAGATCATATACTGTATATGTACAGTATGTATACGCAGTGGTGCCAAAAGTCTGAGACCACTTTCCCATTTGCTTAAACTCACTGAATATATTTTCTTTACCAAAGTAGAGAAGAAAACCTGTTAACTAACGAATCTTGGAAGTTGCAAAATGTTGGTACTGAACATATAACCAAAGCATTTCACAACGTATTTCATTTGCTTTCCTGCACCACTTTCACAATGCAACAACCGCTCAAACCTTTCTTACGGTTTAGGCACTTGTATATGCCGTTTACAGTGATAACGGTGGCAGATTTGATAGAAAAAAAAAACAGGCTTTTCATTTGTAGCCTGGAGATGTTGATTTTGTGGGCTGAAATGACAACAGTCAGGCTAATTAAGCTAATTTTAGCTCATTGTCTCCAGGTGCACTTGGAGACAACTAAAAGACTGAGGCTAAAGCTGCTGTTACATAGTTTTAAATCAGTATAACTGTTGGTTTTTAGAGCATTTCCTGGCATTCATGCAGTGATCTTTAGCTGTACAGTGTCCCATCACCCACCACCTAAAGCCAGTCTTCCCCAAAACTTGGACCAGACCTCTTTCAGAAAGATGAGACAATGAATTAGTAGGAAAAAAATGGCCGACAGACAGAGACACTTGCAGAGAAGAAGTGAGACAAAGAGACAGGGAGGAAGGGAGGTAGGTGCTGGGAAACTGATGGATAGAGTAGAAAAATAGGAGTAAATGTGGAGGAGAAGTACGCAGTGAAAACAGGGGTGAAGGAGATGGTGAGTGATAGAGTTAGAGAGAGGAAAGCATCCAATCCTCCTGTCGTCTCTGGAGGATGCTGCTGAAACCTGATCTCATTCAGGACCTGCCCGTCGCTCTGCCTCTCTCTCTATCTCTGTCTAATATTGGTAGGACACACACACACACATACGTCGTTGTGTAATATTGCACCTGGGTGTTTTCCTCAGACTCAATAAAGGACACACATCTTTCTCAGTGCCATTCTTTCCTTTTTTGAGCCACAACCTTTCTCCTTTTCAATCACTGGTCACAAAGCTGTGATAGTACTCGCATGTGACTGAGACGTTCAAATAAAAATACAGTTAAGTAGCTGAAATCAGAAGTGAAAAAGCTAAAGTTGTATTTTTACTTGACATTTTTCCAGTTTTTTCCAACCACCACCTACAGTACATTTTGGCAAAAACAGAAGTAGAGACTTTGAGAACCATTTAAACATAAAAATGGTTGATATTCATTAGCATGCTGACCGTGCGGTGAAGTAGTGGTTGTATTCAGAGGTGCTGTTTCCTGCCTCAAAATGCCCCCTCACTCACTAAACTGTCATAAAGAACAATTGCATAATATCAAGTATTATTTAATGTCCCTTAAAAATACCAGAGTTGTTCCTGTGTTGAAGCACCTTAGTGAGATCAATTCTGAGTGCAGACTACACAAGCACTCGGCTCGCCCCGAATCCTCAAATGACTCACACACACACACACACACACACACACACACACACACACACACACACACACACACACACACACACACTCACAAGAGGGGAAGAGTATTATTGAGAGAGTATAGTGGACAGAGAGCGTGGGTGGGGAGTGCGAGAGAGCAGGAGGGAGGAAGAGACAAAGAAAAAGACGCAGCGGAAGAGAAGAAGACAACATTGCTATAGAGAGTTGAATTATTTATTATTTGTATATAGACTATGTGATAAAGTATATTTTCTGTTCCTGACATGCCAAGTTAGTAAACTGTGGATGGGCCAAAATCAATTTCACATCACTCTAACACTTCACAACTGAATGTGTATGTGTGGGCTATAATAAGTCCTAAATATATCCTGTCTTTAAAAGGAATAGTTTGAAGTTTTGGGAAAATTAATACTTATTCCCTGTACTTCTGAGAGTAAGAGGAGAAGATTAACACCACAATTGTGCATTGAGTAGCTAGAGTGAGGACATGTTACACCTATCAACATCTCTTAAAGCTCATTATTGTATATTTAATCTACACGGACAGAAATTACAGTAGAGGCAGTTAGTTTCAGCAAGTAATGCCCCTTAAAACCACATAAGCCTTTTATTTTATTTATTTTCTTTTTCATTTCTGTCAGGTTAAACAAATCAGATACAACGTGAGC
The DNA here is from genome assembly GCF_002260705.1 of Seriola dumerili. NCBI lineage: Eukaryota > Metazoa > Chordata > Actinopteri > Carangiformes > Carangidae > Seriola > Seriola dumerili. The sequence goes on from NW_019174368.1 coordinate 1,338,942, forward strand.
ATCACAGTTGCCAGTAGTTGTTTTATTTCACTGTAGACAAAGCCACGCTAGCTGTTTCTTCCCGCCTTCGCTCTTGATGCTAAGCTGGGCGAACCACGTCTCAAACTGAACTCAGATATTTGAGTGGTTGGAAAGGAGAAAGACAGAAAGAGCTCTCAATTGCAGCAATAAGTGTTCTTAGATACTAAAAGGATGCTGAAAGTCTCAGTTAACCTGGATACCACAATACATTCACACAGGAGTGCAGTCCTGCAGTTAGCTGTAGTTAGCCATGACTTTGACCTGGTTACGTGTGTCTTTCTTCCTCTCACCCAAGGCTGTAGTGTCCTAGAAGGCTGCACTGAAATCCTCACATAACTGCACATCATGTGCCACAACACTATCAGTTAAATAAGTATGGTTTAATCTCCTGCACATTGTGTCATACAGTATGTAATATTCAACTTTAATTACAGCTAATATGATATGACGTGATAAAATGCGCCGTTTTGTCTCCATAGGATGGATTTTGTCTTTAGCTAAATGCATTTCTGAAATGGATACGACCTCTTAAAGTGCATATTACGGATGCTTTAATGTCTGCAGGCTGTGTAAAGGGAGAGCTGTTCATATTGTGCTGGGTGGGTGGCTCAGATTTTGCAGCTGCATACAGTTTTAGAAACTTCGTGTAAGATTTGTGTGGAAAATCCAATCTTCAGAAATCTGAGCAGTGCAGGTGTCGTATACAGAAACCGTGCTGAAGAAAAGAGGAGGGCATTTCCTACACAGGACAAAATACTAATAATATCTTATACATTTGGCACAGCTAGTAGCCTCTCCTTCCTTTTAACAGTCTTCCTGTCAGCACTAGATGGGATTTGTTCAAGTGTCTACTTTATCCCTTTCCTCACAGAGGCCATTAAATGACAAGGGCCTGTTATGCGGTGAGCACACAAACAGCCTACATGTCTAAACCGCACTGTCATGTCCTCACTTAGGAGCCTCCAAACATTGGTAAATCAAAATAAGATGATTAAAGTTGTGTGTCCAAATCCAGGCCTGGCATCTTGGTGAAATTCTAGTACTACTACTACTACTTATTGTATGTCAGAGGGTTGGGGTAGTCATCCAAAAAGTGCTGAAGGACAGGGGTGAAATTAAAAGCGACACCAGTTGTGACTTATAGTAAAATAGAGCAGTAGAATAGAAACATGTCAACGAATGTGAAATGAACTTTTTTGTCTGATGTGCCCCGACAGCCTCAGATGAACTCTAGTACCCCTACATTGACATGTGTTCAGTTGAATTGATTAATCTAGATGTTATTCAACTCCACTGATTGAATAACACAAAAGTGGCTATTGTGATTATAAAATGTGTTTCATACAGCTGGCAATTCTTAATTTTGCTTGATCAAGTTTGCATCTGTATCATGACCACTTGGTGTGGATATACTACATATATATATATATATATATGTATATATTACCTATCATTATTATTATTATTATTATTATTGCCTTCATTTTAAAGCCAGCAGTAGAGAGGCAGACAGGAAACATGGGGGAGAGAAGGGATGTGACATACAACAAAGGTACTCTGCCAGAATCGAACCACGGATGTTGTGGTTATGTTGCATGCGCTCCAGTGTATCCACTACTTTTAACTGTTTACTTATAAGCCTATTTTTTACCTATTTAACCACTTATCCAGCACTTGTAGTTATACTGTTCACCAATTCCTTTTAGCTAATTCATCTATTTATCCACTACTTTCAGCTTTTTCATCATTTATCCAATACATTTAGCTAACTAGCTTAACCATTTGTCCATTGCTAACTGCTAACTATTTAGACAACTGCTTGCTCACTAGACGTCACACACTCTCATTTGCAACAAGTAGTTGACTCAGTATGTATAAGAAATACTGCATTTTTAAATGTAATTTATATTTGTGTTTAAATTAGTTGAGCTAGTCCAAAATCTATCCACAGAAGTACCTCCAGGGGTACAAGCACCCATGGTTGTAATAAAGGTTCTCACACAGTTTCAAGCTGCACTGCTACCTTTTAACTGTATTTTTTTTCATCCAGTGCTCGATGCAGTGGGATGTGGAGGGGAAGGGGGGTGGCTACACACTTATCTCCCAGAGTGAAGTTTTGTGTTGGGACACCAGTACATTTCAGAAGCACACGCAATACAATCAAGGGGGGGGGGGGGGGGGGGGGGGGGGGGGGGGGGGGGGGGGGGGGGGGGGGGGGGGGGGGGGGGGGGGGGGGGGGGGGGGGGGGGGGGGGGGGGGGGGGGGGGGGGGGGGGGGGGGGGGGGGGGGGGGGGGGGGGGGGGGGGGGGGGGGGGGGGGGGGGGGGGGGGGGGGGGGGGGGGGGGGGGGGGGGGGGGGGGGGGTTGAGGGTGATAAGAAGAAATGGGACATAGCACAAGTACATGCTGTGCTTTTTCTTTTCTTTGGGTAGGGAAGCAAAACATTTTCAGGTATTGAAAATCAACTCAACTCCAACTCAACGCCATTAATCGTTGTATGAAATCACCAAACTGAAGGTGGCAATATACAAGAATGAACCAAGGTTTGCATGAAATTGATGCCCTTGAACTTCTGTCATTTTGGTTGCAAACATAAATTGCATGTGGCATATTCAACAAAGCTATGGAAGCTTTTCCTGAAGTGGAAACATGCAGCTCAAGAGACACAAAAGAAGGCAACTGAATATATCCTGTGGTGTTAAGTGGGTCTGCCAGTTTTGGCAGCACTTGGTTGTACTCTATGAATTTAACAGCCTCTATTCTCCCTTCCTGTAGGTGGAATCTCTAAGCAGCGGTTATAAATCAGATGTACTTCGTGGTGTTCTTGCTGCAGGGCAGGGTTGTATTGAGTGTGTCTGCCTACTATTTAACAGTACAAATATATCTCTATCCTCCTCTCGCTGTGCACAGGTAGAAAAGCCCTACATCAAGCTGCAGCCATGGATGAGATGGACCTGCCCCAGATGAAGAAGGAGGTGGAGAGCCTCAAGTACCAGCTGGCCTTCAAACGAGAGAAGTCCTCCAAAACAGTGACTGAGTGAGTAGTTAGTCCACAATAGCTCTACAAACTAATGCACAGAGTTAGAGCCCAGAACAATGAGTACTGATGTTAAAAATAAAATACCCTTGTTTTTTCCAAATACATTGAGAACACCGCAAATAATCAAAATTACACACAGTATTATCAGTAGTTTACAGAATCTCAACCCAAGGTCTACTTACTCGCTTGTTGTTGCTTTTTGAGTGGTTTATTAATTTATGCAACAATATTATAAATGGCACTCGCAAAAGACGGAAATATCTTCATTGTGATATGATTAAATAGATGTAATGATTTTGGTGATGACAGCATTAGACATTCCAGCACAATGATAAAACAGCAATATGACTTCATTAACTACAACCGCCTCGCAGGCTACTGTCAGAGCCACGGGCAGATCTGAGCATTAAGCAAAGCTGCAGCCATCATTAGGATCTGTACAGCACTCTCTTTGTCTGCCTCAGGCTCTCACAGCAGTGCCAGTAGATTAAGGGCCAATCAAGGAAACTCTGAAAAAACACTTCATCTGAGGCTTCATCAGCTCTGCTCGAACGGACTGTCTTTTGACTGATGCCGTTTTTCATGTCGAGTGCCAGAGTATTCAGGGGCAGTGTTTTGAAACCCGGTTTGAAAGTCTTATGAAAGTAAAAAAAAAAAAAAAACTATTAAAAAAACAGAAGTAGCACTGATGACAAGAGTTCATTGTCTGACTCAAGGAGAAGGATTTGATGGATATTCAACTGAATTTTAAGCGAGAAAATGCAACTTTTGAGAGAAGAAATTAAACATTCTTCCTCTTACACATTCCTAAGCAATAAAACACACTTTTGCTAATTTCTGTTTTTTTATGCCACTTGATCTGGTCTGCCCAGTAGCTATGGTGGCTGTTGTTAGTTTATAACTATTGCTGTGTAACTGACATTACTGAGTCAGCTGTAAAACTAGAAGTAAACACATGGCATTTATTGAAATGTTAATCTGTGACATGTTAAAATCTAGTGTAACATTAGCACAAGCAAAAAGGAGTAATAAAATCTACGATCGTATTCAGTTACGAAATAACAGCTATCTAAAGTTAGCTAACATTAGCTAACATGTAAGGTTAGCTAATATAAGGCTATAAAGGAAACAGGAAACGTGACTTCAATGTCACAACTAATAAACTTCATTTTTGTGTTTGGCATGATGATATATAATGTCCCTGACAACCTCTGCAGTGTCATTCGTCTCATTTAGCCATTTGTTAGCAACTGGCCGTTTTCTAAGACACAGAAATGCTTAAAGAAATCATGACTGGGGTATTTACTGACATATTTTATGCCGTAGAACAAAACATGAAAACGTATTAGACTTTGGGACAAGGAAACTGGATGTGCTAAAATGCGAACTAATTTCCGGGTTCAGCCCTGCAGCACTGTTTAGCAGAACAGCGGGTCAGCAAACCTGGTTCTGCAAATTCACCACATTTAAAGCTCACTAATTAGCATTTTATATCTTGTTTGTTTAATTTGGGGGGGGGGGTTGTATGCCAGATTATTCCTTGGCCAGGATTTCATACTTGAGAGTGCTGTTGGTCATCGCATCCAGCTCTTGCCAAGGAAGTGAACAAACTTTATTTCCCAGTATTTTAATGCAAGTGGAAAAATTGGACATTTCCCAATAAAGCTCAAAAACTAAAAACAAATTATTCATCTAATCATCATTGATTAAGGTCGCTACTATTAAAGTTTATGGAGAGCCAATTACAGCTGTAGTTTTTAATGGATGTGATTTCAACTGCAGTTAAGTACACAAGGACTTAATTAAAATAGAAAAAAAATGTCCAAAAAGTAAAAGTACCCAAAAAGCTGCAGAAGTAATGCGATTAGTTACGTCTGGTTGCTCAGATTCTCTCTCTTTCTTGCCTTGTATGGAAAAGAGGAAATGGATAGAGGATGGATTGTAGTAATAAAGTCCCTCAGGAATTTAAAAAATGTCTCTTGTCTCTCTCTGTCTCTCCTCAAAGTTTGGTAAAGTGGATAGAGGACGGCGTCCCAGAGGATCCTTTCTTGAACCCGGAGCTGATGAAGAACAACCCTTGGGTGGAGAAAGGAAAATGCATCCTTCTCTAGAAGAAACGACCCACCCTGTCACAACCTTTCAACTTCAACCCACGCTGACCAACACACACCTACAGATGACCCCTTGAACCTGGCCCTCCCTGGCCTGCGAAGGCCGCGGCAGGACAGCGCCTCCCAACCTCTCACCGTGAATGTACAACAGCTGATTTCCCCCAACCTCTCCCGAACACACACCCCAACAAGGGCACAGAAACACACACTCTCACACACTTTCACTCCAAATTCTGGGGTTTCTCCCCGACTGCCACACATTCACTGCAAGTTTATTCCTGCCACGGCAATGCATCGTTACTATGATATTACGACAATGATCAATACTCCTACTACATGTCTCTATATGAATACATAACGATTTATTTATGCAGCTGCCAGTCACAAGCTTTCTCTACTCTTACTCTTCATTCTGAGCATAGCACTTTTTATTTCTTCCATTTATGATGAATTAATGAGCTGTAATAAAATGTAGAGTCAGATTCTCGATACCAAACTGACTGTAGATCTGCTGGGGGAAGGGGGTTTGTTCTACAGTGAGATATCAACCATATTACCACACATAAAACTGAAACAAAATTATGGTACTTTTTTAGCTTGAAGGTGACGGCTCAAGTCTGTGGTTGACAAAATAGTTACAATAAAGTTGTTAAAACCTCATTAGAATTAAATTAACCTGTCCATAAGAAACCCTATAATGATTTATAATTAAATGAGGATCATTTTTAGTCCATACAGTGTATTTACACACCAAGGATTTGCTTATATTGGTTTACAGACTATGGTTCTAATGTTTTATGAAGTCAGAAAGGAGGACCTGCACATAAAGGACATTAAGACTAGTATTTAATGATACATAATGTCTTCATATGTATTTGCTTGCCTTAACTAAATATAATATGCTTGTTCTTCATTATCAATCATCATTCACACACTTATAACTGCGAGTGTTTTGTATCTCGATTAAATCCAGATACAATTTAACACTGTTTTGTTTACACTTACCGACATATATAACTAGCTTCATCACCCAGGTCATGAATCTGATTGCAGTCTGTCATGGTTTCCCCAGGCTACATGTGAATCAGAGTTCTACTGCATGTATCGGGCTCTACTGCCGATCAATAATGCACCTGAAGCTGAATCGTATATATTGATTTTACCTTCTAAGGTGGTTTGAACAATCCGATTTCCGTCCATCTTGAATGCTCTTTGGTTGCATCTACACTTAGCTTTTGTGATATTTTCTATCCATCCAAGATGCATGAAATGACTGAGTGTAAACACAGTCTTTGTCTGCATTCAAGCCATTTTCCAGTCAGCATGGTGGCAGTTTTAATACATTATATATCCCTATACTGTAAACCATTGTAGCAGTTTGAATGATCCCTACTATTAATTTTAAGTCTTTATAGATTCTTATGGTGCATTCACTAATTATAAACATGTTTGTTATTGACTAATTACACTACACTTGTAATATGTTAAGCACAAACTTGATTTGACAAATGCAACTGTTACAGATCTGATTTTTTTAAAAAGATGAACTCCAAGGATTTAGCACATGGAAACAAGTTTATTAATTATCTAAAGATGTCAGTATGCTAGAAACTAGCTCGTACGTCGTGTCACATGAACACAAAAGAAGACAAACGTGTTTGTAGCTCCAAACAGCCATGACTCGAAGTCAGGGTGAAGCGCCTGCTCTTAGAGAGGGGCAAAAATGCGGGTAATGGTGCAAACTTTTTCAGACAATATTTCCACGGTGTTGAATTTGGTTGTACACATGAGAAGTGATGGAAACAGTGCAAGAATGAAAACAAGATCTTGAGAGAAAGGTTAAAACCCTGCTTAGTTTCTGGGTGTACAATGTCGGCTTTGGAAAGTTACGTAACTTGTTGGACACGCCCCACTCCTTCTCCCATGGCACTTCATTTGAGTCATACTGACATCTTGAGAGAACGTCTGACATATACACAAAATATCAACGGCACTGCCAACGATCTCTACCAAAACAGCTGAAGCCTTTACGTGGAACAGGCAACGTGCATGAACCCCAAGAAGAGTTCGCCGCGACAGCAACATTAGTCGCGCCGTTTTTCAGCTTTCAATGCTACCTTCAACTCGTAATGCATGGTTATCAAATTTACATTCTGGAGAGAGAGATCTGCAACCAGTGCTGTTTTTTTTTTGTTTTTTTGCTTCAGTGTCAAGAGGTCAGAGAGAGTCATCGCAGCTCTTTGTGTTGTCAGAGCAGAGTGGAGCTCTGGGTCTCTGGAGGAGGTTTGAGTTTTCTGCTCCCTCTCCTGCTTAGCTACAGACCCTAAGGCAACACACAAACACATATAAACACACACACACACACACACACACTCAACACCCATACAACCGTACACACACTATCTCTTTCCACACATGTACAGATAGACCCCTTTAACTTATTAACTTATTGATCAAGACTTGGTTTATTTATTTATTTATTTATTGATGAGACCTCTCTCTCACCTGTAGTTTTTGTTTCCTACGTCTGCACTCCCTCTTCCTCAACTTGGAAAAAACAAAGACCAAAAAAAACAAAAACAAAAACAAAAAACGACTACACCTTGCCAGATCACATCTACTACTGCCTTGTACACAGTTTCCTTAATATAAGAATGTAAATATAATGGCATGAGGTTTGAACATCACCACTGACCTCTGAGCTGGTCTGTGTGTGTGTGTGTGTGTGTGTGTGTGTGTGTGTGTGTGTGTGTCTGTGTGTGTGTGTGTGGCTGTGTTACTGTGTGTTTGTGTGTGTGTGCATATTTTCAAACAAAGTGCTTCAATTTGGACATTAGGCTTCCATGTGGATTATGATGCACACACACATGCAACTGCATCTCACACACACACACACACAAACACACACACACACATACACACACAACACACACACACACACACACACTGCTTAGTAAGAATGTGTATGAGGGGAGGAGTGGCAAGGATGTGGGATTCTCTGAAAGACTGGGGGACAGCGGAGCCTCACATCATCTCAGTACTGTAATGAGACTCATGTACATTTTCTTCAAGATGTCCCAGTTCCCTAAAGGCTGCTCAGTGCTCGGAGGACTTCTTATGTGTAACTGCAAATATTCAATTTTCCTCTTTTGAAACAATCAAATCCACGATGTGCTAATAAATTATTTATCTTAATTACTGCTTGCATGTAACTCGTAAAACATGTATGAAAGGCGTTGACATGTTTCACATTTCTTAAAATACTTTTAGGGAACAAAATAAAAACTTTTAATGTAAAATTGTGTCACTGAGCCTGAAGTGAGGCCGGTGAATTTATGATGTCCAGTGCAACTCTAAACATATGCTGTTTGCAACATGAACTACAAATGGAGCCATTTTAGAAGTCCCATGGTTCAATTAGAGGCACCGCCCTTATTTTGAACTTTGTTTTCTTTGATTTTATTTAATAGTTTAGCTGTTGGAAAGTTCAATGTACTAGTTGGTTTTTAAAATATAACCTAGTAATTTCATAACTAATGCATGACGAGGGACTTCCAAAATGGGTTCTACGGTGCAAAGAAGTTCACATTTTCTGCTTTTCCGGTGTTTGGCTTAAGTTTGTTACACTCCAACATGATTTCTAGGTTTAAAGATTTAACACTTTCTTTAAGTTCTTACACCATCACCACTGGGAAAGCAATAAATGCTGTGTCACAACCAACGGCCCAAAACAAACTTAAGAAGTACGTGAGAGGATTTCTGATTCTGCTTGTCCCTGGTCTGTTTTTTTTTTCTGTCTTGCTACTGTAACTTTACTTGTTTGGTTTGTTTTTATATAATCAGAACGTGCGTATGTATGTATGTTATTACTATTATAATGACAGCATAAAAATCTTGTCTAAATATCTAGCAACATATTCCTTGTGAGAGTGCTTTGGAAAAATTATTATGCATCAGATCAAGTCCTTAGCGTAAAGATGACAATGAGCAATAAATTAAAAATCATTTTTTATTGAATGTTTTACAAAAACATTTATCTTATTGAATAAAGTAGAAGATTTTTAGACAGCCTGGTTGTCTGCCTTGTTTTGTTTTTGTATGCACCTCTCTATATGTCCCACAACACTCATCACACACTTAATTGGGAACACCTGTACACCTGCTTATTCATGCAATTATCCAATCAGCCAATCATGTGGCAGCAGTGTGCTGCACAAAATCCTGCAGATACAGGTCAGGAGCTTCAGTTAATGTTCACATCAAACATCAAAATGTGATCTCAGTGACTTTGACTAAGACATGATTTTTGGTGCCAGACGGGCCGATGGGTTCAAGTGTTTCTGTAACTGCTGATCTCCTGGGATTTTCAAACACAACAGTCTCTAGAGTTTTTACTCAGAGCGGAGCCAAAAAATAAAAAGCATCCAGTAGTGATGTTGATGTTGAGGTGAGAGGTCAGAGGAGAACGGCTAGACTAGTTGGAGATGACAGAAAGGCTATGGTAACTCAGATAGAAACTCTTTAAGTCGCAGAATGAACAACATGTTGATTTTTTTAATCAATTTGTCATTTTAAACATGTCTATCTTCACATTCTGGAGAAAGTGGTCTCAGACTTTTGGACTCTACTGTTTATTATATGAACATATATTAGCAGACTTTGGGATTATGTAACATATATCTATAAATGTCTAGAAATAGTCTTTTCCAGGGGAGCCTCAGTGGGTCACCTGGTAGAGTGCGTACCACATGGGCTTAGTCCTACCTGCAGCAGCCATGGTTTTGAATCCGACCCATAGCCCTTTGCTGCATGTCGTCCCCTCGCTCTCTCTCCCTGACTTTCCTCTGTCTCTCTCACTTCACCATCTGAATAAAGGCAAAAAATACCTCAAAAAATTACTTATCGTCTTTCCCAGATTGAGACAAGAGTGCTAGCCTTCAAATTTCTAGCATCTTGTTCAACCACTTTTCGCTTCACTTTCCCTTCATTTTTGCAGGGCTTTCATCTGATGCTCCAAAGTCCAAAATCTACAGTGAACTAGTTTTAGAGTTTAGCCTCTTAGAGCCGCTCTGCTTCCAGGATATCGTCGCAAAATAGATCCTCAGAAATTCTTCGTTACACTTCAAAGAAATATATTTTTGTAGAAATATCACTGTTGGGGATATTTATGACCATATTAACATTCATGGTCATGGAAAGTCAGGCGGCTGTCTAGCATAACAGTTAATTAGCTATCATGGCAGGCAGTCATGAAATAGCTATTTTTAGCTAGCAGCAAGAGTGCTAGCCTTCAGAATTTTAGCCTCCTGTCCTGCCTCTCTCTTTTATTCAGTCTTTCCGCAACTGCAGTTCTTTGCCTCTGAGCGTCAGGTTTTAATTTGATTACTCTAAGTTTTTCAGCCTCCCAGAGCAAAACTTTAAAGTTCAAATCTGCAAGAGAAGACAAAGGCAGATAAATGAATGACAGAAGCAGAGACCTGGAGAGGAAGTGAAAGAGATTAAAAGATAGGAGGCAGAGACAGAGGGGGCAGATGAGGGCTACATTCAAGGCAAAGACGGAAAGCTACAATCTCTTCTCCTCCTTCCCCTCCACTGCTTCTTGTAACTCATGAATAATAGAAAACGGGAGATATACGAGGGCTCTCACTTTTTTCACTCTGTCAGTGCTTCTTGGTCTCTCACTTTCTCTTCCCCTCTCTGTCTATCCCTGGCTTTTCTCCTTTTATCCATCTCATCCCTCTCACTTCCCTCCCAATATTAATCCGCAGTGTGCTGTGAGGAAAATTTATATGGCAACATAAGCTAGTGTGTACAACAAAACAATATGAACAGCTGGGGATTACAGCACCTTTGTTTCAGATGTTGCCTACTCTCAGGGTAGTGTTTTGCTTTTTACTCCTCTACATTTATATGGCAGACATACACTCAGGTGGCAGGTTATTAGGTACATCTCATTTTATAGAGGTGTTGATTCAACTGTAACAGTATGGTACTGATTATACAGAGAGGTGTTTCTGTTATTCAGTTAACTCTCATTGATATAAACAGACGGGGACAAAACAGTAGAAACACCATACATATAATGCAATACAACTCAATAGCAAAATGCAACATCTCATCAATTTTGGTCACAACATAGCCCTATTCCACAGCTTTCAGTAATCAAAACTGACCCAGACTCCAGACAGGGTCCTGTCTAGATCAGGGTGGTTACACCCACTGGTCTGATTTTGAAATTAGCTTGTTGTTACAGCGGTATGGAAGTACAGGGTAATACAAGCCCCTGGGAGGTGGCACAGTACATTTTATCATCCCAAAGTAATTTTTGATCAGTTCAAAATGGTGAAAGATTATTTTAGGACGTCCAACTGGATAGCTTTTGCATGCCTGTACATATACAAAGTGGTTTTAATGTATTTTCTCACCATAAGTCACTTTGTGGTGTAGCTTGTACGCATTGGTGCAACCCCCCCCCCCCTAAACAGAACTTTTCATAGGTCATGTCTTTCAGGTTTCCATATATGTTTTCAAAAGGTCCTGAAGTGGCATGGTCCCACTCACATTACCCTTACATGCATCTTGTGTGTCTGTCTAAGAGCATTCGATGTTTCCTTAAACTGTCTGTAAAGAAAACCAAATGCTATGTCGTTAACAGAATTTTTATGCCCGGCACTGGAGCGCTTTGGGCAGCCATGCCAGAAACAACCAGCAAACTCATATGCAGTGCACACATTATCACGTTCACAAAAACGTCAACATAACATGGACTGAATTGTCTCTCTCCATAATTCAAAGCATGTTTCATTTCTACTCTACTTTTGGAAACCTCATTCTCCAGCCATTGTATAGACATGTTGGAGAAAGTGCTGGTCATACGTCAATGCCAGTGTGTCAGGGGGTAGGAATTGTGTTTTAGTAGTAGTGGCAGGGGCATGTCTATATATATACAGGCCCCAACTTCCTGACCAATTGTTTTACCCCCCAGGTAACAGAGGACGTTCTGAGCACTGGAGTATCATCAGCATAACAGTGGAAATGAATTCCATGACTGCAAATAATTTGGCCAAAAGGTGACATATATAGAGAGAAAAGCAGAGGGCCAAGAACAGAGCCCTGGGGTACTCCATATTTCACAGCAGGGTATGTTGATCTATCGTTACTACAGGAGACGCACTGTGTTCTGTCAGATAAGTAGGACTTTAACCAAGTGAGAGCCAGGCCAGGAACAAGTTGCTCTAGGAGAATACAATGATTTATGCTATCAAAAGCTGCACTGAGATCCAGTAAGAGGAGCACAGAGGTGGCGTCTGAATCCATAGGAAGCAGAAGATCATTTGCTACTTTAGTGAGCGCTGTCTCAGTGGCGTGACAGGTCCTGAAGGTAGACTGGAACAGTTTGAAAAGATTATTATTACACAAGTGCGATGAAAGCTCCTGAGACACAAATGATTCCAATACTTTACAAAAAAAAAAGGAAGATTTGAGACTGGCTAATAATTATTATGCAATCCTGGATCAAGGTGTCGTTTTTTAAGTAAATGTTAAGTAAAGTGTAATCTGTATTACATTCATTTTAATTTATTGAATGACTGAAGAGCTACATTTATTTATGGGAGCAGAGTCAGCAAGAGGTCCGGTTTAGATGGTGGACACACAAAGCACATGACTGTCACACCAGAGCCTCAACAACACATGGATGTTGCATGGCAAGATTGGATATTTTGATGGAAAACAATAAGCAGCAACATATTTGCAACTTGCCAATTACATAAATGAACGTTTCCTCATGAAAACATGATCCAGTCACAAATTCCTTCAAAATGTATTTGCTGTGGAAAATTTGTTGTATGTAAAGGTAATTTCTAGGAGACAGGGTTGACTCAAGATGATGTCTTAACTTAACTTAACTGATTTATTGTACAAATATTCATGTTTTCAACACTGGTGTATTAATTCAGTGTTAAATGTTTTGTTAAGTACGTTTTGAATAATAGGGAGGAGGGATGATGGGACGGCTGACTCTTGCTCAGGGTGTGTCTGTCTGCTTTTTATGGGTCAGCTCCCCTCAATCCTTTCGACACACAATCACACACACACACACATGCACTCACTAATGCACTCAATCCCCCTCACCCTCGCTGCTAAATCCTCACCCCCATTGTCCCTTTCCCCCTGAAATCCTCAAACCATCAGCTCTCCTCCATGCATACACACACACGTACGCACACACACACACACACACACACACACCACCCCTCTCCTCACTCTGTTTCCTCGGTCTGTCTGCAGTCAGGGCTAATGCTCTGGTTAATGGCCCTCTAACCCTCCATTCACTCTCAGATTACACACAGACATACCAGTACATCCACACATGCATGTGCACATTCAAGCACAGACTTAAACACACTCTGGTAAACATGACCATGTATTCATATACTTACATTCAAATACACACACAAACACACACATACACACACACACACACACACACACATACACACACACACATACACACATGCACAAACACAAAATAGCGGCTAATGGCCTGCTGGTCCTCAGCATGTACATTCACGAGTGGATTAGGATTAACAATCCACCCGCTACACCACTATACACACACACACACACACACACACACACACACACCCACACACACACACACACACACCCACACACACACACACACACACCCACACACACACACACACACACCCACACACACACACACACACACCCACACACACACACACACACACCCACACACACACACACACACACACACACACAGAGTGTATACAAAGAGAACCAGAACCAATCTCTAATGCACATTCTGCTGGTGGTGATAATCTTTCTCTCTCTCTCTCTCTCTCTCTCTATCTCTCTCTCACACACACACACACACACACCCAACACATACACCATGCTGACTGCTCTCTGTGCTGCTGAGGTCACCAGATGCCATCTAATCTGAGAGCTTTAATCCACTCTTTCGGGGACCTTCTCTCTCTACCCTCACTCTCTCATGAATGCACTTCCCTGTATTTGAATTGGCAGAGCACTGTGGGCAGAAACTGAACATAACGTGACATATTGTTTGACTAGTTATTCTCGTGTAAAACCATCCTTACACCCATTGCAATATTAAGTATACAAGAATAAGTATATAGGGTCTTATAAAAAGATGAATTACCAACATTAAAGGAGCTACATTAAATCTAAGCAGCTAAATGGATCAGATTTAACTTGGCTTGACAAAATCACAATATCACTCATATACATCACATCAATATCACACAGGGACAAATGAAATCATATATTTCTAGGCACCTCTATACCAAAACACAGCTTGACTTCGTTCTTGTATTGACTTTGACATCCCATAAGCACATGTTAAAATGGTAACAACATCATTTAATGTGGTGTTTCCTTGATTTGTGTGCACAAATTATTAATGTAAGACACGTCCATATACATTTACATGTGATATCCCTGATAAATTCATAAACTAACACCACTACACCACTCACACATGCAGAGTATTCACATATACATTAGGACCCATATATGTAACTGCCTTTGTACATGGTTGTCTGATACACTTCCAGTATGCTCCAAATTGTTCCTGTCACAAAGTTAGGTAATGCACAATTTAACAGTGATACCAAATGGAGACTTAAAATGTCTCAAATCTCCAATCACAAAGGAGATGTATTAATATTTCTTACAATATAAAGTGTTTTTTTAAATAGTCAATATGCCCAAATTCATGAAATCACATAAATTTGCCTTGCATTCACTCTGAGCACTGCACAGTTATCTTTTTTATTGTGCCAGCACAAGACAGTTCAGCTGGTTAAATGATCCACCAAATTATCTTATTTCGTTTTCATTTTAATTTTCAATAGCACACACAAACATCTTTGAATGCATCCTTGTGTGCCACTGCTCTAAAGAACCGAGTCAGACAGATCTGTTTGTTTTTTCTCTCTCACATGAAGGCTATTTTGGGCATTCAAAAACATTCTGTCTCTCCTTTGCTGTAACTCCCTCATCCCAAAATATTAACTGTCTCTCTCTGTCGTGGGTTTATCAAAAGATATGACCTTAAGTGCGTCTCTACCTGCTGGTCTCCTGGAGATTACTGAGCTGATCTGCTGATCGGAGCAGTGGATTCCCCCGTCTTTAGGTTACCATCGACACTCATTATCAGTGCAAGGGTTAATCCACCAGAGCTGCAGCTTAGACACTCACATAACACTCTGTTAGATCCAGATGGAGCTGTCAAGAAACTCAAATGTTTTTACAAGACTATGTCAGCTCTGTGCAGCTTTCAGTGGCACACACTGCACGCTCAGCCTCTAAGAAGTATTTAGTTTTTCCTCTCCCTTCAACTGTCATCAGGTGAAAAACTTTAAAGGGGATTTTAATCTCTTAATGTGTAAGGACAAAGAATGGCAGGTCTTAGTAAAAGCTTTAGTAGTTTAGCTTTAAAACAGCTGTAATTTATATTTTTATAACAACAATGTATCAGATGACAAAGTGAAAACAAAAGGTGACGCTGGTGATGAATCCACAGAGAATTATCCTCCAGATCTGCAGCTCCCTTCAGCTCTACAGAGCTTTAAACTGAGTTTCAGACCATTGTTTAACTGTTCAGACTGCTACTTTATGGTTTTTGGTTCACTCTCATCGCTCTCACATTTAGCATAATTTTCCATTGTAGCACTATGCCACCTGCTCAGCCCCAAACAGTGCACTGTTGGGAACCTTTCTGTTGCAGCATGTTCTGTCTAGTTTGTCTTGAACAGACCTTTCTGACCAGGAAGAAGGAACAGTGCTGTTTCCATCAGCGAAAAATTATCTCTTTTATCTTTTGTGGACATATTATTGTTGTTTTAGGTTGGCTGTGATATTTTGTCATACATAATGGCATACATAATAACGATGATGACGAGGTTCTGTGATTGGACAACCAAATGGTGACACAAAGTCCATCGTTAACTGTAGCGTAGTTTCACACTGGCAACTTTTAGCTCTGTGTTCACTTGATTTTCAGGAGATAATCCCACACAATTGTGGACAACCCTACTCTGGAGCAGAGCCAGCAAACCCTGGGCTAAAGTCAGGGCTAGCCCACTTTGGAACGCACCAGGATTGTGCCAGTGTGAAAGCTTTCTTAGCCGTGGCCTAGCTCCCTTTGCCTCGAGCTAAAGGAGCTGTTAGCAGCCAGGCCAAGTGCATTGTGAAAGGCAATAATATTCAGCGAGCAGCTGGTGAACACAGGGGAGCATTAAGAGCAAGAGTTTTCCCTCAGGAGCTGGTAGAGAACAAATCGTTTGCTGACAACTTTGCTGTTGTGTTCACCACTTGTTTCTGCTAATGACAACAACAACAAAAAAACTCATTGCAGGTTTAAACAAATTGACATTTTGGAAAATAGCCCTGTTTATTTCCCTTCTTGCCAAGAGTTAAATGAAAAGATCTCATATCTATACAGCAAATATGAAGCTACAGTTTGCAGTTGGTTAGCATGGCTTTTACAACCATTAAAACCTTAATGTGTTGTTTTTACATTTTATTTTGGTACAGATTCAACATATGAGATATAATAATGTATTAATTACTGAGCTTAAGAGCTGCTTGTAGGCGCATTTTATAACCTTCAAACAGAACTAGCTGTTTCCCCCTGTTTCCAGTTTTCGTGTTAAGCTAAGCTAATCGGCTGCTGCCTGAGGCTTCATATTTAGCATACAGACATGAGAGTGGTATTGATCTTCTCTTCTAATTCTCAGCAAGAAAACTAATAAAAGTTTTTTTTCCTCATAATGTGAACTATTGCTTTAAGTTATTAAACTAATTCATTAAATATCTCCAACTCCCTGGCTTGTTTATATATTCAGAAAATTATCAACATAATTTAAAATCTTGTGATGCAACTGAAAAAACATTCATCCTAACCTGCATATTATTACCAAGTGGAATTGGCTTACCATTTATTAAACCTGTAAACAAACGAAAGATGATTTGGCTGTGGTGGAAGTGTTTTACCTCCTCTTACTTTACTTAAAAATTATGAAATCAAGAAAAATATCAGGCAGTTCAGATAATCACAGCTTAACAAGGACCCTGAATATCCAAAAGCCTAGATGTACAACTCTATATACAGATGCTGTCTGGTCAAGTTGAATATAATATTCAAAGCTCCATCAACACCACACCCACTAACCCAGTATTAATCCAGGCTCAGTGCTACAAGATCAATAATAACCCAGCACACAACTCACTCGCTCAATTGATGTAACCCAGCCAGATCAACTATGAGGTCAGGGCAGTGGGGGGAGGAGCAACCACAATATACTTTGGTGGTTGGGTGGGGGTCTCTCCTGCGTTCAAGTGGTAGTGTGAAGCTCAGAATAGCTGCAACTTGATCATGTAACAATCATTTAAAAACTGTAATGTTGCTGAGACATCATTATTAAAGAATGCAGACCAGTGAAGGCGAATGTCCACTGCATTAAAATGATCAGATTTATCATTAGATTAGTTTGCAATATGGCAGTTCTGGCAAAATGGGGACAAATTGTGTGTCATCACCCACTTTGTCACATAGACATGGACACAACAGGTAGGACAGGTGTCATATATGTGATGTTTTACCCACTGGATCATCAGTCAGACCACAAGGCCACAGAGTCCAGGGACTTAAAATATATCTATATATATAAAAATATCTGCACACTACACATATCTTAAACATGTCATTTCATGTAACAAAATAGCAGTCGAGCACCAGAAAATGATCCTGTAGTAGAGAGATGCCAAACTTCTGAGGAAAACCCATGATATGAGCTCTTTGACCCAGGTAAAAAATGTTGTTCCTGAGCCAGGATAATCCTGATAAATTTCCACAGACATTCCTTATCTGCTTTTTACCAAGTATGTTCATCTTTGTTCTGTAGAGAAAAGTCCAGAGGAATCAGTGCACCTCATAGAATAATAAAGATTGCATAGTTTGCAAATACAGTGCAGTGTGGTGGTGCTAAAAGTAGGCTACACCAGATGGCACAGGCTTTTCTTTAAGCAGAAAAAATACCAGGTCAGGAAGCTGGTTGGAAAATCTTTTTTCTCTGGTATAACATTTTTCCATTGGAGATGTCAAATAAGATGAAGTTCTGTAGAGCTAATGTGCAGGCAGTTCGTGGTAGTGTGTCCAAATCTTTAAGATGCTGATTAATGGATCTAGACTGATAATAACTTTAGTGTGCAGTGGCGTTATCAGAGGTTTGTTATGCTGAAAACAGCTGCCTGTTGTACTTGGATAATGACCAAAACAGTAAAATTGCGAACTGTAAAACCAAAACAATGAGCTGGAAGATGCTAAAATGCTCCATAAAGAAAAGGGGAACTGCAGAGGTATAATACCACAAAGCTTTTATCTTTTCTTCTTATCAAATCCCCAAAACCAACAAGGAAGACATTTACTGCTCTGTACCATTCAGTGTCAGTCACTCAGCCCCAAGCCAAGCTCTGAGGATATACATCTTCAAAAACTTGTCACAAATACTTTATCCTGTTTCATTTAAGGTTAAGTGATTTCCTTAAGCAGCTGGACACTGTAATTTTACCTAAACAGAAATAAACTGAGCACTGACTATTTTTAGCTGCAGATTAATCCAGGTTTTGTTGCACTTGTGAAAATTCATGGCAGCAGAAACTGGTATGTGGCACTGACTCAAAATAAACACAGTGTCCATGTTTATCATTATAAAGAAACAAGTTGCCCACTGCAGCATTGCAGCTCATTCATGTGTTTGTAATAGGTTTTGGGACAACAGTGGAGGCCTGAAGCAATGGAAACAAAAGATGGATGTTAAGATGAGACCGGATTTCTAATATGGCCACAACGCTGTCAAGGAAACCCTGCTGGATATCACGTCCATGGCTGTATATGGAGAAGGGATCAAGGATCTGGTTCATTGAGACATATGCACTGATCCATGTACCATCTGACTTCTGCTTTAGAGCACTGAATTTAGCCTTACAAGGGAAGGTTCAACTCTGACTGGTACAGTTCAGTCATCACTCATCTCTCTCTCTCTCTCTCTCTCTCTCTCTCCGCCTATCAGACTTTCCACATGTCTCTGTCTCCCTCTCTTACCTCGCTTCATCTTCCTCTGCTGATGTCGTATAAATTAAAATATATGGTCCCTTCTTCTCTGCCTCCCTCTCCTCCTCTCTCTTGCCGCCCTGTGTCGGGAGATATGGGTCACTCAGGGGGCAAACTTCATTTCCGTAAATGAGGACAGAAAAAGAAATCCTGACACACTAGTTAGTTAACGGCACACTGCCCCTCGCTCACCCCGACACGCACACACACACGCAGAGCAAGCTGAGACCTGTTTGTAGAGCTAATTAGCATTGTGTGCAAGTATGTGTCCATGAAAGCGAGCGTATGTGTGTATATGTGCATGAGTGTGTTCATAGCTGGGATAGGGTTGTGCTCGTTGGCCCACTTTTGGCTGAATAAGGAGAATACTGTCGGCCCGATGAAGAGTCAGGGGTTAGGAAGGACAAATATAGATAGAAGTGAGAAGATGAGAGGGAGGGAGATAGAGACAGAGAGGCTGGGGTTGTTAGCGACTAAAGCACCCCAGTCCCCTGTGAATTTCCCTGTGTGTGTGATCATTTGTGTGTCTGTGTCTGTGTGTGTGTGTTTGTGCCTTAATATGTGTTTTTTCCTCTGTGGTGTCATTACCGGTTGTCCCGCTCTCACGGGAGTCCATGTTTACCCAGCGTGGTCTCTGAGCCGTCACTGCGGGAGTCATGCATCCGTCATCACCGTGGCAACCAACAGACGCAGTGAGCCTTCCTGGATGTCACCTTCAAACGCAGGAGAGATTGATTTTTAAAACCAAACTCAGTTATTTGTCAGAATGAAACTGTTTCCTCCTGAAGGTTCAGATAAGAACCTGTTCTTATGGCAAGAGGCAAGTTGCACAGACTTTGCAGATATTAGCTTTTTACACCAACTAACTGTCAGGTGTAGCTGTTGTGTATCTGTATCTAATAGTAACATTACACTAATAAATGTCTGTCATTCGTGTAATAATAGACATTAATTGTAATTGCATATATAAATATAATACCAATGAGTCTTTGAGGCTGTACTTTTCCATGTACATATTTCGTCTAGCTAACTGGAGGAGATGGAGGCACAAACACAATCACACGTTTAAAGGGATTAAAGTTTTCTCTGCTGCCAAAAGTGGTTTCTTGCCGGGAGCAGATGGTTGTCATTGTCTTTATAATACAAGAGGTTATAAGATGTCCTCTGAGCGGCGCTATGTCTTCAAGGCAGATTGGAGGCTACAGTGAGTCGCTATCAGAAAGTGATGATGCAAACCGGGGCTAGCTGGTTAGCATGCTAACTTCAGTAGAAGAAAAGATGTGATAGAGAAGACTTAAAATTGCTGTTGCTTTCCACCTCTGGAGACAGTAAATGAATGAAGTTCGATGCTGAACTCACAACATTTCTTCTAGACTGGTAAGTTAACAGCTGCTGATGCTAATGTTGGCTATGTAGCAATAGCAAAACTTACAAATAACTCCTTTAAGGTCAAAAGAAAAATATTCATCAAAGTATTAATGAAATCGCAATATGGCAAAGTGCAATATCAAAATCACAATATGAATTTTTTGCTCAACGCTCAGGCCTGGTCAGAATCAAACTGCAGTGTGATGCTGTGTTGCTTCTCATATTCCCTCTGAAACAAGATGTGGGGACAGGACAGGACATGTCAGTTATGAACCATTGCAAATATTAAATTATTGACAACGTATAACTTCCAGATGTCATTCAAAGGAAGAATGTTTTTAGCAGTAAACACTCAAAAATGCACTTTTGCTGCTTGTAGCACATTGATAACTTAAAGTTGTGGGTTGTAGTGTTTATAACCAACTAATGAGGAGACTGTTCTAATGAGACAATGCTATTATTAGTTGGATGTTTCATACAAGTACAACATTAAATCCCAACTAAAAATACACCAGAAAAATACAAAAAGAAGCTAAACACATTCGAATCATGTTACAGACTGTGTGTGTGTGTGTGTGTGTGTGTGTGTGTGTGTGTGTGTGTGTGTGTGTGTGTGTGTGTGTGTGTGTGGAGTGTAGGCCTTATGGGTCTCAAAAGTCTCATATTAACAGGAATCCTTGTGGGTTGCATACATGACTCACTCATTGCACTGGTGACAGCACCGTCACACACACACACACACACACACACTCACACACACATATCATGGCTGTGCAGATGATACTGTGGGGGTGTTCCTGCAAAAGAATAGAAGGATTTCTCTCAGAGGACAGCGACAACAGAGAGGAGGAGGAGGAGTGACACAGTCGGTAGCTCCTGTGCCAGCTACACCCCAATTAAAAATAATTTTAAAGACACACTCTTCTTTTGAGTTTGTGTTTGTATATATGTGTCTGTTCTTGTCCGCGAAGTTATTTATTATATCTGTGCAGTTGTGTGTTCAGAGATATACGGACGTCTTAAAGTTAAAACACAAATCTGGCACCATCACTTTCCCTTGAAAATAAAAAAGCTCAGAAATAATTGAAATGTTGCTGATTCTGCACCTGCACCTCCTGGTCTTCTGATTTAGGAGAGAATCAATGGAGCAGCTGCAGCCAGTTTGACAACATGGCACAAACAGAGAGAGAGAGAGAGAGAGAGAGAGAGAGAGAGAGAGAGAGAGAGAGAGAGAGAGAGCAAGACCAACAGCTGACCTGTCCTGAAGGACACATCCAGCTCTGGAGAGCTGGTACACGCGTGGGAGCTGGGGCCAATTCAGGCAGACATTAAAGAGCCAAACAAATAGCCATACTGCTTTAAAGAGCCACATCAGAGAGAGAATACAGGCAGCAGGAGAGAGGTAGAAGTTTGTAATGTCATTCATGTGCACAAGTGTTGAGGTAATTATTTTTGCCGACACTCCCAATGTCATTTAATGTTCAGTATCTGCATATCTGCATGAATAGAGTTGTTCAGATACCAATACTGGTAATGCCTCCAATACTGCCTAAAATACTGGATTGGGTATTGCCGAGTACGCAAGTCTATGCAGTGATCCGATACTGAGTGATTTGTTAATAAACTTAGCTATGTTACACTGGAAAGTCCCAGTGGTAAAAAGGCAACGTGTACAGTACGCAAGGCTTTAATTTCACTAGTGTCAGGACAACTAGTGTAGGAAGTATAATTTATTTCAAGATTTATTTTATTTTTTTATGATTGACAGTCAAATTAGATAATAAAAGGATTCTAGTATTAATGTATCTGTTCGTGTTTTACAGAGGGTTTAACCTGAGCCATGTCATACAACAATGACAGCAATCATATCACATCCATACAGGGTTAGCGGTACACAGATGTTTTTTTTTGGTAATGCAATGATATCGGATAAGGGCTTGGTATCAGCTGATGGATATTGGAACATATCCTGATCTTTTCCTACGTAATACAACAACACATTGGATATACTGTGTTGTCAGGTGTTGGCATGCATTAGGGAAGGCCAGTCTAACTGAGGTACGACTGCAGTGCTGCAGTAGAAAGCCATGCCTCCAGTCACGACATGGCTTCTCAGAAAAGATGGTCTTTTTGTGTGGACAAAATAAAAGCCTGAAGAAAACACCATACATACATACGCACACACACACACACACGCACACGCACACACACACACACACACACACACACTCACACACACATACACACACGACAAAGACATTTTAAGTAGGTCTGTGTTTAGAGCCATATGCCCACAAATGCAGCTTGTCTCAATAAAACATGGTGATTCGTTGTTAATCTTTAATAGTTCTGTCCTTGAGAATTAACCCAGATGAACACACATTTAGGGCACCATCCCCTCATGCTAACACACACACACACACACACACACACACACACACACACACACACACACACTCCCTCCCTTACTTTATCCCACTTCCACTTCCTGACAATCTCCCATCATCCTCACCCTCCTCCTCTTTTGCCTCTGTCATCTTTCCTCCACTTTCCTCTTGTCTTTCTGCCCTTTTCATACCTCTTCCTCCACCTAGCCCTCCTCCCCCCATTCACTGGCTTTAACCCCAGTTTACGAAATAGGACGATCCACTTTAGAAAAGATATTGTCAAGTGGAGGAATTGAGGAAAGTGAGGATGAAACAAAAGACGACTCAGTGGAGGTGTGGGAGAGGCAAATATCTGGAGGAGAGGACAGGAGAGGAGGGAAGGAGGAGAAAATAGGATGAGGAGCAACAGGAAGGTGAGAAATGACAGGGAGACCCGGGCAAACTTGGCACTGAGCGATGAATCGAGGGTAATTTGATCAAATATTTATGTCGCAATGCTTGCTGGGAGGTTTGACTGGTGGTCACAGTCAGTGCAGTGTATGTGTGTGTTATTGTGTGTGTAAGTGTTATTTGGTGATGTGGCTCAGAGGCAGAAAAGAAGGTGAAAATAAATCACACAGATAGGCCATTATTCCTGTGGATGAAGTCAGATTATTGCAGCACAAACACTGTACATGTGTGGATATGAGGTCTTGTAAATGCTATCTCTGCTGTCCCTTCAATAAGAAGCACATTTGTCCATCATGTGAGTGTTCAGAGCTGTTCTCACACCACATTCCTTTCAACAGGAGTAGTTGCATAAGTTTAAGGGAGTGAACTCATTCACCTATTCATCCATCCATCCATCCATCCATCCATCCATGATATAATATCCCCATGTGGCCAGTGACAGAGTTCTCAATTCTCCTGAAAGAGCCAGTTAAACAACTAGAGCATCATCCGCAAATAAATCACAACATATTGTTTTTCATTATTCAGAAAATGTGTCACATATTTCTTCCAGGCTTTCTTCTCTTCCTCCCTCTCAGTTCTGCTCTGTGCTGAAATCTGCAGCGCTGCCTTTTCTCTGCGTTGTCAAACTCTGCCCCCTGCTGACAGCATCGGAAAACTGCACAGATAAAGTGTGTGTGAGACAGATTCCCTCCAGATGTGTACAGTATTTATTTTCTTGCCAACTCACACACTGAATCCTGGGTTTCTAGAGGCGTTTAAAAATGTTTAAACTAACAGGATCCAAAAGGATTTTGTTCCTGTTGAAATATTTGGTTGCCATGGAGGCAGCAGACACAGTCACAAGTGAGCTGGCAGTTCTTCCACTCCTTTGTTGAACAGTGATAAAAGCAATGACTTCTTACAGCCAAAAGAAGAAATGTTCTTTCTATATTTATATTATGTATTTATTTAATTTAATTTGAGGCATTGATAAAAAAAAAAAAGAAGAAAAGTTGTGTCAATGGGACCATCACAGCCTCAGTGTGTGGGCCTACCTAATACACCTAATTGTCCAAATACAAAGGTATGTATGGTCAGACAGAACACAAATACTGACAAAGAGATTCTGATTTAATCACAAACTTTAAAACAATAAATCAGGATTTATTTTTAAGCATTTTGGGAAATACACTGCTGAGAATTAGATGAGAAAATCGATACCACTCACATATCTCTATGGTAAATATAATGCTACAGCAAGCAGCCAGTTAGCTTAGCTTAGCATAGCCACCAGAGATAGGAAGAAACAACTAGCCTTAAGATGACAACAACACTTCAGGCAAGTGTGTAGGTTTGATTTGTGTAGGTGTAGGTGGGGACATAAAAGTGGTTCACAGGGGCATCTCCTGCAAGCTGCAGCTTTCATAGATATGGTAGCCAACGCACTCATTTTATATATCTCATATACACATCATAGTATTAATTTCCACGTTATTAACAGACCTATATTATATATTATATATACAGTATACTATACCAGTGCAACCTCAGTGTAATACAATACAAATATCTATTTACTCTCATTGTTAGAAGCCTAGACCTCACCTGTGGCCTCGCCTCTCCTCCTCTGTCTGAACTACCTGGCTGATTGCTTCTGTCACCTGATAAAATAACACACTGATGTATTCCATATGAACAGTGAGACAACATGTGCCTATTCAAAGCTCTTGTTTCAAACACAATGTACTGTTGTGCAGCACATCATCAGCCCAACATTTGTCACAATACAGAATCTCACTACTAACATGTCACCAAGTCATTATCAAACCTCAGCTGTGACCCCGCCTCCCCTCCGCTGTCTCGGTCACGTTGCTTCTGTCACCTGATTAAATAACACATCGATGACATAAAAATATTTATGACTTGGTTGAGAATCATTATTACCATAATTTACTCAACACATTAGCAGCTGAGAAAATATTTTCTTTAAGTGACTCACACTTTGACTTGTTATTTGTTTCCTTTCTGGCTGTCATCCTGACTCAGCATATCACCAAATTACCCTTATTGCCACACACAAACACATAGATATTATTACATATATATTACATAAATTCCCCAAAAGAGAGTTCAGCCCTTAACTACTACATACTTCGTAGCAGTACCTCCTACATAAGGAAGAGAAAATGCGTGATCGACGCTCCTCACATCCACGTCCCATAAGTGCAATTCAGTTCTCTTAGGTTGCAACATCTTAATCGGTTTGGACATCCCACCCACTATACCTTTATTAGCATTACGGGGCAGGGAGTACAGAAATGTGTCCGTACATCCTGAAATGTATGAGTTAACGAGCAGAGGTGTAGTGCTATTTGTTTAAATACAGGAGTTTACATGCATTAGTGATTATGAACAGTTTCATATGTTGAGAATATTACACAGCAAAACATCGAGCTAAGTAGTATTAGATGACACCATGGATGTAGTAGGTTGTAATTACTGTAGTATTAAGCAATTTAGATGAATAAAATCAAGTAGTTTGTATCTTAAATGATTTAATTTAATTACTTGTGCCAAGCAAATGAAGCCACATTCGAAACATCCACTCTGAGGAAAAGCTGTGGTGCAGCCAGAGGTCAACTTCATTTAATAGGCTGGGCTACGAAAACGCAGCTAAGCAAGCTTTCATTTCCAGCAGGCATTGTGGATGCAGCACAAACTGTCCAGGTTTAATTAGCTGGCTTTTTTTTTTTTTTACCTCTCTGTCTCTGTCCCTCTCTCTCTCTAGATGTGGTATATGTTAGCACGATCCATCCTCATCACCTGAGCACCGGCAGGCTCTTCATGAAGTCTAAAAAGAATGTGCTGATTGAGAAGCTCCTGGCCATGAATTCAAGGGAGGTGTCGGATAATGATGTGCAAAGCATTTCTTTTCAGTGTAGTGAATCATTAGAATCAGTTCATTAAAAAGTTTAGTTTGAAAGATTTGCTCACTGAATCATTAAGTGCTTGGGGTGAGATGGGGTGGGGTGAGGTGGGGGGGCACGAGATCGAGAGAGAGAGAATGTGTGTGTTTGTGTGTTGCTTGAGTAATACATGTCTTGTCTTGTGTCAAACACACACACACACACAGAATGGCTTCTTCTTTTGTTTCTGTTCTTGGGCTACACTTCCTACATTAAATATATGACTATTAACTTGACTAATTAAACACAGACATATCCCCTGGTCGCCCGCAGCGATTACATGCAGGCAGTGAGCAGAGAATTTAGTTGGATAAAGATATTGTTTACAAACTGAAAGTTCTACCTTATTATGTGTAACACGTATTTATTCTTGACACCTAATTGCTAAATCAAATATTTGTCACAATATAGATTTTCACTACACAATTATCGTGGCCAAGAGAATTCATGATGATCTGATACACAAAAGGTCCACCAGGCCTAACATCCGCCATTATGATATTATCAAATGTGTATTATTAACAAGATACCGCTGTTTCATTTTTTAAAAGTCACAGTTATTATCAATAATGGCATATTGTGACACCCCTATTTGGAACTACTTCTTACTGTAAAACTTGAAGACATGAGAAGGAGGGAGATGGGTGGGCTTGAGTGACTCAGCGACTGTCCATCATTCAGGGCCGGATGAACGAATCGCTGAACATGCACCGTTCCCTTGCAGTGAAAGGATCTCAGACCGTCTCAGGTTCAGCCACCTGTGTTTTCATATTGCAGATTTCACCAGGGTCATGCAGAGGACGTTAGAGAGGCAGGGGCTGTAGAAAAGGCAAATTTTCAGCCTCTTTTCCCATGCGACTTTCTTACTAACTAAAAAGAACCGATGGTGACAAAGACTTTCATAATTGACGATGTATCAAGATGCCCTACAACAATCCAGTATAACAAATTGTAATTCCCTTAGAAGCCTACCAGTGTTTCCCACACATAGACTTTACTTGGGTGGGCCGCTGTCAGATTTACAGCAAGTTAATTTCTGTAAATGAAACCTCCACTGTTTTCAAACAGCTGACAGATGTAAGAGCACTGCCACCAACAAAGATGAAACAATATACTTTCTAACATGACACGGTAGCATCTTATGGTTTGATCTTAAGTCCTGTTATTAGAGTCCTGTTATTAAAGTGTGACTGGCCATATGTGTGTTTTCACCACCCACACACTGTATTGTTCCAATAAATTTAGAGATATAGTGGAAAAAAAAGGGGTTTGGCTCTGGATTCAAGCAGCTGCCTGGTGGTCAGGAGCCAGGTCAGGAGTTGCTTCCTCACATCCAGACAACAGGAACAAAGCAGCAGACAGTGTTTTCCTCTTCAGCTGGGGATTGTGCCAAATGGCTGCCATATTTCATATATGTGAAGGGCCTCCAAATATTAAAAGGTCTCCGTCTATCAGTTTTACTGTTTTTTTTACCTTGATGAAATCTTGCAACAAGTTGAAACATAGTGTTAGACTCTTAAATGTCACTGTAAAGATAGTTCAGAGGAATTTGTCTTGACTTAAAATGAAATAAAACATCTGTAAGTTTTGCTTTTGGTCCATACATTACCACCCAGGATGTAGTCAGCCATTAAATGCAGTAAATTAAATTACAGTTCTGAAATGCACCACTGTACTGTATGTGTGATTTCAAAATGATACAGCCTGGAAAAGCATGACTAACATGACAAAGCCACACAGCCACACAGCCACACAGCCAGCATACAAGCAGCGATTTCTCTGTGAAGTTAAACTCAAGAGATGCAAAGTTTTCTTTCAAGGCCACACATTTCTATTTGATACACAGGAACACTCAAGGCTCATCAAAAAAAAAAGAAAAAAAAGAAGTGGCACACATTCCTTGACATCAGCTCCAGACTTGACCTCAACCCCAGACCAGTGAACTCCTAGAAACGCCCCTGTAGTACTAAGAATGTAAAGACAAGTCAAAATTTATTTGGAGATATTAAGTTACTATTCATATTGGTATAAATTAAATGGAGATAGTTTATGGTCAATGTAAAATTAGTAAAGTCAATCTAAAAAATGACGATGGTGACGTCATATTTTAGGCGCATAGGCAATATGACTGTAGGTTATATTTTGGAGATACCTTGACTTATTGTTCTTACCAGCCGGACTGGAGTTCCATATATATAAAACATCATTACTGGACGTACCTTAATTATGATTGTTCAAAATGCATTTGTAAATATGTAATATACAATTAGTGATACATTTCACTCGTTAAAGCGTCTTGTCATAGTCCCGTCGTTCAACACGAGATCTCGTACCTTACAGCGGAGCTTCTCTCGCCGCACCACCAACTTGTCACCAAAGATGGCGATTTGCTGAGTGCTCATGGATACACACATTTGTCGGCTAGTTGCTATCTTACCCGAAACGCCAACTTTAAAAACAAATTAACTGCTTAGCGAGCAACTATATCTCCCTCTGAAGCACATCTGACACAACGTCAACCACCGCTACCATGCAGATCACGCTTAAAACACTGCAGCAGCAGACTATTCAAATTGAGATAGACCCCGAACAAACGGTGAGTGGCTATTAGCTAACTTGCTAACTTCAGCTAACAGTACTAGCTGCGAGACCTATGTTTTAACTTTACGGTTACACCTTACAGCTTTACTTGATATCGCCAATTAAAGAACAATTTATATAGTGTCTGGTGAAGAGTGCCCATTAATTTCATATGTTTCAAATGAACAAACCACATGAAGTAGATTGCTAAACAACGCGAAAGCTCACTTACTAGCAAACGTTAGCCACATAGCTAGCTGAACAGCCTGTTAATAAAGTCATCGCGACGCGACTGCAAACGAGTTTCTTATCTTTTCTAGTTTGTGTCGCGGTTACTTGGCTGCTACTGCTCCTCGGTAATATCTGATGTGATCTAGTATGTGATGCTGTAACTTCTATGATGAACTCAAGCCTCCCACTACGCTATGATTGCTAATGCTAACGCTGATGACAATTACGATTAGCCTTATTGGTAGCGCTCTAAAAAGCTGGCTAAGTTTGTTAGCATGTTCACATCTTTGTCATGTAGCTAGCAAGGCCAACATTAAGTGAACATTAGATTGTGTTGCTCAATCTGTCAACGACACATTACTGTCATTACTCATGGTGGACATCATGCGTATAATTTTACACTTTTATTTATGGTAAGCACCGTCATGCTGTATGAGAAGTGACTCAAACCACTGCATATCCACTGCCATAACTCAAATGAGTTTTGCAACTCGGCTTTGCGGTTAGTGTGATGTATGACAACTGATAGTTATATTGTCAGTGGTTCATCTGGAGAGTTTTTTTTTATTAATAGGTGTTTGGTAGAATATTGAGAACCAAAGTGAAAGATCAAAGAGGTGAATGAAAGACTCCCATCTTACACAGAGCATGGATATGAGTAGAAAGCATTACAGGACCATTAAGATGATGATGATTCCTCTCTTTGTCATCAGGTGAAGGCTTTGAAAGAGAAGATAGAAGCGGAAAGAGGCAAAGACAACTTTCCTGTATCTGGACAGAAGCTGATATATGCTGGAAAAATCCTGCAAGATGACACACCTATTAAGGAATACAAAATTGATGAGAAGAATTTTGTTGTAGTGATGGTGTCCAAGGTGAGATCTTATTGTAATGCTTACAGATGACATATGACATTGGGTTTTACAGTGTTGTGGTGTTTGAATTAAAAAATTTTAGCTAATCTGTGGTAAACAATTATGTGCCATGTACTTTGATACTTTTTTGCACTGAATTTAATGTTAAGCAATTTCCCTATTAAGTTGCTAGTCTAACTGTACCTTCTTTTGAACTGGCTAAAGGCTAAGCCTGCAGCTGCCACCTCGCCCCCAGTCTCAGAAGCACCCAAACCTCCTGTACAGGACTCTGGTTCCACGTCTACAGCTGTCCCAGCCACAACCCCGACCCCAGCCCCGGCCCCAGCCCCAGCCCCAACTCCAACCCCAGCAGCTGTCCCCATTCCCCCCGAGGAGGCCAAAGAAGAGCCAAGTGCCGCAGCCACAGAACCACAACAACCAGCCAGGTAGACGCAGTCCCTTACATAGTGCGTAATGTTTATCGCTGCGATGATGAGTCAATAATTAAATTCGAGCTTCTCAAATCTGGGGTTTGGATGCTTTTCTAATGTTATTGATTATTTCTATTTATTATTATTGTATTTTATTTATGATAGTGAACTGAATATCTTTGGGTTTTTGACTGTTGGTTAAATAAAAGTAGTAAATGTTGTTGTCAGTCTTTTTTCTCAACTGTAGTAAATTAGTGTTCACTTTTGTAATTATGTTATTTCATATACATCCATCACAAGCCAGTGTCTGCATGCCCAACCAAAGATGGTTTGTCATTTTCCAGCTATCTTCAGCTTTAATTGTCCAAAGTGACTTATCAGCAGTTCATGGAAAAGTACATAGCAGTCATCACCTTTGAATACAAATTATTAGTATTATTTTTTGAATAATCACAATTGAATAACTGTAAGTGTTCCATTAATCAAACTATTAACTCACTAAGTGTGATACATTTGTCTGTGTTTCTAGGTACAAATAAACTTTGTTTTTTTTTAAGTTGAATTCCAAGTAAAATATAGATAAGATTTGTGTCGGTGGCACAATTAAGACCCTGCTAAATGTGTATTTTCTCACCCTGTGTTTTGTGGAGCAGTGATTCATTATAAATCGGGGTTGACTGTATTCCTGACCCAGTTGTATTTTAATGGAGAATGGAACAACAATGGAACAAGCAGTTAATCTGTCAAACTATATGTTGAAAAGAAGAACATGAGTCATAAAGTGGTTGGGATTCAAATATACCAACCTTCTTTTATATCTAAGACAAGTACTTTGCTTTTAGCACAGTGATCTGTAGTGTAACATTTATTTAATCTCATGGAATAGATGTTGATTTCTGAATTCATTTGTCAACATTGTTTCATTGTTTTGCTTCTCACCATGTTATCACAGAAATAACGGGTAGACCGTCTGATTTGTCTCTTCACCTTTTTATGTTTTGTAGCTCCAGTGGCGGGAGCCAGGGCTTGGATGCTTCCTCAGCACTGGGTATGTAATGGATGGGTCTCTGCCAGACTTACATCATACACAAGTAACTGGAGCCTATGCACCTCTAAGAGTCTCAGTGCAGTAGTTTGGGCACTTCCTCGCTGTTGTTAAATGTGAATTGTACAATTTCAGACAGTTGATAGTGCTATTAGAGTGAGAATATAACAGCAGTGCATTTCTTGTGTAAATCATAGGTTATATTTGCTTTGCCAGAAATTGTTATTGCTATGAGTCAGGGACTTTACAGGCTGCAGTGCAATACATACCGTTCCTATATTTAGGATGTGACAAAAGTAAACCATTCCTTATTGTGGTGGCACAGAGAGGGTTGGGGATTCCCATTTGTTCCAAGTACAAAATATAAAAAAAGGTGACATACTGTTTTTTAAGCCCATATTGTAGAGTATGTTGTTGTATATTGGTTGTTTGAAATCATTTGTTTTTGTATTTGAATGTGTATTAATAGTTACTTAATAGTTAGTTTTAATGTGTATTTAATTTGTCATTGTATCATCTATAGAAAGATTTATTCTATGTCGTTCCACAGTTATATAAAACCTGAAATGACTGGTAAACTGTAGTTAGATGCACTGGTGTAAAAATTTCTTTTTCAGTGAGCAATACAAAATACAACCAGGATCAAAAGACAGTTTAATAAAGTGACTGTACATGTAAATGAATTTACAATGTAAATGTCTTTTTACAGGAGGAATAATTCAAAAAGCAGTTTCCTGTTCCTGTCAATGGTGTAACTCTGCAAATATACAAACTGTGTAGAGTTTGTAACTTGATCATCTGTGTTTGGGTGGTTTTCAGTGACCGGGGCTGAGTATGAGGCGATGCTGACGGAGATCATGTCTATGGGCTACGAAAGGGAGCGAGTGGTGGCTGCACTAAGGGCCAGTTTCAACAACCCCCACAGAGCTGTAGAATACCTTCTCACTGTACGTCACACACACACACACACACACATACGCACACACACAGACTGAAATGATTCTTACCAAATGCAGCTCTGTCAAGCAGCTGTTCTGTCTGAAACATGCACAGCTCTGGCTACTAAACAAATAAAGAATTGATTTGTAGTTTTGTGTTACGTTTACATGAACAGCAGTTAATATGTCTGACCTCCTCAAGCACCGAGTCCACAGCCAGGCCCCTTAGATCCTCTGCACAGTCACTCCTCTTCATTTCACGCTCCCAAAATTTAAAGACGGACAATAAAGCTCCGTCAAAAACAGTTTGTACTGCAACTCTTTGCTGTTGTGGTTCTTGTCTGCCACACCAAGAGCAATTGAGTAAATCCCATAATTGCATAATAATTAACTGGACTGACTGGTATTTCCCCTCTGTTGGAATAAATATTTACGTAATTGTTGTTTTATAGGAACTGTAGTTCAACTTCTCAATACACCAATTTGGTCAGTTTATCATTTTGCGATATTAATTAGGGTTGCACCTATTGACCACCAGCAAATTCCTAGAGAGAAATACTAAATTATTCCAGAAACATAAAAGAAACACACTGTGGGGAGGTCACATTGTGGGAATGGGTTGCCTAACTAGGCTGAAAAACATGACAAATGTGATGTTAATTAGCATTAGCCACTCTGCTTTATGATACAGTTTGTGTAATTAATCAATGGTGACCTATGCTCTGTATGATCTAACATAAGCACACTGACTCTGTGCTCTGTGAGGGAATTGAATGTTTGAGAGGTGTTTTCTAATATCTAGTTTACCCTCATTGATGAAAATGATGTAGGTTTAATATTACAAATGCCTGTTAAGTGATTTGTATTAATCAGCAACGTCACAACGTCCAAAAGGTCAACTCTCTAAAAGAGTAAGACTGAACATTATAACCTTCATGAAGGTTACTTTAGGTTTGTCCACGTGCATCAAATAAACTGGCAACTGAGTGTGTATATTTTGAGAATGCTAAAGAATTTACGAGGCTGTTGTCCACTATGATGGACAGTAGCTGTAGGGTTAAACTAAATGAAATGTTCGAGTTGTAAGTAAATAAATGAAAAGTATATTTATTCACTTGGAACCAACAGTCAGTCAGTTACTAACTAACTTCTTGCAGGAAGTGTGTTTGTATGTGTGTGTGATTGATAATTGTATTGTTGTCTTTCCAGGGTATCCCCAGCAGCCCAGTCCAGGAGAGTAATCCACCAGCGCAGGCCCCTGCGTCTGGACCCACAGAAGCCCCATCTCTAGCAGAGGGTGAGGCATGCAACTCTATTTAGTCCAAAAATACCTGCAGTCAAGCTTTATGTGTCTCTGTCTACTGTGTAAAAAAAATAAACACCAGTGCTGGAGGCGAGTTAACAATGGTGGATTTTAAAACTGCCTCACCCCCGGCCCCAGTTACTATCCATGAATCAAAATGAGCACTAGACTGTAACTTACACTGTTTCAGGACATGCAAATTTACATCAGCCTGCTCCTGGGCTTAGTCAGGGCACATTTTCAGATAAATACAATAAATAACTGTCACTGCCTCACTGGGGGGCAATGACTCACTAGGCACTGAATTGGATGGTCTCAGTTTCTTTTTTTTTTTTTTCAAGTTATTTTTTTGGGCTTTTTGCCTCTATTAGAGTGACAGTGAGTGAGAGACAGACAGGAAAGCCAGGGAGAGAGAGTGAGGATGACATGCAGCAAAAGGCCACAGGTCGGACTCAAACCTGGGCCGCTGTGGTAAGGACTAAGCCAACATGGTACGTGCTGTAGCAGGTGAGCCACCGGGGAGCCCCCAGTTTCAGTTTATTAAATGTAAGAATTTGCTGTTTTTTTTGGTCTTCATTAAATAATTAATTGATTAATAGAGAAAATCATTGTTAGTTAGCCCTCACCTGTGAAATGGAGAACATGTGTATGTATGTATGTATGTATGCTCTGTCAGTTTAACAGGTACACGTAGCTAAATCTAATATAGTCCAGTGCAGGCTTTTCAAAATATGGGAAAGGGATGCACTGCAGAGAGGAATAAACATAACGTACTTCCTCAGTTTTCTGCCTGCCCCGAGACTCTCTCCTTTCCCCACATATAGCTGAGTTTAGCTAACCAGATGTTTACCGTCATTTCTTTTCTGGTTTATTTTTTCTCACACTGGCACCCCACCCAGGGAGGCGTGCGCCTCACACTTTGAAAATCGCTGGTCTAGTACAACAGTCCTGCAATTAATCCTCCCTTCATCAAGGTTGACATGTTCAGATATTGTTGAAACTGTTTAAGAGAAATGTTGATTCAGTTGTGAGATCATATTAAAGGCTGTGATTTGTGCTGCTGTTGACCGTGCAGTTGTCGGTTGCCTGGCTTCCTGTAAAACTACAATGTCTCATTTTCTATTTCTGCATGTGCGAAACACAGAAGATGAGACATGTGGGTGTGGAGGCTTTAGGATTGTTGGAAGACTCGTTTGAGAAGTTGACACTGGACATTATTGTTTAAAAACTGAGACAACCACACATTTTCTCAGTCAGTCTCACCTGGAAGACATGCACAGTGTTGCACTCAGTTCACATTAAAAGTTTCAAACAGTTGTGTAACAATTGGAAAAAAAAGAGAGGTGGAGAGAGAAGTACAATACCTGGGTCCTCTCCCACCTCCGAACAGTTGACCAGTCACAGTGTGAAGTGGGCGAAAGTTGGTTGGTCAGTTTTGGAAAGTTACAGTAAATCGTCGACACAGGGCACCCTCTATCCAGCGTGGGAAACGGGTGAGGAGGGTGGTATTTTGGTAGTTTGATTAAGTTTGCTTTCTTCCTCATGGTTATTAATCTCGTTTGTCACCAGGAGATAACCCACTTGCATTCCTGCGGACCCAGCCCCAGTTTCTGCACATGAGACAGGCCATCCAGCAGAACCCTTCTCTGCTACCAGCTCTTCTCCAGCAGCTAGGCAGGGAGAACCCTCAACTTCTACAGGTAACACACTGCGACTCACAACACAGAGATCTTCAAGTCAGGCACATGCGAGACAACCTCGCACAATGAGTTTTCTAGACCAGCGTGGAGCCATGTTGTGCCCCTGCTGTGACAATACTTGTTCAATTGCTGTCCCAAACTCCCAGCAACTTTTTGGGTAATAGTTAATAAGACTTGAGGTATTTTAACTGTTGAAAAGGCAAGAATTTCCCTTCCTAATCAAGCACCGTTACATCTACAGAGCAATTCCACCCTGTAAAAATGGCTGCACTAATTGTAAAGATATTTGTACACAGATAATTGTAAACACATAATGTGAATGTGTGTTAAGGAGAAGGAGGGATTACGGTGTACAGTGGTCAGTTACACAGATGTTCTTCTAAAGAGTGGACTATCACTGTATGTGCACGTTATGTGAATATGTGACTCAGCACATATGTATATCATTCATTACTTTCCCTGCTGACCTTCTCAGCTTAATGTCCCTGTCATCACCTAGCAACCTACTGTTTTAATGGACTAACTTTTTTTCACCACCGTCCCGGAACTGTCCCAAAACACAATTCTAACCGTCCCGAGGTGAAACTGAACTGTCCCAAAATCATTGTCATCTAAATTTGTTATTTGTATGTAACATTATAAAAACACCAGTAAAATGAATAAAAAGGAAATAAAAGGAAATGAATAATTATATTAATTTTGCTCTATTCAAAGAAATATGTTTAAAACAAAAGCATAAAGGTTCTGCAAACTGTAAAAAAAAAAAAAAAAAGTAATAATAATTTTAAAAAAATGAACAGGAGAACAGAGTTTTGGGAAAATACTGTCTCAGTCTTTGTTCTGAGGTCTTTGTGCCCTTCAACCAAACACTCCACCACATGGTCACCACTCTTCTTATTTGTGCTTCTTCCTCAGCAAATCAGTCAGCATCAGGAGCTATTTATCCAGATGTTGAACGAGCCGGTGGGAGAGGGGGGAGATGCACCAGAGGTTGGAGAGATGGGGGCAGCAGGGGAGGAGGGTGCACCTGTCAATTACATCCAGGTTACACCTCAGGAGAAGGAAGCCATCGAAAGGGTGAGTGATGAATATAGACTAAATATTGTCGTACATTATTCAATTTCAAATTAAGAGTTGCAGATCGTTAAAACGCTCTCTCCTGTCTCTCTGCTCTTTGTCTCTCCCCATCTGTTGTGACTGAACAGTTAAAAGCGTTGGGTTTCCCTGAGGCTCTGGTGATCCAGGCCTACTTTGCCTGCGAGAAGAACGAGAACCTGGCAGCCAACTTTCTCCTCAACCAGGGACTGGAGGATGACTGAACACAGATCACTGCCTTCCTGCTCCTCCCTCCTACCCTTCCCCTCTTCGGCTCAGCATAAAGACTGCACCCCCCAATTTTACTGTACAGCTACCAACCTCAGCTCAACCCAACAGGAGGGGAGGAGAGGGGAGAGCCAGCAGGGGGGCGGGGGAGTTGGGTGGGGGGGACGGTGGGATGGGAAGGGGGAAACGGGGTGGGTTAGGTTTATGGTGGGGTTACACACTTAAAGTACACAAAGTGGAGGATGCGTGCAGGAAGGTCAGACTTAGATTATCAGAGGTCAGGGGTGAAAAAGTGGAAGAATTATGAAATCCACGTGAATTCCAATGGAATGTGTGGGGTTTGTCTAGGGGAGATCTATAATTTGATTTTAGATGCGCTTTGTGAACATTAGGGAGGGGGGTGGGGTCAACGGGGGTCGAAGGGTTTGCGACGAGAGCGTGTGCTTGTGTCTCTGTGTGTGCGTGTGTGAGTACATGTCTGTGTGCCTGTGCTGATGGATGCGATACAGTTAAGCAGAAAAAGTAATCAATTTGCAAGTTTGTTAATGCTGTAGCCGGATTGTATGGAAGCACATTCTCCTCACTGCACTTCGACAACATTATCAGTGTGTGTAACTGCTTGTGTGTACCTCTGTAAGCCTTCATGTACGTACGTCCAAGAATGAAACTGGCAGAGACGCACTGGACCGTGCTGCCCTCTGTATGTGTCTGACATGATGTTGTTGGGGGAGGAAATGGGAACTAAACTGACAAATAAGTATCTGGTTACTCTGTTCACTTTGTACCACCCCTCATCTCTTCTGCCATGGTGGCTGCACATATGGCAGCCGATCAGAACCCCTGCAAATGCCGTGCTTCCCTGTTTAGGTTACTCCAATGTGGAACTGTTATGTCTATGCTCATTGCTTCTGGTGCTAATTAACACTACCCAGAAAAATCTACTGTGCAACTCAAAAATCAGACTTTTGAGGTTCTGATCTACCTTTTAAATTCTTTAAAATCTTCTATTATGATTTTAAAAACACAATAGAAGGAGAAACTCGAGCAGCGACTGGTCATTAACGTTAAATTCTTCAATTTCAACTTGCTAGATGTAAAGACTGCAACTAAAATGCTTTGAAATTTATGGTGGCAGGTTTGTTGTAAGTTCTCCGCATGTTACAGAAGGTTTACCAAAAGGAGGACCTTTTATCCACTACAGTCCACACTCTTAACTGTGAGGCTGTTTCAGTTTGTAAGGAGGTGACCCACAGTATTTGGGAAGACACATTATTTTACCTACATAAATGAACTACATAACCAAAATGATTAAATGCCCACACATTTAACATCTTAGGTGTTGTATGCATTTTCTTTTGCAGGCAAATCTGTGTGTACTGCTTGGTGAGGAGTAAAGCATCTGCATGTGGTTTTAACAGTGTCATGTGATTTGACTCATCAGGACCATGCAATGACTTATTCTCTTTCTTTTCTTCTAGTCAGTTCTTAACAGGTCCCAGAAGATTACTACCATTATACATTGTACTACCATGTCTAGGATGTCTAGAACAGCATATTTCATGCCTTGTATCATTGCTTTCAGACATTCAAAAAGCTTAAGGGAAACTACTGGGAACCAAATCTATTTTCTGTTGGGATAAATACACCAATCAGCCACAATGTTAAAATCACTTACTGGTTTTGTCCTTGTGGCTGATTGGTGTATACTTTATTTTTCATTTTGTCCAACCAGAGGCAAATTGTAGTCGCAAATTAAAACATCTGAGTTCCAATAAAACTTAGATTAAATTCTGAATAAAAGAAAATGACAAAATTAATTTACCTGTGATTGTCTAAATTTTCTGGCACTCCATGTGCAACCAATTAATAATTCTGCCAGTTAGGCAGATGCATAAAAGTTAATTTTAAGCAGTGGTGTGGACAGAGACAGGTAGATGACCAATTAGTATCATGGATGGAGTTCTGAGTTGGCCAGTAGGGTACAGGCACAGGTGCCCCCAGACCACATCTTCTGTATGAAGTGGCTTAAAATTTCTTGTTTGAAAAAGAAATGCAAAAAAACAAAAACAAAAAACTACAGATGCAAAACAACAATTAAAAAAGAAATGCCAAGTGAGTACAAAGAGGTTCAAAAAGCAAAGACTTAAAAGGACCATAAATAGACACAAAACCAGTAGAAAGAGTTGCACACACGTGATCACAAATGACACAATTGTTTTACTATTTTACTATTCAACCCGTTCTGCCCCCCAACCCCTGACTATGAGACCAGTAATTTGAGTCAACAAATGCAGGGGAAGAGAAATTGTACTTGTATCAAGGCTACATTATGCATACTGAGGTTCAACTACACACAAAACAGTTAATGAGAAGAAATTGTCCTGTAAGGAGCAGGCTTAATCCATTGTCACCATTATACTGTACGTGCAGATGGGCTGATTGTCCACTACAGGTTACTGTAATATCAAGCTTACTATGGTCATTGCTGACCTGG
The DNA here is from genome assembly GCF_002260705.1 of Seriola dumerili. Taxonomy (NCBI): domain Eukaryota; kingdom Metazoa; phylum Chordata; class Actinopteri; order Carangiformes; family Carangidae; genus Seriola; species Seriola dumerili. The sequence goes on from NW_019174368.1 coordinate 1,378,332, forward strand.
TTGTGGCGTGGGAGCTGGGGATATGTGGTAACTGTTTTGATTGCAAAGGTTTTCAACTCAATGTGGGTCCATGAACAGACGATAACTGTAAAATAAAAAACAAAGTGTCTCCAGTATGATTTTGTATGTGTGAAGGCGGTTTTTACTGGCAACTGTCCTACAGCAACATCATGACCTTAGACTATGCTGTGCTACATTAAATATCAGCAATGTTTCGGGCCTTTTGACTCTTTGTGCCTCATTAACATTATCATACATCTCACTCAGTCTGCTCAAACCAGCTTTTCAAATACTCAAATGGTCACTGGGGGCCCTCTAGTGGGTCAATGCAGCCTCACTATTCCAGCTGACAATGTAGAAGAAGTGTGGAACACCTGTGACTCACATTTACACCAGATAGAGTTTCCAGTTTAAGTGACCTATATAAACGTCATATGATAAGGCATAAAATTGTCAGTGAAGTAACAGAGTAAAACATCAAAAACTGTCATAGCATTGAAAGGCAAAAAAGGCATAGAAAGCCTAAAAGGTCATAGTATAGTAAGGAATAAAAACGTCAAAAAACGTCATAGTATAGTAAGGCCTGAAAAATCACAGTATAGTAGGGCATTAAAATGTCATGAAATGTCATAGTAAAGTAGGGTATAAAAACGTCAAAAAAATATAGTACGGCATAAAAACGTTAAAATACATCACAGTATATTAAGGCATAAAAACGTCAAAAAATGAATAGTATAATAAGGCAGAGAAACATAGCAGTAATGCATAAAAATGTCATAGTGTAGTAAGATGTAAAAATGTCAATGGTATGGCAAAAAAAAGTGAAAAACAACATAGTATAGTGTGGCAAAAACATGAAAAAATGACAATATATTAAGGCTTCAAAACATCAACAAACATCATAATATGGTCATGTATACAGATGTCATAGTATATTATGCGTATTAAGTGAGAAAAATGACAGTATAGTATGGCAAAAAAAGTGAAAAAACGACATAGTATAGTATGGCAAAAAACGTGAAAAAATTGCATATTGTATTAAGGCATAAAACCATCAAAAAAGGTCATAATATACTAAGGAATAAAGATATCATTGTATATTGAAGCCTAAAAAGTGAGATAAACGACATAGTATGGTATGGCAAAAAAATGAAAAAATGGCATAGTATATTAAGGCGTAAAAACATAAAAAAACGACACAATATGGTCAGGTATACAGATGTCATAGTATACTTAGGCTTATAAAGTGCGAAAAGTGACATAGTATAGTATGGCAAAAAAAGTGAAAAAAAACGACATAGTATAGTATAGCAAAAACATGAAAAAATGGCATAGTATATTAAGGCTTCAAAACATCAGCAAACATCATAATATGGTCAGGTATACAGATGTCATTGTATAATAATGCCTATCAAGTGATAAAAATGACACAGTATAGTATGGCAAAAAAAGTGAAAAAAACGAGATAGTATAGTATGGCAAAAACATGAAAAAATGGCACAGTATATTGAGGCTTAAAAACATCAACAAATGTCATAATATGGTCAGGTATACAGATGTCATTGTATAATAATGCCTATCAAGTGATAAAAATGACACAGTATAGTATGGCAAAAAAAATGAAAAAAACGAGATAGTATAGTATGGCAAAAACATGAAAAAATGGCACAGTATATTAAGGCTTAAAAACATCAACAAATGTCATAACATGGTCAGGTATACAGATGTCATTGTATATTAAGGCCTATTAAGTGAGAAAAATGACACAGTATAGTATGGCAAAAAAAGTGAAAAAACGACATAGTATAGTATGGCAAAAACATGAAAAAATTGCATAGTATATTAAGGCTTAAAAACATCAAAAAAGGTCATAATATACTAAGGAATAAAGATGTAATTGTCTATTGTAGCCTAAAAAGTGAGATAAACGACATAGTATGGTATGGCNTCCTTTTTTTTCACTTTTTTTGCCATACCATATTATGTTGCTTTTTGCATTTAATAGGCCTTAATATACAATGACATCTGTATACCTGACCATATTATGACGTTTGTTGATGTTTTTACGCCTTAATATACTATGCCATTTTTTCATGTTTTTGCCATGTTCTATGTCATTTTTTTTCACTTTTTTTGCCATTCCATACTATGTCGTTTATCTCACTTTTTAGGCTTGAATATACAATGACATCTTTATTCCTTAGTATATTATGACCTTTTTTGATGGTTTTATGCCTTAATACACTGTGCCATTTTTTCATGTTTTTGCCATACTATACTATGTCGTTTTTTTTCACTTTTTTTGCCATAGTATACTATGTCATTTTTCTCACTTAATACGCATAATATACTATGACATCTGCATACCTAACCATATTATGACGTTTGTTGATGTTTTGAAGCCTTAATATACCATGCCATTTTTTCATTTTTTTGACATACTATACTTTGTCGTTTTTTCACTTTTTTTGCTATACTATACTATGTCACTTTTCACACTTTATAAGCCTTAGTATACTATGACATCTGTATACCTGACCATATTGTGTCGTTTTTTAATGTTTTTAAGCCTTAATATACTATGACATTTTTTCATTTTTTTGCCATACCATACTTTGTCATTTATCTCACTTTTTAGGATTCAATATACAATGATATCTTTATTCCTTAGTATATTATGACCTTTTTTGATGGTTTTATGCCTTAATACAAAATGCCATTTTTTCACTTTTTTTGCCATACTATACTATGGCGTTTTTTCACTTTTTTTGCCATACTATACTATGTCACTTTTCGCACTTTTTAAGCCTCAGTATACTATGACATCTGTATACCTGACCATATTGTGTCGTTTTATTATGTTTTTACGCCTTAATATACTATGCCATTTTTTCATTTTTTTTACCATAATATACTATGTCGTTTTTCACTTTTTTTGCCATACCATCCTATGTCGTTTATCTCACTTTTTAGGCTTCAATATACAATGACATCTTTATTCTTCAGTATATTATGACCTTTTTCTATGGTTTTATGCCATTTTTTCACGTTTTTTGCCATACTATACTTTGTCGTTTTTTCACTTTTTTTGCCATACTATACTGTGTCATTTTTCTCACTTGATAGGCATTATTATACTATGACATCTGTATACCTGACCATATTATGACATTTGTTGATGTTTTTAAGCCTTAATATACTATGCCGTTTTTTCACTTTTTTTGCCATATTATACTGTGTGATTTTTCTCACTTAATAGGCCTCAATATACAATGACATCTGTATACCTGACCATGTTATGACATTTGTTGATGTTTTTAAGCCTTAATATACTGTGCCATTTTTTCATGTTTTTGCCATACTATACTATG
>NW_019174368.1:1389939-1390254 GCF_002260705.1 Seriola dumerili
AAAAAAAGTGAAAAAATGGCATATTGTATTAAGGCATAAAACCATCAAAAAAGGTCATAATATACTAAGGAATAAAGATGTCATTGTATATTGAAGCCTAAAAAGTGAGATAAACGACATAGTATGGTATGGCAAAAAAAGTGAAAAATGACATAGTATAGTATGGCAAAAATATCAAAAAATGGCACAGTATATTAAGGCTTAAAAACATCAACAAACGTCATAATATGGTCAGGTATACAGATGTCATTGTATATTAAGGCCTATTAAGTGCAAAAAGCGACATAGTATAGTATGGCAAAAAAAGTGAAAAAA
>NW_019174368.1:1390608-1478261 GCF_002260705.1 Seriola dumerili
TATAGTATGGCATAAAAAGTGAAATAACAACATAGTATACTATGACAAAAAAAAGAGAAAAAACGTCATAGTATAGTATGGCATAAAAAGTGAAAAAAATGACAAATCTTAAAAAGTGGAAAAAGAACGACATACTATACTATGGCATAAAAAGAGAAAAAACGACATAGTATAGTATGGCAAAAACATGAAAAAATGGCATAGTATATTAAGGCGTAAAAACATAAAAAAACGACACAATATGGTCAGGTATACAGATGTCATTGTATATTAAGGCCTATTAAGTGCAAAAAGCGACATAGTATAGTATGATAAAAAGAGAAAAAACGACCTAGTATAGTATGGCAAAAACATGAAAAAATGGCATAGTATATTAAGGCGTAAAAACATAAAAAAACGACACAATATGGTCAGGTATACAGATGTCATTGTATATTAAGGCCTATTAAGTGCAAAAAGCGACATAGTATAGTATGATAAAAAGAGAAAAAACGACCTAGTATAGTATGGCAAAAACATGAAAAAATGGCATAGTATATTAAGGCGTAAAAACATAAAAAAACGACACAATATGGTCAGGTATACAGATGTCATTGTATATTAAGGCCTATTAAGTGCAAAAAGCGACATAGTATAGTATGATAAAAAGAGAAAAAACGACCTAGTATAGTATGGCAAAAACATGAAAAAATGGCATAGTATATTAAGGCGTAAAAACATAAAAAAACGACACAATATGGTCAGGTATACAGATGTCATTGTATATTAAGGCCTATTAAGTGCAAAAAGCGACATAGTATAGTATGATAAAAAGAGAAAAAACGACCTAGTATAGTATGGCAAAAACATGAAAAAATGGCATAGTATATTAAGGCGTAAAAACATAAAAAAACGACACAATATGGTCAGGTATACAGATGTCATTGTATATTAAGGCCTATTAAGTGCAAAAAGCGACATAGTATAGTATGATAAAAAGAGAAAAAACGACCTAGTATAGTATGGCAAAAACATGAAAAAATGGCATAGTATATTAAGGCGTAAAAACATAAAAAAACGACACAATATGGTCAGGTATACAGATGTCATTGTATATTAAGGCCTATTAAGTGCAAAAAGCGACATAGTATAGTATGATAAAAAGAGAAAAAACGACCTAGTATAGTATGGCAAAAACATGAAAAAATGGCATAGTATATTAAGGCGTAAAAACATAAAAAAACGACACAATATGGTCAGGTATACAGATGTCATAGTATACCAAGGCTTATAAAGTGCGAAAAGCGACATAGTATAGTATGGCAAAAAAAGTGAAAAAACGACATAGTATAGTATGGCAAAAACATGAAAAAATGGCATAGTATATTAAGGCGTAAAAACATAAAAAAACGACACAATATGGTCAGGTATACAGATGTCATAGTATACCAAGGCTTATAAAGTGCGAAAAGCGACATAGTATAGTATGGCAAAAAAAGTGAAAAAAAACGACATAATATAGTATGGTAAAAACATGAAAAAATGGCACAGTATATTAAGGCTTAAAAACATCAACAAACGTCATAATATGGTCAGATATACAGATGTCATAGTATACTAAGGTTTATAAAGTGCGAAAAGCGTCATAGTATAGTATGGCAAAAACATGAAAAAATGGCACAGTATATTAAGGCTTAAAAACATCAACAAACGTCATAATATACTAAGGAATAAAGATGTCATTGTATATTGAATCCTAAAAAGTGAGATAAACTACATAGTATGGTATGGCAAAAAAAGTGAAAAACGACATAGTATACTATGGAAAAAAAGTGAAAAAACGACATAGTATAGTATGGGGAAAAAAAGTGAAAAAACGACATATTGTATTGAGGCATAAAACCATCAAAAAAGGTCATAATATACTAAGGAATAAAGATGTCATTGTATATTGAAGCCTAAAATGTGAGAAAAACAACACAGTATGGTATGGCAAAAAAAGTGAAAAACGACATAGTATAGTATGGCAAAAACATGAAAAAATGGCACAGTATATTAAGGCTTAAAAACATCAACAAACGTCATAATATGGTCAGGTATACAGATGTCATTGTATATTGAGGCCTATTAAGTGAGAAATATGACACAGTATAGTATGGCAAAAACATGAAAAAATGGCACAGTATATTAAGGCTTAAAAACATCAACAAACGTCATAATATGGTCAGGTATACAGTTTCATTGTATATTAAGGATAGTATAATAATGCCTATTATGTGAGAAAAATGACATAGTATACTATGGCAAAAAAAGTGAAAAAAAACGACATATTGTATTGAGGCATAAAACCATCAAAAACGGTCATAATATACTAAGGAATAAAGATGTCATTGTATTTTGAAGACTAAAAAGTAAGATAAACGACATAGTATGGTATGACAAAAAAAGTGAAAAAACGACATAGTATAGTATGGAAAAAAAAGTGAAAAAATGGCATATTGTATTGAGGCATAAAACCATCAACAAATGTCATAATATGGTCAGGTATACAGATATCATTGTATATCAAGACCTATTAAGTGCAAAAAACTACAGTATGGTATGGCAAAAGAAGTGAAAAACGACATAGTATAGTATTGCAAAAACAAGTAAAAAAACGACATAGTATATTAAGGCTTATAAAGTGAGAAAACAGACATGATATAGTCTGGCAAAAAAAGAGAAAGAACGACAGTATGGCAAAAAAATTAAAAAATGGCATATTTTATTAAGGCATAAAAACATTAAAAACGACACAATATGGTCAGGTATAGAGATGTCATAGTATATTAAGGCCTATAAAGTGTGAAAAACAACATAGTATAGTATGGAAAAAAAAAAAGAAACAATGGCATAGTATATTAAGGCATACAAACATCAAAAAATGTAGTGATATGGTAAGGTATACACATATCATAGTATATTAATGCCTATAAAGTGAGAAAACAGACATAGTATGGCAAAAAAAGAGAAAGAACAACAGTATGGCAAAAAAATGAAAAAATGTCGTAGTTTATTAAGGCATACAAACATCAAAAAACGTTATAATATGGTAAGGTATACAGATGTCATAGTATATTAAGGCCTATAAAGCGTGAAAAACGACATGGTATAGTAAGGCCTACAAAGGTCAAAATATATCATAGTATAGTAAGGCATAAAAACGTCATAGTCTAGAAATATAAATGTCAAAGTATATAGTATATATACTATAAAAATGTCATAGTATTGTTATGGCCTGGTTCTGAGACCATAACAAATAAGGGAAGGCACACATGGATGTATATTAAACAAAGGAATTTTATTTGACAGAAATATGTTGTTTTAACAAAGATATAAAAATAGCAAATTCAACAATTGAAGCTGGCAGATGTGCGTAATGCTAGACTAACAGAAGAAACCGAAAATTAAAACTCCAACAGAACATGATGTGGTGCAACAATGGAGCCTCCTTAGTGCAAGGATGAGGAGGTTTTGTATAATCTAGGTGGTGGAGGATGGCCAGCTGCCTCCACTTCACTGATGGCTTCCAGCTCCACCCAACCAGGAACCTGCATTAACACAGAACACAACCCAGCAGCAACACAACAAACACACACAAGCCCTGGTAGAGGTTTGAAAACGTGATACTATAGTAAAGCATACAACATCAAAAAACATAATAGAATAGTAGGGCTTAAAAACGTTAGAATACGGCACAGTATATTAAGGCATAAAAACGTCAAAAAATGTCATAGTATAGTGAGGCATGTAATGAAATAAAACCCTCATAGTATAGTAAAGCATAAAAATGGACGAAAAACATTGTAGTATAGTAAGGCATAAAATGTCATAGTATAGTAGGGTACAAAAAAGTCATAGTATAGTAAAGCAAAAAAATTTATATATGGGTGTATTTACATTCAAATAAAACTGCACAGTAACAGAACAAAGAGTAAAACTTATACATTAACATTAGAATAGGTGGACTGTGGCTACGTTTAATGCAAGTCACTTATTTACAATTAAATCCATAATAACATATATTTAATTCCATTATTATTTCAAACCCTGAAGATTCACCTGTTTCCTCATCAGCTTACTACTAAATAAATCATTCACGATGCCATTTTCTTTGGAATTTCTTAACAGAAATTAAACTCATACTTTGATATACAGTGGCATGAAAAACTATGTGAACCCTTTGGAATTACCTGTTTTTTTTGCACTGATTTGTCATAAAACTTGAACTGATCTTCATCTAAGTCAAAAATATAGACAAACACATTGTCCCTAAACTAATATAACGCAAACAATTCTAATCTTTTGTGTCTTTATTGAATATAGCCATTAATCATTCACAGTGGTGGTGGAAAAAGTGAACCCTTGCATGTAATGACTGGTTGAACATCATTTGGCAATGACCTCAAACAAGAGCTTCCAGTAGTTACTAATCAGATCTGCTCCGTTCAGAAGGAATTTTGGACTGTTCTCCTTTAAAGAGCTGCTTCAGCTCAGACATATTCCCAGGATGTCTGGTTTGCATGCTTCTCTTCAGGTCATTCCACAGTATCTCTACTGGATTTAGGTCTAGTCTTTGACTGGGTCACTCCAGAAGAAGGCCCGTCTGTAGTAGATTTACTTTGATGTTCAGGGTAATTGTTGTGTAGCGTCACCCAGCTTCTCCCGAGCTTCAACAGGTGGACAGCCACCCTGATATTATCCTGTATGAAACTGATTAACTTGGGAATTAATTTTCCCCTTGATGATGTTGAGCTGTCCAGGTCTAGAGGCAGTAAATAGCCCCAAATCATGATGCTCCCCCCACCCTGCTTCGCCTTTGGGATGATGATGTTGTGATGTAAGTATGCAGCGCAACAACAAGTCAACCATAGTCTCATCAGTTCATAAAACATTTTCCCAGTAGCATTGTGAAGTGTAAAGGTGCTCTTTGACAAACTTCAGGGGTGCAACAATGTTTTTTTTGGAGAGCAACAGCTTCCTCCGTGGTGTCCGTGGCAGGACACCATGTCCAGTGTGACCATGCACCATGACGTGTGTATGGTTGACTCATGAACAGAGATGTTAACCAGCTCCAATGATTCCTTTAAGGCTTTAGCTGTTACTCTGAGCTTCTTTGTTAACGTTACTGAGCATCTGAGTTGAGCTGGACACCCACTTCTAGGGAGAGTGGCCACAGAACTAAATCACCTCCATTTATAGACAGTTGGTCTGATGGGGGACTGATGTTTCTGTTGACGTTAGGTACCACTGTGATACTCTCACATGACATGAACCTTCAGATAGCCCCCGACCTTTCAGTCAATCAAATGCTACCATGCCTAAATCAGTTATCTTGGAGATGTAGACCCTTGGAGGGCACATTGAAATGATCTGGATATGACTTCACTCCAACCATAGTGCGAATGAGTCCACTCCATTATTGGTTGGGACAGTTCTGGCTCTTGAACGGCTAAATGCTCACTAGCTCGTCTCTAACTTTGTGCTGTTAGCTGTTGGACAGGTAGTGTACACTTGGCTTATCAGTGCTTTTTCCTCGTCGATGAGACTCAACCAAAACAGAAATGTCATGGATCGTAAAACCAACACAATTTCACATTACACCTGGCCATTTCAGCCATTGTTCATATACAAATATTGATTTTCAAAGTGAATTACATTTATTCAAGTACAATTTGAGGTACTTGCACTTTACTTGAGTATTTATATGTTATGCTTCTCCAACACATTTCAGAGGGAAATATTCTCAGCTAATGTTCACTCTATTTGAAAGTTATCGTTACACATATTGTATAAACCTATAAAATACAATGTACTGTTTGTATGGAGGAAGTTTTTTTTTTTTTTACCTTTTTCTACCCCATTAATCATCTTTTGACCCCTCAGAGTTATCGTGACCCTGTGGTGGGGATGAACTGGACTATACCTACCTTGCTAAATCTTAATTATTCACAATCTAATAATGTCGTACACAGTAATGTCTCTGTCACAGGAGCAATTTTTTTCTGCAGAATCGGTAGCTTTACCTTTGATACTGTAGGTGTTGTTACTTAAGAAGGATTTAAATGCAGGTGTAATGGTGTATTTTTACAATGACGCATTGCCACTTTTACCAAAGTAAAGGGTCACGAATTTCCCCTAGGGGATAAATAAAGTATCTATCTATCTATCTATCTATCTACCTGTTCCACCACCGCCCATGGGCTATAGCCATGTATGAGACACAGGCGGCTGGTTACCCATCACCAAAATGACACAGCAATAACCACAGCTGACATGGGCATGATACAGTCAAGAACATCCTTTTATTCAATCAAGTAAAGGTGTTGCTCTTTTCAAACTGTTTTTTATTATTATTATGGAAAAGAAACTGTAATTAACACATGCATTTCACCATGGGCTCTGGGAGGTGTGTCTGAGGGGTGGACGCTGCTCTAAGGGGAGGAGGAGGAAGAGGAGGAGGAGGGGCACTCATTGTGGGAGGGGGTACAGGCCAGAGACGAGGGGATAGGCCGGCCAGGGGCCTCAGTCTACACATCGCTAAACACGGCCCAGCGTCCTACAAAACGTGTTAAAAACAAACAAAGGAAAAAAAAAAAAAAAAAAAAAAAAAAAAGGGCGGATGGTTCGGCCACAGGGTCCGACTGGGCTCTTTGAACAGTGCAGGGGCAGGTACTGAGGCACCCTCCCTCAACAAACCCCACACACACACACAGACACACACACGCACAGACACGCACACGCACGCACACACACGCACGCACGCGCGCACGCACACACACACACACACACACACACACACACACACACACACACACACACACACACACTCTCTCACACACACACGCACGCACACACACACGCACACACACACACACACACACTGCTCCATGCAACCTGTTCCTCTCTGATATGGCTTCTCAACTGTGGCGCTTTCACTTGTCAAGGCTAGATTGATAATACTGCTGCTGGCTTCATTTGCTTGATGAAGAAAAATAAAAAGTTGCATATATTTAATTACTTTTAGTTGTATTTTTTTTTTTCAGGAACACAAAAAAAAAAAAAAAAAAAAAAAAAATTCTGTAATCACTTGATTTTGCTGGTGGAATTTCAAGGTGCTTTCTCCATAAGTCACCAAGGTCTACTCGCTTTACAGCTTTTGGAACCATATCACTTTGGTCAATGGTGGTGAATCAATACAACATTTTGAAACAAAGCGTACATTTCTAGTGATTGTGCTAAATCTGAGCCTCTCAGTCTCCGTGCTGTGGAACCGGTCCGCTTTATAAGGTGCTTGGAGTTATTTTTCAGTTTAATTTTTTTTTTCCTTTTTTTTTTTTTTTTTTTTTTTTTTTATTTTTTTTTTTTTTTAAATAGCTGGTCTCATTCAACCACTAGAAAGGTGCATAATTGAAGGTCTCGACGCAGCATCTTACCGCTGCCTAAGATATGCAGTAACAATGACAAAAAGTAATCAAAAAGCAAATCCAAATTCAATTATAAAAAAAATAAATAGATAGAAACAAGGATTACAAACAAACCTGCCTATACTAGCAGTCCTACTGGTCATCTCCCTCGCCAAAGACCAAAACCAAAAAGTTCCCATGAGTGCTTTCATCCCTCCACTCGGGTTCATATGTCGTTGATCGCTCCCAGGGGGGAAAACTGTTTCTTTGCCCTATAACCCAGCCCCTGTCCTCAGCACAGCCCAGAGCCCCGTGGTGTAACTTGTTCACTTACATTAGCTGTTGAATGGAGAAGCTGAAGAAGATGGGTATGGTAATACAATGTGAAGCATACAGACAAGAATAACATGTGAGCTAACTGCATTCTGCTCAGACAAAAAAATCTTTGCGTATTCTTTTTTTTTTTTTTTTTTTTTTTTTTTTTTTGATTTTTTTTTTTTTAAACCCCGCCGTTCAGAGAAAGGGAGAAAGGAGAAAAGGAGGGAGGGGAGGAAGGAGAAGGTTACGCAGCTACAGACTACTCCAGTGTCCAAGATAGACAGAAGACAAGATACAGAGGAAGAGAAGCAAGACAGAAAATATCTTTTTTTTTTTTGTCTTTTTTTCAGCTTTTCTTAATTATTCAACAATAAAAAGAGGAACTAAATCACACCAATTTCCTTTAGTACTATGTATACTGCTTTAAAAAGCTTGAAGAAGAGGAAGAGAAAGATATAGAAGTGTGAAGGAGGGGACTTTTTTTTCTTTTGAGATGGGCACTCAGGATTACAAGATGGAATCTGTGAACAAAAGGCACTTTTTAGGGACAACCTTTAAGATGCTCTGAGTCTATAACACTACATCACCAAACAAATATTTATAATCATTTACAGTGGGAGATGGGGATTCGGAGGAGGGGGGGGGGATTGGAGGAATTGTGAGAGGGGGTAGGGGGCGTGGGGGTGGGGGGGTGGGGCTCACATTCTTATTGAACTGACAGCATCCCTCTGAGGTTGCCAATTCCCTCTCGCCAAACCAACCGGACATTGACACCAAATAAAAAATAAAAATAAATTTTCACCAGACATCATCACTCATGATTTTTGTTGTTGTTTTGTTTTTCTTGGAAACGGGAATCCATATTTGTGCATCTCCCAAATTGGGGAAGATCTTGTCTTTGTCCCACATTAGGTTCACTTGTGTTGGATACAAGATGGAACAGTCTGGAAAGAGATGTTTTCTTTTTTTTACCCTGCGACTGTTCCTCTGCTGTGGTGTAAAGGTTGGGGGGGAAAAATGCCTTTTGTCACAACAACCTTTTCGTACAATGAACCCCTCCCCCCTCAGTAAATACAAAAAGAGAAATAGAATAATGCATGTTTTCCTAAAATTTGCTTTTATGATAACACTTAATTTTTCGTTTATTATTATTTATGTATAATAGAGATTGAATGTACTTTATTCTTTACGAAAGCACCAGTTTTCATAGTGATATATATTTTATGAGTTGCAAAATTGTTCCTTCAGCCCTCCCACATTGTGAAAACAAATCATTAGAAATGAATTTTTTCTTTAAAAAAAGGAAAAAAAACAACAAAAAAAAAAACAAAAGGAAAATTAAAAACAGTTTCCTCAAACTTACTTACAAAGACTGGGATTTTTTTCTCAACGCCCTCATATTTAGAGTCCTAGAGCACATGGACTTGAAAAACAAAAAACAAAAGAAAAAAAAAACCTAGAGGGTTTTCCCTCTTTTCTCGTGACACCCTCAAACAATTGCTAACAAACAAACACAATTCCTCTACCAAGGCATTGCACATGGCTCAATCGACATACATCATTTAGTTTCAAGAACAATACTTCCCATCAAAACAAGAAAGAAAACAACAAAACCTAATCTGTTCTTTTTTTTTTTTTAAATCCTCAACTACATTTTCATCACTGTCTATGTATCTATTGTTGTGATTTGCCATGGATTTCCTTTTTCTGTCATTTAATGCGAGTATGGGTTTAGAGACTGGTACTTTAGCTCAAATCAGCAGTTTTTGAGATGCATCCTATGACTGTGCGATGTACGCCATGCTTCAAAAAATAACTAGACTGCCACAGAGCTTATCTTGCAAATAAAAAAAATGTATATATCTATAAATATATATGTGTATTATATATAAAGATGCTTGCGATTATCTAGTGAGCTGTCACCGTTTTTTTTTTTTCTCCTCTCCTGACATAAATTTTTCACCATTCACTATAGCTTATATGTGAGAAAAAGAACCTGAATTCATGTTTGACAAATTGCATAATGGGAATACAGAGGCACTTCCATAGATTAGAAAAGAAATCACCTTAGCCATCATTAACGTCTTACTCAGCGGAGCTAGTTCTCTCTACGAAGCTGATGAGATGGTCGCCAGTCGTTGGCCAACTATGTTGTGTTTCCCTGCAGTGAAGAACATGGCCAGGCAGTCCAGTTATTTTGTGAGGTTGGATGGATGATTTGAATTCAACTTTTAACAGGAAATAACTGAATCAGTCTGAAAGTGGGCTAATGATACAAAATGATTAAAAGCATAAAGGCCTCCTCAGATTGTCTATATTTAAGACTTCCCTTTGAATTCAGTCGGGCACTGGGGATGTGTTTGCGTTAATAGTGAGTGGACTTTTTAAGTCTGTGTATTCAAGAAGTGGCGATCTGTGCTCTACAGGTGTGTTTCTATCCCAGTAATACATCCACTGATTTGGAATACTAAGTGGTGGTCGATCTACTGTAATTCTCACAAAAAACAAACTCACAAGGTTGGCTGGCATGATTGTTTTAGTGCAGTTTTGATCATTAGGGGCTCATCGATTTCACAATACCTCAGGGGAGTGCTGGTGCATGTGTGTTTGTGTGTGTGTGTTTTGGGGGGATTACCATAGCAACCTATATCCTTTTACCTGACCCTGTGCACCTAAAAAAAATTGGGCACATGTGTGATCCTCCTACTGAAAACCCTCTCTGAAAAACAGCCAGATATGTCACATATTCATTTTGCTCCGCAGTGTGGCTCCCTCTGCTCTTGGAGCAGCGGCCCGTCTGGGAGTGTAAACAACAGGGTAAACTTTAGGGAGACAGAAAGAAGAGCTACTCTCTCTTATATTCTGGGTCCCATCTTCAGCAACCTTCCCTCCTCGATTCTGGTTTTCTATCACTCACATATGACCATCACCAGTCAGCAGCTGTACCTGGGTTAAATAGTAGAAGCTTTTTCTTGACCTGTATAGTTCAGCAGGTAGGTTCCCAGAAAATAGGCTTCCTGTGATTGTCAAAACTCTGCATTGTGTGGTCCTGCAGCACAGTATGTGGCAAATGGGTTTATCTGGCACTGAGAACAAACAAACCATGTTAAAGGAAAAGTTTGACATTTTGGAAAATACACACATTTGCTTTCTTGCTGAGAGGTAGATGAGAAGTTTGATACCACTCCTGTGCCTGTACGGTAAATATGAAGCTATAGCCAGTTGCCGGGTAGCTTAGCTTAGCATTATGACTCGAAACAGGCGTGAAACAGCTTCCCTGGCTCTGTCCAATGGTAACAAGGTGCTGTGGTGTGTCTTAATCCGTACAAAACCCAAAGTGTAAAAAAAAAACAATTTAGTGTGTCACAGGTTGTTGTTTTTAAACTTCAGGTTTTTGTACGGATTAAACAAACAAGAGGTGCTGGTTTTTGGATTTTGTTACTTTTGGACAGAGCAAGGCTAGCTGGTTTCCCCCAGTTTCGAGTCTTTATGCTAAGCTTGCTAGCTGTAGCTTCATATTTACCATACAGACACACAAGTAGTATCAATCTTCTCACGTAACTTTCGGTAGCAAAGCGAAAAAGTGTAATTCTCAAAGTATCCAACCTTTACTTTAAGTTTTTTGCAACTACTATTTGATCCGGGTTAGCTAACCACCCTGTCTATGCCGCTTAAACATCCCACTTCTTACTGTGTTTCTCTATAAGGTGCTGTCATTCAAATATAAAACAATTATAAAATAGTACAAATCCAAAAGGAATAAATTCAAATAAGAGAACACACAAGAGAACAAAATCATTCATCTACATTACAAGAGGGCAAAAAGGGGAATCAATAGCTGCTGTCTATAGTCATGAAAACTGTCAGCAATGATGTACACACTGATTTTCAGTGTGTGTGTTGGTTTAGATGTCTAATCAAATAGGTAGAGTTCACTGGGCTTTACTGTATGTGCGTATAAAATGAAAATATCATAACACAACACCACCACCTATAAATACTACAATCTAAAAGGTGAGACTGGGCAACTGTGTGTGTGTGTGTGTGTGTATTCAATTGTACATACATGCTGTGGTCATGGCACAGATTGTAGTGAGTGTGTGTTGTGTGGGGGGGAAATGTGAGAATGGGAGTGGAGGCCAATGATTTGTCGAACTGAACAATGGGGGTTGAGGACACGTGAAGGCTTCTTGTACCTTGATTTTTCCTCTTTAAAACTCTTGATAGGCAAGTCTGGTTTACCTCCCCATGCCTTGTAGGTAAATAGTGCACATCGTTAAGATTAGTGTTAATTGATTCAGCTTGTAGTGCAACCCTTAATCAAGAAATGTTTTGGCATGGTCTCTCTCTAGTTAGTAGTAAGGTACAAAGGGGGCTTTATAGAGTCAATGGTCATTCAAAGAGAGAGAAAAACGTTGGTCAATTTGATTTTGTTTTGGGTGATGACAGACATAACAGGAGCATGGACTGCAGCTTTCATTGGAGACCTAATTGTGTCTTTGCTTTGAGCAGGTAGTGGATTCATGGTTGGGTGTGGCTTTGTAGGTTAAACATTTCATCTGGAAAATCTGATTCTGTTGGACAGTTGATTTTCTTTGCCATTCATTAAACAATGCGTCCTCACGAAGTAGGAGAAGCTGACCACTTTTTCATCCTCAGGTTCCTCCTGCGTTGCCGCTGTGTTGTGCTGGTTCGGTGGTTTTTTCAGGAGAGATGCCTGCTTGGTGCTGTTTGTCCTCTTACTCCTTCTCTATCCTGGCATCCTCTTGTCCATCCATTCATCTTTCCATCTATCCATCTTTGCTTAAAACGGGTCCTCCCTCTGACTGGGTAAATGAGTCCAGAGTTCCTCTAAAAGTGTCATGCTGCTGCAATTTCCTGTGTTGCTTGGTTATATTTTGTATCAGGTGAGACATACTGTCAGGGTCGGTCGGTGGGTTGGTTGGAGGACAATTGTTATCCTGTGGGTTGTTTCTCTGTTTTTTCTATTTCCGATTGTAAAGAAAGAATTCTAGTTGCTGGTTTGTACACAGATCTTGTCAGAGGAACCAAGACTGAAAAAGAAAGAGAGGGAAGGGGGGTGTGAGGGATAAGATCATGTTAATGTCAAAACAAGAAAGATTTGGCGGGCAAGATAACAAAAACACCTTTGGATATAACTAAACAGCCAACTGCAATTTGGTGATTTTAAAGACAATGTGACTGGCAGTTGGAGCAAAGCTTGAACGGATGTGAAACTCTCTTGGGTGAATCATCAATACAGAAGATGACCAATCATGTTGGAAAATATCAGGCTCTTTGATAAAAAGTCATAGTATAGAGACGTTAACTACAACTCTCAAGTGAAGATTCTAGGTTCATCCAGGTCATGGTATCTCTGAGAGCTTTACGATGGCAACGTGACTTGCTTGAGGTTCTAGAGGACGTTCTACCTCTGATCCGAAAAGGTTCATTCACAACTGAGGATGAACTGAAGAAGCCTTGAAATGTCTTTAAGAACCTGAACCAAGTCGCCAGTTGCCTTTGTAAAGCTGTAAGAGATATAACTCGCCTCTGACAGGCTTCTTTTACATTGGTCAAGGCTCCTGGATATAATAGTATTTAGTTTATTTCTAGAGATATTCTGATTTATGTACCTAATAATTTTGACCATGACTGTAGGCCTGCATACAGTGAGCGACAGAAGAGTCATCTGGGCCATAACCATCAATCCTGCCCATTTCTGGAGTGAACTACAATATGTCTTGAATTTAGCCAAGCACTGAATGGCCACTAATGGCCAAGCAGCAGCAGGGGAATGGGCAGTCTTGACGCTCCCCGTCACTTGTGCCATCTTCACGTTGGGTTTCTCCCACTCAGCATGAGCAGGGAGCAGGAGTGGGTCACCGTCGCTGTTGTTGGCTGCCCCGCTTGGCCCGCAGGATCTGGCACTGCGGGCTGGTGCGCCAACATTCTAGAAGTCAGGCCTTGGAAACTACGCTGAGCCTCCAGGGAAGCAGCCTTTTGTTTTGTTTGACTCTAACAGGTCGCATGAATACCCCCCTTCTGCCTCTTGCCCTTCTCAGCTACCCTACTCCCCTGGGCACTGTCCCAGCAGGCCTAGGGCATTGTAACTTCTCCCTTCTTAGTTACTCTCTCTCCTTCTGTGTATGCTCTTACAAACACACACACACACACACACACAGATACACACAATCCATCTATCTCCCGTGAACACTCCCACTAAATCCTTGGCAGCAGACAGTGACCACCCTCTTTTCTTTCCTGCGCCCCCCCCACCCCCACCCTTGCCCCCTCTCAAGCAACCCCTTCTCAAATTCAAGATCAACTGGCTATGACATCATGTCTGGTTGCCGGGGGTAACCAGACGGCCAGGACGTGACTTCTATAAGGGCCGAAACTCTGATGCTCTGTTCCCTCCATTTCTTGTTTCTCTGTACTGTTGGTATCTTGTTTCCCTGATCCTCTGGTTGCAGTGCCTCACTTTCGCCACTGGGGGGCACATGGAGCCCACTATTGTCAGTGTGAGAGGTTCTCCAGCCTATCCTATAGTCACCACATACTCACTTCTGACATGCTCTTTGTTTAGCAATTTATCTTTTTTTTTTTTTTTTTTTCAGTGGATCATTAATCTTTTAGTGTCGTACTTTGACAGGCACATCTAAACAATTAATGTTGTGTGTTTGGAAAAGTAAAACCATACTTCAGATACTGTGTCCCTGAGTTTCGAGCTTCAATTAGCTTTTTAATAAAAAAAAAACATCAAGACACGCTACATGGCCAAAAGTATGTAGATACCCTGTCCATATGCTTTGATTTACTTTTGGTTTTGGGCTGTTTTTATGGTTTGTTTCAATG
Source organism: Seriola dumerili (assembly GCF_002260705.1). Lineage (NCBI taxonomy): Eukaryota > Metazoa > Chordata > Actinopteri > Carangiformes > Carangidae > Seriola > Seriola dumerili. The sequence goes on from NW_019174368.1 coordinate 1,405,209, forward strand.
GAGGGAAATCTTTTGTCTCTTGCAATCTTTCTTATTGTATTCTACAGCATACAATAACATTTTAGTGTCTGTAACTTTGTGGCAACTGTTTGGAGAAGATCATTCCCTGTTTCAACATGACAATGCCCCTGTGCAAAAACGCAGGGTCCATAAAGAAATGATCAACCCAGTTTGGTGTGGAAGAATCTGAGTGGCTTGCACAGAGCCCTAACCTCAACACCATTCAGCACCACTGGGATACAGGGGAAGACTGACTGCAAGCCAGGTTTTATCGCTCTAAATCAGTGCCCAACCTCAATATAATGCTCATGTGGCTGAATGGGAGCAAATCCCTGCTGCCAGGTTCAGAAATCTGGTGGAAAACCTTCCCAGAGGAGTGGAAGCTGTCGTAACAGCAGTTTAATGCCCATAGGTTTGGCTTGATGTGTTCAACAATCACTTATGGATGTAATGTCTGGGTGTCCACATACTCTTGAACATTCAGTGTGGAAAAAAATACCAGGGTGAACAAAAGAAACAACTCAGAGTTGGTAGGTTATATAGAGTAAAGTAACATTAGTAGAAGATGAAGAAGAAGAAAAACGGACCGTGGGGATGGCAGATAAAAACTGGAGATAAAAACTGAAATGAAGAAGGGGAAGGGGAATAAAGAGTGGAGTATAATGAGCGCAGGGGCAGAAAAGATCAGGAATGGGGGAAATGGAAAGGGAGGAAAAGTGAGAGAACGGAGGGCAGAGAAACAAGGGAGGGGATCAGCAGAGCACTTTCAGATGGTTTCCATGTGTCGAGGAGCAGAGCTGAGCTGGCTCCAGGCGGGTGTGGTTGGACACTAATGAGAAAAGTACTGGTGGTAATGGAGGAGGCATATGAACGAAGCACAGAGCAGTGAAGGGAAGGAACGAATAAGGTGAAAGAGAGAAACAGTAAAAGGCCGAGGCAGAGAAAATGAATAAGGGGGAGAGGAGAGAGAAGAGTAGGATAAAGCTAAAAGAGTCAGAAAGTGAAGTGGGAGGTGTGGGGTGGGTTGGCAAAAAGAGTGGAAGGAAAGGTAGCAAGGAGAGGGAGCGAAGAAGGCAGCGAGGGAGAAGTCCTGGTGTCTGAAGGGTAGGCTCCATATGTGCCAAATAAACAGTTGAGCACATATGGTAAACCACACACGTACAGTAAAATACAGATGTACAAATGCACACACTGACGGTGCGCTGTGGGATGGTGTGAGAGAGGTGGAGGAAACCCAACAGCAGGTTTCAGTGAGAGTGAGGGAATAAGAAATATTTTGGCGTACATCCACACAGTTAATAAGTTTCCTGAGTTTTGACTGGTAATCGTAGTCAAAACAGACGAGTTTGTCAGTACTGTACTGTCAGTATATCCCCAAACTCCTACCTGTGTCTGCTGCGGGATGTTCAGAAAGTTGTTGTCCCGTGATCCGATGCCGACAAACCTGTTGGGAGCTGTGGCGCCTGGCGTGGAGTATGCTACGGAAACAGAGGAACAACAAAATAGACATCAGTCCACAGAGAGACAATCACCACTGCAACTTCCTGTACAATCTTACAGGAAAGAGACATTGTGATAATACACTTATTCACTTTCTTGCCAAGAGTAGGATAAGAGGACTGATACCACTCTTGTATTTATCTCAATATGAAGCTAGTGCTAGCAACCTGCTAGCTTAGTACAAAGCTAGGCTAGTTCTTTCCAACAGTAACAATATCCACCTAACAGCACCTCTAAAACTCATATATTAACATGATCTCACTATAAAAACCCAAGTGTAAAAATGACAACACTCTGGGAAGTGACTGGGCCTGGTCAAGAAACAGTCTGGCACATAACTTCCCCATAAAACCACAACATGTTATTTTTGCACATTTTTTGTTTTTGTACAAATTAAACTATGTAATGTTTTAGTTACTGAGCATTAGAGATGCTGGTGGGCAGTTTTTGTTACCTTTGGACAGATTTAGGCTAGCTATTTCCCCCCTGTTTCCAATATATATGCAAAGCTAAGCTAACGTTTGCTAGCTGTAGCTTCATATTTACTGCACAGACGTGAGAGTGGTATCAATCTTCTCGTCAAACTCTTGGCAAGGAAGTGAACCAGTGTATTCCGCAAAATGTCAAACTATTGCTTTAAAATTTAACGACATACAGTAAACCTACTGTAGTTAAAACGTAAATAAATAAAGTAAATGCATTCATTTTAGATGAAAGTACAGCTGTATTCAGGTCATCAAAACTCCACAGCTAAGTTTGCCAAAATCTGGTAAGCAAACTTAGATCTCCCTGAATGATTAAGTCCCGCTGATATACTCAGTTGGAAGTGATTGAGCACACCCGAATCCTGACATTGAGTATCAGTCAGGGACATTTAAAACCCACTTGCATCAAAGTCTCTGACAAATTTAGGGCAGTTTGAGGCACCCTACGGACTCCATAATTTGAATCTCACTGAGGGATTCAGGATGCAGTGTGCAGACTTATGCATGTGTGAGTCTGTTTGTGTGGAGGAAAGGGAGAAAGGACAAGAAGAGGAGAGAGAGAGACAGAGAGAGATTTATGTGTATGGACATATACTGTATACATCCATGTGTTTCTAAGAATTGGAGTAACATACATAAGACATAGAAGACTTTGAGACGCTGACTGGGGGGTAAAACGAAAACACTACACTTGAAGGAAAGCTAAAAACAAAAAAAAAGTGCTCCATCCAGTGCCCCTCCTATCACAGGTGAGGAAGACAAACGTATTGTGAGAAAGCCCCACGGGTGGACTGACATCACTCCTTCACCTTAAATACACACCCTATTCTCCTTAACAAACATTAAACAAAACAAAAAAAATCCCACCAAGAAGATCAGCTCAACCAAAAACAAATTATTCCACCAATGTCCCAATTTGTACTGGAGTGTTTTGGAGTCCATATAAATTAACTGCCCTAAATTTGTGCCCTTCACGAGTAAGAATCAATTAATAATCAAAGCCTTCTCGAGTTTTTCCACAAGATTTGCTGATGAGTCCAGCGGGAGAAGAAAGGAGGATCTAGAGGGAGAAGAACTGGGGTGGTGATGCACCTTCCATTCCCGACAAAGCAGAATGAGCCACTGAAACTGACGGGGGCTTAATACAGAACCCTGATGAACACCACAGAAGTCCTTTATGACAGATATTTCCCACCAAACCTCTGGTGGCCTTGATCTACTCTACTGAGCTCCACAGTATATTCTGCGCTGGCTTCCATAGCCCTCCAAGTGGTTAAGGGAGGTGAGATGTTGGATACACAGGAACAATGATGGCACAAAGTTGGAGGAAGAACAATGGCAGGGGGCTTTTCTCTGGAGAGGGTTGGGATTTTCAGTTTTTTTTTGTTTTTTTTTTGCTGCTGGTTTGGTTTTGAGAACGGTCTCTGCGGGGTCACTTACACGGAGATGCGGGCGAGGAGAGTCCGCCGTCAGGGGGCGTGCTGTTGGGTTTAGAGTCGGGCATAGGGAGGGGCACTGGGCGGGCCACTGGGGGAGGTGGAGGCAGCAAGAAGGAGCCTGGCATTTTGCTCTGGCCGCTCCCGTTTGGCTGCAGACAACACAAATAGGGTCAGGAGGGCGACATGCGACAATCCGCAGACACGGAATGAAAAAAGAGGACGTAGCTCGGGAGGCCGAGTCCAAAAAAATATCCATGACGGAAGGGGGGGAGGCAATGGTGGAAGGAGGGAGAGGAGGTGGTGGGAAAAAACAACCAAAGGAATGATGTATGTGGACGGCATCTTTTATGGAGGTGTGAAAAATAATAATCACCACAGGGATTGATAGGAGTGGGAGCTGGAGCTGGAGGTGAGAGGTTCCACAAGAGTGGTCCGTGGTGAGTGGAGGAGGTGTGGAGGAGGGAAGTGAGCAAATTATTGACTGGGTTCGTCCAGAAGATGGCAAGAAATCAAAACCAATGGGAAAATACTTGTCTACACAAGCACAACACCACCAACGATACCAGCACCAAACAACCAAAAGTCCAAACTAAAATCGTAACAGCTAGAGATGAAGAGACAGAAACACGATGACACAACACAGGACGGGTATGCTTGACTGAAGTGTGCTGTGACTGATTCACTCTCGTGCTGATGGTTGTAACTTCTGAGGGGTTGGGTGGAGCAAAATAAAAAATAAAAAGGGGGAGGAGGGGGGAACGTCAGGGGCTGAAACAGCAAACGGCAAAATGACAGACAAGACAATACACAGATTTGTAGACCTGCTGCAAAAACCAATGTCTAGTGTGTTCGCTCGTGTTGCACTTGTAATGCTGTGGGGTGAATTTCTCTATAATTGTAGGTGGACATACACAGTACAATAAGCTTTTGGCAGACACTGTCTTTTGAACTAATGGCATTCATATAATTATAGTAATATTGCACTGTAGAGCAATGCAAACACGTGATCAGTATGATTTCAGATTTTGATATTTAAATTTTTACAAGCAATTAAATAGTTAAAAATAAAATCTACTGAATACTTAATGTTGAACTTTGAGTATGACTAAAAGCCATGTTTATGTGGTTTGAATTCCCTCTTAAATTTTGAGAAAAACAACTTAATTAAGTTATTAACATTAAGTTATTTTTAAGTTCACACAAATTCTATATTCTACATGTGTCCATAGATTCAAAAAACTCAATTCAGTTTGCTTAAATTCTGATCAAAAAAATTCTAGTCAAGTCAAAAGTCAAGTCGCTTTAAATTAGATTTATTACATTTAATTTAATTCAGACTTGAACATCAGACCTCGCTGTCCTATCAGGTCCAGTCAGTCACACGATCTCAGAAAGTACAGTTCATATTAGTGACTGGAAACCTTGGACACTAGAATTTAAGAACGTGCATTTTTTTAAAAAAAATTTCGATTTCACCACTTGAAAAAATCAAAGAGGAGAATTCACAGCCACATAAAATCAGATTTTAAAAAAGTAAAATGTCTCAGTGCTATAAATTCAGTGGTATTCAAATTTAAAGAAAGCACTCAGTAATGGTTACGCATAAAGAATATGCATAAAGTTAAAAAAACAAATTATTATGGCCTTTCTTAGCCTCCGTACACACCTTTTTCTACTAACATACTTTTAATTTTTCTACTGTCAGTGGTCTGTTACTATATTTCATAACTGCAACACACTTGTATAAGCTCCATACACTGTCACTCCAAGAAAAAAACCCTACTATTGAAATCTAAGTGCAGGTTAGTTTCTATTTAAATGGGAGATTTTAAAGGTAATAATGTTCCTCCTCCCCGGTGGCGAGGCTTACCTGTCCAGCGGCCTGCCCCGAGCCATCAGCACAGACAAACTGCACAAATTCCTTCAGGGGGTCTTGTCCAGGGTGGTGGTGGTAGCGGATGGTTGGGTGGGTGAAGTAGGGGCTAGACTGCTGGATGATGGAGGGAGACGGGAAGTGCAGGGCCGAGGCTGAAGCACGGGGACTCCCTGCGAACAGAGACGCTTGTATTAGAGGAACACACGAAGAGAAAGACGCGAAGAGCGAGAGGAAGTCATTGAAAGACATTGAAAATTCCTACTCATTCTTACAGATGGGAGAGATGGATGAAGTCATTAATGAATGACAGCAAAAGTATCACATCAGAACTGGAAGCGATAAAAGTTCAAATCTGGTTTTAAAATGTCGGACGCGAAAGGAATGTTGTTTTTCCAAGAAAAGCTGATTTCAAGTTAATGGCTATTATGTGCATTGCTCATAATGTTTTATGATCACTCCAGGAAGTCTATACAGCTTTCACACACGTTGCATTCATATGTGCGTTCACACGCAGAGACTACCTAACTGTTTGAGTCAGCACCATTCAGACTTGAAACGACCTGAAAGTGCACAAATACAATAGATACTGATGCTACATTTTGAAATCAGATCCAAAGAGCTTGCAAAAAGAAAAAGCACAAAGTGATCATTGAGAAGTGTCTTAAATTAGCTGGTCTTAATGCCTGCATGCCTGTGTGCTGTCTTGAGGGTGTGATTCATTGCCGTTGACACAGTTTGGCATTCGGATGGTAAAGCTGTTTTTTATCCGACACATTTTTGTTTCTATGACAGAACTAATCTGTACATGTACATCGTATGTCTAAGTTGATGCTTCTCTCTTAATGGGCTCCGGAGCCTCATATCCCCAGATATACATGTGTGTGTATATGTGTGTCTGTGTCTGTGTCTGTGTCTGTGTGTGTGTGTGTGTGTGTGTGTGTGTGTGTGTGTGTGTGTGTGTGTGTGTGTGTGTGTGTCTGTGTGTGTGTGTGCGCGTGCGCGACAGGTTTGGAGAGAATACCAGACGTTAAGTATTTGAATGATTACACAGTTTTTTGTTCCTCGGGCTCTCTGCTCCAGCAATTTGAAATAAAGTAATGGATACTACATTACTGTGCCAAGTCTCAACTTTAATTTGTGTAGGTTTACATCAATACTGTGTGGGAGATATGTCCCTAATATAGAAGCACAGAACCTGAAGGACAAAAAAAAATGTGTAACTGTCCAAATACTTATGGTCTAGACTGCATGTGTGAGGTGTGAGTGCGGAGCAGTTGGTTGCGCCCAATCACCAAACACAAAGCCTTCTCTGTCAGACCTATATCCATTACTAAATCTCCTTGATTTGTATTAGAGGCCTGTTCTCCTTTTAGCTGTGCCAGTTTGACACCCACCCCATTCCCATCCAGGCCCCCCAGCTGCCCACGTTGGGCTGCCAACACTCTTTAGTGCTCGCATCTTATACATTGTGTGTGTGAGTGTACTTCATGAGAGTGCCAACCCCGCTGCATTACCCCCCAGACAGAGGCCTGCGCCTCTGAGCGCAGCAACACCTTGCTCCCATGCCAGGCTGCCTGCTCCCCAGTGGAGCTGTCTCCCTGCTCCTATAGCCCCCCCTGCTAATCCCATTAGAGACTGGGTGAAGGCCAAAGGGTATGGGGGCGGGTTTTACGATGGGATGGGGTGGTGGGGAGACAGGATCAGGGGAATCCTTACACCCCCCACAGCTCTGTCAGATGAACTTAAGAACCCCGTCATTGATACCCCCCCTCGTGTTCCAGATGTCTTCATTTTCATTGATTATAAACTGGATGTTATTCAACACTATTGGTTATAAAAATGGTTGTAAACCATTTTTTATACTATTGAACTATCAGGCCCGATCCCAACACCCCCCCCCCCCCCAACAACAGACGCACAGATTTTGAGGCGTGTTCCCAGTAAGTCTGTAAAGGCTTAGGACTGTCCCACTGTCAAACCATGGAGGGCATGAGGGCTCTCACAGACATTTTGAGCCCTTTCTGTAAGGCCCCATTTCTGCAGACTGAATTACCCAAAGTCCATAGCGCTGTGACATAAAAACACGGGGTTACCGTGGTTACCAATGGTTAACAAACGAGCATGAAAGGAACGAACCCTAACGTTAGTAGGACAAGAAGAAAGACAGTGAGTGACAGTATAAACACAGAGCTCAGTGGTGATTCAGAGCCAGAGCTGTGTGTAGTTATCTGTCCTACGATGACATGATGATAAATTCCAAATCTGCTTTCATCAGATCTGATCCAACGTTATTATTTTGTTTACAAACAGGGAGCGAAGGAAGGGAATAAAAAAAATGTAAAATCAAAAGTCCCAAACCCACAATTGTACGCAACACGTTTTACATAATATGTCCCAAAGTGCTGTCCCATTCCTCTTCACACCATTCTGAGCCCTTGAAAACTCAAACAAATAAGTCTGTGAGGGATCAGGACTCAGGCCTTAGTGGGGGAATTAGCTATTTCAAACATTTATCCATTACCATTAGTAAAGTCTTACTTTTAGCTTTATCACCATTTAACTTTTCCAACTACTTTTCCATTACTTTAGCTATTTCAACCATTCATCCACTACCATTATCTTTTATAACATTCATCCATTAACATAAACTAATCATTTCAACTGTTTATCCGTTCTTTTGTTTACCATTTATATACATCACATTTATTTAATTATTTGAACTGTTTGTTCATAACTTTTAGCTGTTTATTACATCCATGTATCCAAAACTTTTAGTGTTTATATAATGTATAATGTAAAAGTGTTCAAACTTTTGAGTGTGTTTTCTTGTCTAGTCTATAATAATAATAATAAAATAATAATGATAATAATTCCCCCCGGCATCTGCACTAGTACTCCTCGGGGCCCTAACACCCCTGGTTGGGAATCACTGCTGTAGAGGACGGCTGAATGTGGCTGGAGGGACAAATTCACCAAAACCACCTCCCTGCACCACCACTACCACCACCACTGCGAGCGGCTGTAGTGCCAGCACGCCTCATGATCCCACTTCTCCAAACCCTAAATCCCCATGGATCTTGTCTTCCACACAGAACAACAACAACGCTGATGATGTGGTAAGCACTTTCACGCCAGCGTGGGAGCAGCTCCAGCACGCGCGCTGTTACGGTTTGTGTAAAAAGAAACAAATCACAACTGTATGAATCACAACTGCTGGCCACAATAAGGACGGGATACAGTGTATGTGTGTACATGTTAGTGTGAATATGTATACGTGCATGTGTGTGTGCAGATTTGATTTGCTGTAGCTACATCTAAAGAGGCATAGGGTCTTGTCAACAACCACGGAGGAGGGTTTAATGACACGGCGGTCAACCTCATTGCTTCACATCTGCTCGGTGGCTTAAAAAGTCTTTGATGTCGCCTAGATACAGAACTAAAGCACATGGGTAATTATCTCCAGTGAACTCCTTCACTGGATGAATTCACACATGTGCACTTTCCAAAAAGAGGAGGACGTCTTGATCTGTGTTGTGGTGATAAAATTAAGAGGGTGGTGATTTATTGTCGGAGCCCCTTTGGTTGTGTTTGATATCTGACGTTATCATGAGCTGCCTGTTTCAGCCTTGTGGAGGATCAGCTGCTCAGCACACAGAAACTCAAGACTCACAGAGTCTAATTTATTGCCTTGTCAGTATGAATACAGACGTGTTCACCACAAAGGGGTCAAATTGGAGTTCTCTCATTGTAAAGAAAGCAAGTCAATAATAATTTGGAAAGAAGAAGTAAAAAACAAATGGAAAGATACAGAACAAAAGAGCAAAAATGAGCTGTTGGGGTACTATTAACCCCCCGAATGAAATGCGTACAGTATTCCTCTTCTGCAATAACACTGCACGTGGCTCTAGATTAAACACAAATTAATTTAGGAATATGCACCGTGTCAGCGCGTTATCAGATTCAGCTCAGGGCCTCAGGACCCACTTTAAAGGGGCACTGAACCAATTTCACACATGAAGTTTGTGTCACTCGTCACGGGGAGGACTACTCAGTTATACAATGTCTCCTGTGGTTCTGGAGGACGCGCTCCGAAAGCATTACCGCAGTGATGTCACAGTGATGTCATCAGGGTCATCTTGGTCTGGGCTTGAAACTTTTGACAGAAAGCCTGTATGAACTTTAGGCTTTTTAACTTTTGGTGGGTGGGGAGGGTCTAATGAAAAATTGCATCATGGGAAATATAGGTGTTTCTGGAGCTTCAAAAATACTAAGGACTAAAAGTCAGGATATGTCGCCATCTACTCTTTTGATTTTTATTGTTTGTTTGTTTTATTATCTTGTGAGTACCCCCCCAACCCAAATTGCAACACAACTTTATCACTGGAGTACTCTTTAAGGCGCATTTAAGCTGATATTTACTTTTGTGAATGTTTCCAAACAAAATTGCAACTCTTGCTTTTGGGGTCCCCAGAAATCTGGCGTCCTGGGCAGTTTCTAAACAGGCCTTGTAAAAAGCCATGAAATTTGTTTTACTTTAAATTGTAAGAGTAGAATAAATAAACAAATAAATAAATCCACCTAAATTCAAAATTTAATGATAATGTTCAGTTATCACTAATTGACTTTTAACTGTCATTGGAAGATATTTACAATTTAAGGAAATAAACATAAAGTAATATTTTAACTACTTTTACTGATTATAAATAAACTGCATTTGACGCTGGTTGGTTAATAGTTATCAACACTTATTAGGTCATTTTAAAACCAGATTTAATTCTTTTTTAAAGGAATTCAAAAACCTGCTGATGGGCATGTCTGCAAACCTTTCCTGAAGCAAGTGTCTTACAACATGGCAAGACAAGCCAGGAGTCAATGGAGAAATGACACTTGATTGAAAACAGTCATGATGTTTTAAAAGTGTAATTTCCACCGTAAAGAACAAAATGCCAAAGTAAGAGAAGCCTTGCAACCATCCGACACACGTGCAAGTAGAGATGTGACAGAACAGACAGCAGCAACCACCTGATCAGTTGCTCCACTCTAAGCAGAAAATGTACGACCACCAGCCATCCACCAACAGACAGGCCCAGAAAAGTCACACACCACACCCAGACTCCCTAGAAGCTCCGTCACCAGCTTGACCTGCACCCTGCAGGGTCAGAGCAGGCAGAGGAGGAGGCAGAGGTCAGTGCACAGAAACTGCAGAGCTACCTGCCACCTTTTGATAATTCCCGGCCACTCTCATCTCCCAAGGACAACGCTCCCACTTCTGAACCACGGGTGGGGGAGGGGTGGGGCCTTGAAGAAGTGGGGGGGATTCGGGTAGGAGGAGATGGTGAGGAGGGGGAGAGGAAAGGGTTGGGGCGATCAAGGGTGGGGTGGTAAGGGGAGGTGGGGTGGGGCAGGGGGTTGGGAGCTGGGTTGGTCTCACCTGGTCTCACTCCCGCCAGCATTGGCAGTGGGTGGTGGGTGAACGCCATGCGGGGGGACCTCGTCTGGGAGGACAGGGCGCTGAAATCGAATTTCCCCGGCTTCTTAAGAGAACCAGGCGATGACAGTCCTGGCAAAAAGGGGATCAACAAAATGGCAGAACAGAGACGAGGTTTTAATCAAACATGGCTGCTTTTCTTACTTCGACTCTACTCAAAAAAAAAAAAAAAAAAAAAAAAACTTATCAGACTTTTTAATTTACAAGAATCGAATGATTATGATCGATTGAAATCAATGGATTGATCGATTGATTCATTCATTGATTTGTTTTGATTGGCTTAACATACAGATGGGTTCTCACAATCTGTCTGTCCAATACGTTATGCTTTTGTCAGCGGGCTGTACCATGTCCGTCAGATTAGGGAGTGGGAGGGTTGGGGAAGGGGTGTTGAGGACAGGGTCCGGTGAGAGGCCATGTTTTTGAAGCAGCAGGGGGTCAGAGTGAAGGGAGGTGACGGGAGAAAAGGGGGAAGGGGTAGGGGTGGGGGAGTCGGGAAGCGAGTGTCAGGAGAGAGGAGAGCTGGGGCAATGCAATGGCGGTCCAACTACGATCATCCACCGGAGTGTATGAGCAACGCAGCAATGTCCTACTCACTGCTTTGACTCACAGGACAAACCGTTGAAATCAATTCAAAGACGTCTCCGCGTTGAGACCCAAACTATCTGACTAACGCCAGAACCACAACGATCTCAGAGCCCAGCGCAGAGCTACGAGAACACAGTCAACAAACACGCCAACCAACCTACTCGCCGCGCTTGTCAGGGCTGCCTCTGCAGAATGAATGGGGATCCTGAATGTCCTCATATCTGGGGCAGACTGTGTTTTTCAAGCCAAAGCCAGCATGAGCTATGCAGCTTCATATAACTGCAGAAGAGCATGCCAAAACATACATCAATAGATCCTCTGATGTAGTGCCCTTCTGCATATCTGACTGTCAGGTATTTTATGTTACTGCCTTAAGGCATACAGTATTTCATGAAGAAGTGCTCGCACTCTCACACACATACACAAGCTGTTCAGGCTGGGTGGCGAGCACCCGGCACGCTGCCAGTGAAGGCTGGCTGAAAGATGGAAGGAGTTAAGCAGGAGAGGAGCGGTGACGGCATGGCCGACACACATAGACAAACATATTAAAGTGTCCCCCCTCTGTCTATAAATGTCGGCTGAGGCTAGAGCACGGCATGAAATATCCCTCAGTTTGGTAAAAACGGGCACACTAACTATAGGCTGGGCTCACCAGCGGACCAGAAACATGGCCAAAAGTGTGAGAGCTACAGATAAAAGAGGTTCTCTTCTGTGATCAAGGCCTCGTGTGGTGGGCACTGAGGGAATTTATTTTGATGTATGGTAATCCAAAGGCACAATTTTGACTTTCGGGGTTTGAGGAGCAGCGCCAAATGGTATATTTGACCTCTGCCGGGAACCGCAATGTTGAATATGTGCTGAAATAAAACCCTGGAAGGAGCAATCCATAAAACAGAGAATAATGAGGAAGCAGAAGTATAGAAAAGTACATCAGCGTGCACACACAGACCTCATTACTTTTCTCTGGAACATACTGAGCTCATGTTTTGTCTGCTTCAGATTTGGTTGAAAGAATACAGTGATAAACAACCCTGGCGAGCAAAAGCCCTATAAACGACTAAACGACACAATATTCACACATATAAAACAAACACACTCAAATAAAGACGTGGGTAATTTCAACATGGCCCAGAGAGATGTGGAAATAGATTTTATGAGCTGAGCATATAAAGTCTAACAGAGCAGATTTCTGAAAAGCTTTCTTTTTAATGCTACATTGGGAAATGTTTTATCACTATTTACCCACAATGCTTATAGGCAGCATGGGCGCAGCTGTGCTTGTGTGGGCACCGATAAGTATAGAAAAAAAGGTGGGCGCCTGGGTTTATGTTCAAAGAGGCACGTCATGTGACTCCACATGCAGGTGGGAGGAGCGGACACGGTAGTGCAGGGGGAGATCAATATTAATCACTGATAGAATTATGGAAAAAAATAAATAATGAAGGCTTCACACAAACAAACAAACAACAACAGAAACAACTGTTTGCCACCAAGAAAGCCAATGAGACATAGAGGAAGCCACAAGGGCAGAAGATGCTTCTGATATTTACAGGGGAGCTGGGAGATAATGTGTTTGCTATATTTTGTGTTGTCAAGTATGTTTGTAATTTCATGTGTTTTTAATGAGGACAATAACAAGCTACAGTATGTGACACACTGCAAGGTTGACAAATGATGCAATTAACTTTCTCCCAGCGATCAAGAGACAAGAAAGAGGGACTAAGAAAGCAGGGTAATATGTAGTTTTTATGTTTTATATTTGGGTTATTTCTGGCTAAAACGTCAGTGACACAGCATTGCAGATCACTGCTATTCACTTTACACTAGTAAACCAAAAAAGCTGAGCACTCTAAAACAAAAAAGCGTTCATAAAAAGTTAAAGGAAGATAAAAAAAGAGGTGTAAGACCATTTGCTACAGTCAGCAGAACATTAGCAGCGTAGGCTTGGTATCCATCTGGCAGTGATATTTTACTTCCGTGTTTGAAATGTCGCTTGGTAAAAATATTACAACCAGTTTAATTTACTGTACAGGTGGTCGACCTGCTGTCCTGAGAAAACCATGTATCTCCAGAATGGCAGCTTTTCATGAGCTGGGGAGAGCTAATCCTGTTTTCACATTTGTGGCAATGCATTTTTTTTCCTTTGGATTTTTAAATGATTTCATTGACTTAAAATGTTGAGGACTTTTGTCAGACTCAAAGTATTTAGAGATACCAGATTTGGAGATACACATTTTTCTATGGAAAGCAACAGTCAAAAGTACAAAAGTGTTCTCAGCAAATTTAATGAATTATGTATTACAGGGAATGTGCCCCTTCTGGTTATATTATTATGTATTATTTATATTATATTACTGCTGTTGATACATTATTTTAAGGGGAAACTCCACGGACTTTACACTTTACTTTCAGGAGTACTAATCCTGTGAAAAGAGTTGTGTGTCTTCTGTGATTTAGAAAGTTGGAAGACGATAACCCTGATGATGTCATACTGATGTCATCGGGGTTATCTCAGTCTCAGACTTGAGACTGGAGAAAGCTGTAATTACAAACTGAAAGGGAGGAGTATGAAAGAATTGGGCATTTAGGAGGCAAGGGAGGGGCAAGTGAATGATGCTATCTGGTTGCATTGTGGGAAATGTAGGATCCAGTGTTTCCACTGCTGCTCTGATTTTGATCCGACTCTTGCGAGTCCTTTATGGGAGTGCAATATGAAATTGCTGGAGTACCCTTTCACATAGTAACTGACTGAGATCAAGCTACTTATTCTTAATTCATATACTTTATTATAATTTGTGAATGTATATAGGCCTATATGTATATATGTAGTTGTAGGATTAAAAACTAAAATATTGCCTCTGAAATGCAGTAAAAGTAGAAGTACACAGTCGCATCAAATGGAAAGTAGAAGGACCTCATGTGTACTTAACTATTACTGAACCAAATGTATTATATATTTAGAAAGTGAATAGGTTAACTAATACAACTCTGAGGAACAGTCTGTTAAACATAGTGCCATTTTATTATCTTATGGCTGCTCTACAAATTTACATGAGGTGCTGATAGAGAGTCACAGTAAAATGCATTATTTCAACTGAAATTTGGACTCTTAGCTCGCACTGTTAAAAACAGACGCACTGAATCCCAGCATGTTGTGGATTCAATGCATCCCCATGATAAAGCCTGTTTTGGCTCCAGCTCCTCTGTGGTACATATATAGGGATGACTGTGTGCCACTACGTCCCAAGTTCAATTATAACCAGCTTATTATGCATACACAGCCTTAAATTATACATATTGTTTTTAGTCTCTGTGATATTCCCTAATTAGTCGGTATCTTGCTGAAATATCTGGTGCTATGTGGCTTCTCAGTGAGGAGCAGCAAATGAGGCCCAGATGCCCATTGAAAGCTTTGTCTGATAAAGCTAACAGAAGTTACTCTGATCTCTCCCTTATTCTGTGTGTGTGTGTGTGTGTGTGTGTGTGTGTGAGTGGGTGTGTGCATGTGAGTGAATATACACACACACACACACACACATACACATACAGAGTTGTTTGTTCTACATTATTTCTGTGTCCTGCTCCTGGCACACTGTATGAGCAGACTGGCAGCCAATTGCTCCCATGACCCTCTAGTCTTGCCACGCTAACAAGCTGGCGACCACACAAACCCCCCGACTGTCACAGAACTGGTCCACTAGCATGTGCACACGCATACACAATGAAGAGAGAGGGGGGAAAAAAAAAAGCTCACACACTCGTCATTCAGGTAGGCAAAAAACAATGTGCATTAATAGAGTTGTGTCTCTCATTAACTGACTACCTCACACATCATTAGCGCTCATAAACACTACGATAATGTGCTTCAGCAAAGCAAGGACACGTTAACAACAACGCCACCAATACACACATCACAGTTTCATGCCCAGATAATTAGCTGGAATTCGCTGTCAATATAACAAATACTTAGGAAACTCCCCATCCTTACTGAAAAGTTGATAGCGGGTTTTCCCACCACTGAGCAGCAGGAGCAAGCAGGCAGAGGGAGAGAACGGAGCAGAGCAGAGCCGGAGACAGCAGACTTAATGATGAATTACATGATCACCTGCTATGCCTCAGAGCTTTTCATTCAGGTAGAGGATCACCTCCAGAGCAGGCAGAGGCGGAGGCCCTCCCCCTTCCCTCCTCCTTCCTCCCTCCTCTCGTCCTCCACCCCTCCTCTGCTCTCCTCATCTCTCACTCCCAACACCACCACCACCATCACCAGAACAGATGTCTGCTGTAACCCAGTAGCTCCCTTCGCTGTAGACACATGGAGGCGCCATCTGGACCGGAACGCTGCTCCACTCCAGATTGGGAAGAGTGTATGTGTGCGTGTTTATGTGTGTGTGAATGTAAATCAGAGAAAGAGTGTGCATAAATTTAGTCCTGTGTGTGTGTGTGTGTGTGTGTGTGTGTGTGTGTGTGTGTGTGTGTGTGTGTGTGTGTGTGTCTGCATGCCATTTGTAAATGTGCGTGTTAGTGAGTAAGCATGTCTCGGAGACAGAAGGTGCCTTGTGCGTTGATGACACACCTGAGTGCCTTTAGTCGTGTTTGTTTGGGTCTTATGTTGTTTTTCCTGCGCTGTCTTCCAGAGACGGTTGAGTCAGGCCTACGGCAGGTGGGACACCACTCAACAGCTCCGTCTCAACAACCGGCTGGGTGAAGCAGCTAACGCTGCTACTCAACAAAACCTCATTCACACACCCCCCCCCCCCCCCCCCGTGTCTTTCATCACTTGCTTTCTCTCTCAAGGCTCGACAACAAAATTACAACACCAAAAGCACTTAGCTGAATGTTGTTGACAAATTCACACCGCCTTGGAGACTCAGAACAATGTGGTTTTTAGACATGATAATACACATAATTACACATTTAAAATATAGCCAGACAGTGTGTATCAGTACAAGAGTATTGAGGATGTTTTGAATGCACTAGGGATGTCTTTATCCTCCTAAATGTCTGATTTCTTTCACAGATTTACAACAACATCTTTGAGGCAGACAGGCGGTGTATGTTATGGAGCTACTGGGCTACCAAAAGGCTTTGGTAAACCCACAATGGACAACAGCAGACATCTGGTAGAAACACAACCCCACCCAGCGGCAGCATAGCCAGAGAACAAGACACAAGAGAGGAGAGGAGAGAAGAGGAGAGGAGAGGAGAGAAGAGGAGAGGAGAGGAAAGAAGAGAAGAGAAGAGAAGAGAAGAGAAGAGAAGAGAAGAGAAGAGAAGAGAAGAGAAGAGAGAAATGGAAAATGCAGAACAGCTCAGAGAGCTCACAGGAAGTGCAAACAGACTTGAATAGAAAGACAGAGAGAGAGATGTACATAAGTTGAGGGTGGTGTGAGCGGAAGTAGAGCATGTATACATGTATACACAGTATAATGTTTAATGTTGTTCTAACCATGGTAAGGAAACTGCACTCCATCGCTCTCATGCTTAATCTTCCTCTCCTGCACACTGGCCAAATGGTGCTGCACTGAAAGGCCAAACAGGGGAGAAGGGAAGAGTTAACAATGGAAGAGGGGAGGAGAGAAAAAGACAGACAGAGAAAGAGATGGAAAGAATGAGAGAGAGAGAGAGAGAGAGAGAGAGAGCGAGAGAGAGAGAGAGAGAGAAAAAGAGGGGTGGTTAGATAATGGGCAATAGGGGATTTTAATGTTAAGAGAGTGCAGCAAGTGTCTATTAAATAGTTACATCATTACTGCTGGCAGTATTAAAATGGCAGCATGTGAGTGGGAGTGACGGTTATAAATTAGTAATTTAACAGAATCCCCAAAGTCAAATACAACACCCAAGAGACATACATGAAGTCTATTGTAAATACATTTGACGTGATATTCATCATGGTGGTTAAAAGTGCTGTAAGCCAAAGGGTGAATGGTTATGATGTAAGAAATAAATGGGTGGTCACACTGGTGCTGCTCTCCTGCATTAGTCAAGAAGACAACACAGACGGATGAGGTAAAACTCTGAGGGCGTCTAACGCAAATAAGGTAAAAGGAATAATAAGACATTTTAGAAAATGTGCTTTTTAAAGCTTTCTTGCTGAGAGTTTGATGAGAACATTGATACTACCCTCATGTCTGAAAAATGTGTAGCTTCAGCTGCAAAGATTGCTGCTAGCAGCTAGCTAGCTTTACTCTATCTGACGGTGACTAAACCTCCTGATCAGCACCTCTATAACTCACTAATTAACATGTTACGTCTTCTTAATTTAATCTGTACAAAAACCAAAGTGTTAAATGACTAATGCAATGCATTACGGCTGGAGCCGGAAGCCAGTTAGTTTAGTTTAGCTCAAAGCTGCAAAGTATAGTCAACATGTTATATCTTGTTTGTTTTATCCACACAAAAAGTAGGCCTAAAAATCGAGTAGTAGTAACAGTAGTAGTTTTAAGCTAGTTGTATTTTTAAGATAGCTGTTTCCCCCTCCTTCCAGCCTTTGACCTAAGATAACTGTTAGCTAACTGTAGCTTCTTTTTTACTGTACAGACACAAGAGTGGTATTAATTTTCCCATGTAACTCTCAACAAGAAAGCAAATGAGCTCCTTTTCACAAAATGTCTAATGTCTATTCCGAAAATATCATGTGGTGAGGAACATTTAAAGATACTATTACACTACTCTGCCATTTTTTTTTTCTTTCTTTATGGCTTTACTCAGAAAGTTAGTGAAAATCTAATCAAAAAATAAAACACAGAAGGGGACATTTGTACAAACGACAGTCTGTGTAGCTTTTGAGAGTTTTTCTGTCTAATGTTATACACATGTGGCTATGACAATCTCAGACATCACACACACACACACAGACACACACACAAACACACACAGATATACACACACATTCCTAGAGTTAAGCTCAATGAACGGTAGCACTAACACCATTGGAGCTAACTGAACAAACTATATGCATCTCTGCCACTCCTCTCCCTGCCAACTCAGACAACAAACATAAACATAACGTAAATAGGATAAATTCAATGTACTGAGTTTGTGGTCTGATTAAAGGGTCAGTTCACCCAGAACAGAAACAACACATTTCCACACTTTGACCTAGTTATCGTGCAGTTTCTGGTTTTATTCGCTGAGGTTTTGAGATTTCGTCATTGAGAAGTCTGCCATAAGAGCAGAGGTGTGGCGCACATGTAAAAAGTTATACTGGAAAAAGTAATGTGTCATTTGAGAAATAATGTCCTGGCCACTCAGGATAATCCACAGACCTCATCAACATAGATATTTTAATTTTTTTGCGGAGTTGAAAATGATGCTCAGAAACGTGGACATTGTTTTATTAGACATTTTTTCAAATGTCATGTTTCACCACAAATGATATTTCGTTCACCTCCGTTGCTCTGGGTTGGTGGTATGAGGTTTCAGCGGGGGAAATCTCAAAACCTTTGCAAATAAAACTTGTAAATTATCTGCACAATCAAACCACTTAGAGTAACGGAGAAAACAGATTTTTATGTGTTTTGGGTAAACTGATCCTTTAAGTCCCTGCTGTGTGTGAGGAAGGATGCTATAAAATGACGTGCCTCAACCTCAGACAGGCCTGTTCTACTTGGTGGGGGTGGGGTCTTATTGGGTACCAGGTTTTAAGTGGAGTAGAAGTTGTGAATGGAAGAAGGTGAGAAAGAGAGTGGGAATGATGAGGGAGGGGTGGGGGGGGGGTCATGTGATGGGGAGAGGGGTGAACACAGCAAAGAAGCAAAGGGCTGTGTTGGTGGAAAGAGGAGATGGTGGAAGGAGGAGAGCTTTGGCTTCTGGTCCATTTCAAATCAGACATTAACACTTGAAAATATTTGTATTAAAGTCCCTGAAAACAAATGTTCTCATTGAGGTGTTCCTTTGCGCAATGGCGTCCTGCTTGAATGTTGAATAGTTTCGGTTATTTAACATGAGCGGTTCCTAGAGTTGTGTTTTTTTCTCCAGCTCTTGAGACTTCAGACTTGAAGTGGATGGGACACATACTTCTATGAACCAATCAGAATTGAGCAACGTTGAGTTAAAATCAGGGGCACGTTCAATCTGCTACAGTTTTTGCCATGTTTCCTTGAAACAGTGTGTAACAATGTAAAACGAGCTTTGAGATACATTTTCTCTCATCGGTCGGTTAAGTCAGCCAATCAGGAGCCTGCCAGAGGCGTAAATGAGCCGTGAATGTACATAACTCAAGATTAATCACTGATCCCTGTCCCCGGCATTCCTTCTCCTTTATTTTTGCTCTTAATGATTTAGTTCAAATATTTAGAATTTTCTTGAGTGAGTTTATTTCAGGGTCTGGATCCTTTTCTATTTATGATACTGCTACAGTCTATACAACAGTCTATATAATATTTATATATTAAATTCACATTGATGTTGATAATAGCAGCTTGGAAAATAGTAATAGCTTATGATTAAGCTAATTAGAGTCATTTAAGTTTAGGATGAGGAAGATCATTTATTTTAATTTTTGAAAAGCTACACAATGATGTCATTAATGTGAAAATGAATATGTGACATAATCTTAATTGACTTAAGAGCAGGCTTTGGCTAGTTATCAATGAAAACACTAGATAACGGGGATTTCCACTATTAAACTCTTATTATTCATGTTCTTATCTTTTTTTTTTTGTTTGCTAATGTTTTTAAATCTATTTTATTGTATCTCATTGTCAGCTTTCTTACTTGATTTGTCCTTTTCTCTTTAGCTTATCAGTCATCTGTGGAGCACTTTGAACTGCACTAACCTGTATGAAAAGTGCTATACAAATAAAGTTTGATCGATTCATTGATTAATAAACTCTTAATAAATAATAACTAAGGATGTATTTGGAATATTTTTAAGAAAAGTTTCTGGGAAATACACATATTTGCTTTTTTGCAGAGAGTTAGATGAGAAGCTCGGTACCACTCTTACACGTAACTGTACAATAAAGCCACAGCCAGTAGCTGGTTAGCTTACCCTAGCACAAACACAGGAAACAAGGGGCAATGTTTAGCCTTGCCCTGTCCAAAGGTAACAAAATATATCTTCTTGCACATCTAAAATTCACTAATTAAAAGATCATATCTTTTTTGTTGAATCTGTACAAAAACCGAAGTAAGTCGAAGACTCCAGGAAGTCACTGCACCCAGCCAAGAAATAGTCTGGCACATGACCCCCCCTTAAAACCACAGCATGTTGTTTTTACACTTTTGCTATTGTACAAATTTAACAAATTAGACATTAGGTGTTGATTAATGAGCTTTACAGGTGTTGGTAGACTGATTCTGTTTCCTTTGGACACAGTCAGACAAGCTGTTTCCTCCTGTTTTCAGTCTCATTGCTAAGCTAAAGCTAACCAGCTACTGCCAGTAGGTTTATATGTACTGTGCAGACATGAGAGTGGTGCTGATGTTCTCATCAAACCCTCAACAAGAAAGCAAATCAACATATTTCCCAAAATGTCAAACTACTCCTTTAATGTTAGAGATAATAAAAAAAGTTTTCAGGGGCTTTAAAATTCAATGTAAAACCAGTGCAAGCTTTAAGAAAAACACTGGAGAAGCTGCTTCTGTTGCAGCCTCCATCAAAGTACTAAATCTGTTTCATTTTTGCATCTGAATTGATGTGGACCTTGACCCAGCTTCTGGAGAGGCATCTGGAATGCGTGCAAAATCTGATGGGGAGGCTGTGGCTGGACTACCTGCATCCACATCATTAGGCCAACCACTGGACTGAGAGCTGCTTCCAGCCGCCGGGGAACGGCCTGAGTAGAAGACATCGTCCACCGGACTCTCCATCTCACTGTCGTCAATGGACTTGCGCTTGTTGGAGCTGAGAGAGAAAGAAGAGAGGAGGCAGTTTGTTTAATCCTTGAGGAAGGCGTTTGAGGGATGCCTTTTTTATTCTGTGCTTGATCGGATTGTTTCTTTTCCATTTTTCTAGAACTTGCATGTTAGCCTAGGTTTCTCAATAAAAGTGACAAGCAGCACTAATTGTTATTTGTGGCTGTAATGAATGCACACATAGCATTTTGTGGGACATGCGAGGACAAATGTGAGTGCTTATTTCCCTTGGAGTCAGGCATGCGTCTGCATGAAACCAAGCGTAACAAAAATGCTAAATGTCAAGATTTCCCTTCGATGTTTTGTTTTCATATTAGGTCTTAGCCAAGGGGGACAAAGCAGCACAACTGGAGACAGCAAGACAAACATGAAGCCAGAATTTATTCAATATGCTGTATCCATACTGGCCCAAAGTGGCGTCGCACTAGAAACCGAGCACAGAGAGTACGCATGTTGATACTGGAATGAATTCCTGAGCGTGTTTGCAGATTCTTATAGACTCATACATCTGTGACCAATAAAAAAAAAAAAAAAAAAAGGAAAAAAAAAAAAGGGGGGGGGGGGGGGGTTGTGAATGTACACTGATCCAAAATGTTTAAATATGTGTGTGGTTGTGTGCATATCTGTGTGACAGCATGCGTGTGTGGCTTTTGTGCGAGTGTGATGCAGGGTTCTGTGTTACATTAGTATCAGGGGAGATATTCTGTAATGAGTGTAACTACCTCCGTGGGAGACTTGCATAAAGCTCCATTTCAGTCCTGCAGCGTAAGATGAGTGGGGGAGGACGACAGAGGGAGCGAGGGGAGAAAAACAGAGACAAAAGACACAAACACAGACAGTGTGACAGACAGATCGGTGGGGAAAGTGAGAGGGAGTGAGATGGATTAGCAGTGAAGAAGGAGAAAAGGGGGGAGAAAAGGGGAGAGAAAGACCACTATCAAAAAGCAGAGTAAGTTAAGCATCAAGACTTCAGAGGTTAGAGAATTAAGAAAATGAACAATATTAGTACAGAAAAACTACATTTTGAGCGTCATGGGTGTTAGGTGTGTTTGCATGTGTGTTTTTGTGTGTGTATGTGTGTGTGTGTGTGTGTGTGTACCTGGTGGAAGGGGTGGAGGTGATGGAGCGCCGTCCCAGGGTCACCTGGTTGATGTTGTAGTATCCAGGGCTGTCCAGGTCGGCCAGGGAGAAGTTGGGGCCGGTCGCTGTAGCCACCGGGGCTGAGGAATGCACGCACAGACACACACACGTGCACACACACACACACACACACACACACACATTACAGAGAAGAATATCAGAAAATCTGCAGCTACATATTATAAATGATCACAACTTTACTTCCTGAAAGGATAAGGCTGGTGCTGTTATATCATTCCTCATCTTTAGCTTGGTTCTGTAGTTCACATTCTCTCATTATGAGAGTAAGGTTACTCCAAGGAAAAGCATAGAAGCTTTGTTCTGGTTTGAAGCTTTCGGTTTTACTTCAAAACTATCATCAGGCGCAGTTTGATGTCCTGGTATTTATGAGCTGTTGTTTCCTGACACCAGACTGCTCCTGATGATGGTTTTAAAGCAAAACTAAAAGCTTGGGCCTGGAACAATAGCTCTTTCCTTTTATGGAGTAACCTTACACTTATACATGTGTGTGCGTAAAACATCAGTTGGATCTTCTTCCATCACTAAATACTTTCTGACTTCCCCAGCCTGCCTGTCTGTACTCCACTGAGCCCCAATCCCAACAGATCCTTCTAAAGACATCAAACTTTAAGAACTGGTTGTAAAAAAAAAAAATACATTGTGGTTCTCAGCAAACATTATTCAAACAGGAGTAAATTGTACATATTTGGAAGATTATTTCCAACTGCGGATTAAAACACATTTGGTGCTCTAGTGAGTGTTTATGTGGGATTGGGTCAAAATAAACTACAGTGTGTGTGTTCATGGCAACAAAGGGACAATGGAGTGATGTGTTTTTAATAGTGTTACACAACAATGAAGGAATAAACTATATCTGGGTTTAGATACACAGACAATAATAGGATGAAATCATTGTTGTTGATAAGAAGAATGTAGAATATCACCAGCCTTATAGTTTGAATTGTAAAATTCAAACTATAAGGCCCAAAAAAGATGATACTTGGAGCATGAGGGATGCTAATAATTCTGCTATTGAAGGCGTTGTAACAAAGTGACTGTATGAAGTGTACTAGGAATGACAGGGAGAGCGTGTTGTCCAGATATTGACGGGACAAATTACAGCGGTGACTCACTCTGTGACACGCGGACCAGCTCGGCTACGTTCCACACCCCTGAAGTCACAAAGCAGTCCTGGAAACTCAAGTGGCCTGGGTAAAAGAGGGGGAGAAAGAAAAGTGTGTGAGAGCAGGACCGCAGGCTAGATGCAAACACCAAACGTGCGTGAAATTACAGGCGCACACAGACACACACACATAACAGGCAATCATCCGCGTACACACACACACACACACACACACATACACACATATGCAGAGGGAGCTGAAAAACATATGTATGGCAAAGCCCGACACACTGCCAGTGTCATCCAGTGGAACCATGTGTTTTCTATAAGATACAACAGGCCCTCGGTTTGAACATGTTCATTTTGTTCACAACATACACAACCAATCAGGTTCAACAAGGGAGTTTAATCACCACACAGACCGTTATATAATGTACAATATATTGTGAATAATGAACCTCATGTATATATCGTGCACACGCAAATCAAAGTGTAACGGTGCATAATAACTAGTATTTGAGCAGTGATGCAAACACACATCCTTCTGCTTCCATCCTTATAAGCACCTTCCTTTGAGTCCATTGATAGAGTAACCTGAACCTTAAAAGGAAAAAATCTGTTTTCTTACTACGTGGGTGTTGGCTTCACATCTTTGATGACAGAGGCGGATCGCACTCAATGACAAGAAACAACTTCACATTCCTTCTCTCTTGTTCCAGCGCGGGATGTTCATTGTTATGTATCTGATTGCTTTGCCAGGTGCAATACTAATAATTACCTTAAAGAGAATCGCCTGTGTGTTTGCTCTTTAAAAGGCAGCTATACTGCACGATTGTGACGCTGATGAAAGCCAGATGGCAGAAAACGTTTTTCTATTGTAAACAAAGTGATTTCATTGAGTGCGAGCCTCCTCTGTCACGATAAGGATAAGGCACCAATCCCTCCGAGAGCTGTGGAAACTCTACATCTGAGATTTCACATCTCTGGCCCTCGACTCTATCTCTTATGATTACACTGTATTCACCATGGTCACTGCAGAGATTGCTGGGAACGTGGCGACATTGCTACGACAAGGTTGCTGTATTTGCTGCAGGAAACACGAGACAATAAGACGTGTTGTAAAGAAGCTAACAGGTTTAGCTGGATAAGCTAAACCACTTTGTGTGGAGGTGAAGCCCCAGAAACCCCCACAAACTGTGATGGATGTTTACAATGGGAAATCTTTGAAACTGAGGCTTCTCTGTGTGCAGCCACTTGCTAAGGTCTGCATGTGAGGCGTTCAGGGAACTGGTAAATTATAGTATCTACCAATAGCCTGCATGTGAGGTGTTTAGGGAACATAAGTGCATTATAGCTTCTACCGATACCCTGCATGTGAGGTGTTAAGAGAAGATCGGTAAACTGTAGCGTCTACCAATAGCCTTCATGTGAGGCATTTAGGGGACATCTGTAAATGGTAGCTACAGAAAATAATGTGGGTGACACTCTCCCCCTCTAAACTGCATGCACATTGGTCTCACGCCGCACCACCCACCACCGCAAGTAAACTTTCAAACCTGTGGGAAACACTGCCTGCATCATTCTAACTGTGATGCAGCTCCAATCAATATTTTCATATTAATAATGGATCACGTGACTAATTGCATGTGAAAAGAGTCACTCGTAGTGATGAACTTGCATAGAACTATCATCTGACTCTGCAGGTTCTTTCAGCTTTACAGTGTTCTAGCTTCTTTTAACTCCAGTCCCCTACTTTACTGTTTACGGCTCTCGTCAGTGTTAATCATCGTTACCATCAGGCAGTTGTTTTCAGTTTTAAAAAAAAAGAAGCTCTAATTAACATCAAACCTGCATCAAACAAGGACAGATTAAGTTAAAACTGGCTGAACATGGTGGAGAATTTAGCGGGTAAACAGCCAGTTTGTTTTCTCAGGAGTTGGTGGAGACCAAAATCAGAGCTAATGTCGCGTAAACTGGCAAATGTTTGCTAACATGTTAGCCACAACAACTTAGCTAGGTTGTAATGTGTCAGGTTTTTAGGCCCCCCCCCCCCCAAAAAAAAAGTTAAACTAAACGAGTGACACTGTACTGGTGGTGTGTGTATAAAGGATGTCCTAAGCTCCAGGGTTGAATGAATTTTAAATCCACACCCTTCCTCCCTCCTTCATTTCATCCCTCTCTCCTTCTGTCCATCACTTCTCTCCTCCCTGTTCTTTTCACCCCTTCACTCCTCTTTTTTTTTTCACTCCCTCCATTTTCCTCCTCCAGTTCTCCTTCTCTCTCTCTCTCTCTCTCCTTCACTCCATCCCTGTCCGGGGTTAACCACAGCGGGGACAGCGCATGAGGTCAGCGCTCAGCTCGGCAGCGGCCATGTGGTTCCCATCTTCCAATAACGTCAGTGTGATTTATGAGTGGCCCGCCACAATCCCAGCACAACCCCCACGCTACAGTACCATCAGCTCTCCTTACCATAATAAACTTAGACCCAACTCTGCTGGGACGCACTCACACACAGAGAGGCCTGTGTGTAGGGGTAGTGTGTATATACTGTACGTGCACATGTGTTACCGTCTGTATAGATGTGACTGCATGTACGCACAGGTATGTCAGACTGTTTTGTGCACGCTCTGTGTGGGAGGAACACAGTTGTAAACTTACCATTCGGTGGGGGCTTGACGTCTGTGTCTCCTTGCTGGTTTGAGTTGTCTGATTGTCCTGATTGTTCTGAAATAAAGAAGAAGAAAAAAAAGAGAAAGGGGAGATGGTTAGTCAGGTGGACAGATGTCTGGACACCGCTCAAGGTGAGGGGGCAGGTTAGCATCAGAGGGAACTGGATGGGAAATGGCGCCTTCTTTCATTCTTTCCACTGAGGAGAGACAGACGTGGGCCCGAGATTAAAGATGGGTGCATATTTCTGTTCAGGTTGAAGCTCAGTTGAAAGTCATAAAATGGCGAATCGCAAGGTTAATATCCTGACTTCTGGAGTCTGTCATGGTGGGAAAATCACTTTTCCAACTTACTAGAGACAGAGTCAAAGCAGAATTCAGTCTGGAGTGTCCTCTTTTTGCTTACAAACCTCTTTTCTCTCTTTCTATACCTTTCTTTCAGGGGCGCCTACCAACTCAAATGTACGTACACTATTTTAGTTAAGGACGGTATAGAGGCCCCAAGAAACCTCAGCTTCTCCACGGCTCACTTGTAAATTGAAGGGTAATTCTAAAATGTACATTCTTGGGTCGGGAGCATTGTTTAGATTGCATCTCCAATGTGTGTTTACCCCAACAAAACCACTTTTCTCTTTTTCTTTATCTTTCTTTTCAGGGGTTCAAAATCCCACACACTCACTCACACACACACACACACACACACACACACACACACACAAACAATATTTTAGTGAAGGCCTCTGACACTGCATGTTGAGTAATCTGGTCCCAAGAAAGCTGAGCTTCCTCACTGTTGACTTGTAAAACGTTCATTTCCAGGTTCTAGACATTGTTGTGTTTACTTCACTTTTCTCTCCTTCTATATCTTTCTTTCTCGGGCTCTAACATAGCCGCTATTTAAGTCAAGGCACTAGGGCAGAGTAGTGTTAGAGGTCACAAGAGACCTCGGCTTCTCCAGTGTTGACTTGTAAGTTGCGGTGTAACTTGTAAAATGCACATTTTGGGCTCTTGGTATTGTTTGGACTGCAGCTCCTGTGTGTGTTTACCTTGACATCTATAGGGGCAGGCAGGCAGAGAGCAGCCTGCTTCAGCTAGTTTTGTTTGGCCCCGCTGGCTGCCATTCTTCTTCAGATGTGTAATGCAGCCTTGTAGAGTTTTATGGTTGTATCATATATACCATTCAGTCAAAATTAGCCCCACAGCCCTGAAGCTTTAAGGCCATCCTGGGCCAAGTGTCCCTAGCCAGAGCGTGGCCCCCTTGCAGCCGGTACTAGGGCCCCCCAATCTCAACATCTTCCCAAATCAGCGTCCTAATCTTGGGTGGCATTAGTGCGCTACGTGCCAGCAAACTGCTGCACTATTCACCCCTGTCTGTGCGCTGCCAAAACCAAGAAAACAAAAAGAGACAAACAAAATCACCTCATCACTCCGGGTCAGAAAGAAGGAGGGAAAACACAGGGATAGAGTTTCTTTTTTTTCTCGCAACACTCATCCCTCATTCTGCGGGAGTGAGAGTCCATCTTCGCGTCTTTCCCCCTCACTTCCTCTCACACTCGTTCTGTCTCTGCTTCTCTTTCTCTCTCGTGCTGTCGCTCTGTGGAATCCTGGCAGCCATCTTAGCGCTTGGCAGCCATCTTAGCTTTGGCGGTACCCATGCATTCCTGCTAGCTGACGGCACACCCACACACACACACACACACACACACGCGCACACACACACACACACACAAGCGCGCGCGCTTTGCAATGCACACTCTCTCTCACACACACAGACCCAATGGTCTTAAAGATAAAAAGACCTACAGAGGATATGCAATGCTAATGGAGTGAGGATAAAACCACTGGGATGTTTGTCTGCAGTCCTGTGTGTGTGTGTGTGTGTTGTGTTGCCTGCTCTGATTAAAGAGTGTTTTAGTGTATGTGTGTATGTTAAATAAAAACGAGAGATAATCCCACATGTCAGACTCACTCACGATGTAAAAAAGACAGAAATAGTAAAATAAGGGAATTATCACGGCGACCGAGGTGATGTTGTGAGATGAGCCAGGATCCAATGAAGCCTGCGGCCTCTCTCATCGTGGCGGCGCTACCCCGGACGATCCTGACCGCACGTCTCACCACCACCAGCAAAATAAAAAAAAAAACGTTAGAAAACTGTTCAAACCTACACGCCTCTCCACTATGTGAGTTTCCAAGCCAAAAATCCAGTGCCTAGTTGTCATGACAACAGGGATGGCACACCACAGTTAAAGTCCCTAATGATGAGTGGTTGTTGAAGCCTGTGTGTGCATATGTGACGCTGTTTGGCCTAGCAATTAGTTCGAATGAAGATAATAATATAGCCCACTGGCATGGGCTCAATGTGTTGTTTTGTTTAAGTATTTCTTGGCAAGGCGCGGACCAGCGGGCGCCGTGCTACACTATAATGAGGTTGACTTTATCAGTCTTTCTGCATTTTAAGGTGTTAAATCCATTCCAGTTACTTTATTAACCGCATTTTTCAAACGCAGCTTTCATAACTTTTCCCTTTTCCTGGCAGAATGTGGACAGGAACTGATCTCTAAAAGTTATTAGAGGTATTATGCTTGGCTCCTCTCTACCAGACTGATCTTTATGTAACTGGAGATTATAAAAGGTGGACGTGAGCATATACTATGTGAGATGTAACG
The DNA here is from genome assembly GCF_002260705.1 of Seriola dumerili. Taxonomy (NCBI): domain Eukaryota; kingdom Metazoa; phylum Chordata; class Actinopteri; order Carangiformes; family Carangidae; genus Seriola; species Seriola dumerili. The sequence continues at coordinate 1,434,041 of NW_019174368.1, forward strand.
TGATAAAGCTCAAGACAGTTATTTTAATAGACTGATTCCGGCCAGTTACACAGATGATCTTATCAATAATTGCACGCTGCCATTAAAGCCAAACGATAATAAACTACAACTCCGGTTCCAAACCTTTTCAGCTGGTGGAAGAGGAAACAGTGTCTGACTGTGACTCTTCTCGACTGAAACAATTGTTTCATGTGAAGGATTAAAATAGCGGAGAGGTGACCCCTCAGAGTTCCCGCACTACAACAAGTTTTTAACCTGTAACAATTAATTTTTTTGGTCAAAGAAGACAAGCTTTGTTGTGGCTAACGTGTTAGCAAACATCTGTCTATGTCAACATCCTGTGGCTAAAACTAACATTATCACAATTATTCGTAGTCGTTTTTCAGCTACCTGACAGATGTAAGTGCACTATTCACTCTCCTGTCGGTCGTCTCGCTGCTCCAGAGGAAAAAATGCTCCGCTGTGTTCACCAGCTGGTTGCTAACTCTGTTTTTCTGCTGTTTGATGCTACGCAGGTAGTGTAGAGTGGAGTTTGTGGAGCTTTTTCATTGACAACAGCTGCTCGTTGGCTGAAAACAGAGCTGAGGAGAACGGTGAGAGAGAACCAAAGCCGAAACAATGAGCTGCAAGACGCTAAAACGTTTCACAGAGCTATGATCGACCTTTTACAGGTTTACAGCTGCACCTTCCCTCTTGGGTTCGTTGTGACATTTATTTTCAGACACTTCCAAACTTTCCTTTTTTTTTTTTTGCTAATGTGACATGTTTATTTAAAGGTAGCATTAGTGATGAGGGAATGAAATACAGATGGTGTTAAAGTTACTGAGAGGCTCTCGTCGAGTGACTGCAGGTGTTTCTCCGCTGTGGGACGATTGCACCCCCTTGAATAATGAAACATGGGTCTCCAGTCTTGCAGGGAACCTCGCTGTGTGTCCCATCACTGTTTTATCCCCTCACCCTCTTATTGTCCATTCTGTCCGCATTTCCCTTTGCTCGGTTTCCACTACACCCGGACGAGTAAATATAAAGATATTTAAGATATTTCTCCTCTATGCTCATTTTGTAAACCTGTTATGAAATGATCAGTTGGTCACACGTGTCTTTGTTAATATTTTGTTGCTTTAGCAAATTAATCTTTTCATTTTCTCTGATTATATTGACAATAATGTTTGATGACTGCAGCAAACTAGGGAAATACCATCTTCATAAACGATGGACAACAGTGTTCTCACTTTCAGACTTTCAGACTCTGCTTCTGTTCCGGAAAACATTACGAAACATATTTGTTATGTTGTCAACGCTTTGTTTTATCTCATTCGAAATCAATTTGTTCATTCTTTGAAGATTGTATTCATGTGTATGTCGTTCCCACGTTCTGCTTATTCCAATAAAGTAATAAAAAATGTGGGAACTCAGGAAGTCTGCCACGACCTCCTCAGTGAGTTTGGCACTGACTCCGTGCATGTATCTACAATATCTATGTGTGTGTATCTGTATATGTTATATATGAAATTGCTTTCATTCCACATGCACGTGTGTACATGTTTTTAATGCTTGGCACAGTTACAAGCACTCATGTAAATACACAGTATACTGCATATTGTGTGTGTCCACAATAAGTGCCCATAGGTGCCTGTACAGGAATAATGTGAGTCTGTGTGGGGAGGGTGGTGGCGGTGGTGGTGGGCTGCATCAAAAGAAGGAGAGATGCTCTCATTGTGAACAATAGACAGGCTGTGTATTATTATTATTTTTGTTATTATCATCCCTCTGCTCCTGCTGATGCTCTGTAGACCACCGGCAGGGAGAAATCACTGCCAGCAGGCCACTCATCCCCACAGAGCCCTGTGTGCACGCCCACACCTACAACACACACACACACACACACACACACACTGCGGTATATGGAACCATATTTATTAGTGTGTTGGTTCAAATGCCTGCACGTGCACACGCCAAACATGGATACACATGCTTCCAAAGCATAAACATGCTCTTACGCACACACAAACACACAAACACACACGTTTAAACACAGATGAATCACCCTTATCTCCTGCGCACAGTCGCCCCAAGGCCCCCTGCACACGCCCCGCCTGAGATAATAGAGCACAGGCACACACAGGCCATCAAATATACCATGCCATCGCTCTAATCAGACACACACACGCACACACACACACTCACACACACGGACGTACACAGACAGAGTGAGTTCATTTGGTTGCTTGGTCAGTATACAGTGGCTGCTGATAGACTCCTGCAGTGTGTACACAGAAGTTAACACTGGTTATACATTTGTCACACTGCAGATGCAGACAGAGGCTAATAACTCACATCCAGGCTAATGTACACACACTCAAAGTCACACTTACTTAATCACACTATTCATCATACACACAGACACAGCGCACGTACACACAAGCGCAAATCATTTGGAGACACTTGAATGTAAAAACTACATACACATGCTCGCTCACATAGTAGACAGGCGGCCTTCGCCAGCGCTAATGGACTCATTTACCGTGCGCATATTCATATATGAGTGCACGCTGCGCACTTTTCGCTAATTTACTGAACAGCTTAGAGTGTTTGTTTGTGCATCACAAGCACACATGAGCAAACAGGCTCTCTGTAATCTAATGTGCACTAAGTGAAGGGGTTTTTTTTTCAGACTGATGACAGACTGTAAAATCAACATCACCAGTTCAACACCGGAGATAAAACATAACAGCTTTGGTTGTTAAACTATAAACGTATTCTCATCCTCCTCAAAAAAGAGACACCACACTGATTTCTCTGTGATGTATAAAAGCATTTAGTAATATGCATTCATAGTATTATGCATTTGCCTACTCATCTGATAAATAAACACCAGATTCATGCAAACACAGACACAGACACAGACATGCATCTTTTTTAGCCAGAATCAGAGGTTTGTAAAATACATGCACACAACAGCTGTCCAGATGTAGCTAAAATATCTCAGATTTTTCAGTGTAATGCTTCATCAGTTTGTGTGTGTTTGTGTGTGTGTGTGTTTGTGTGTGTGTGTGTGTGTGTGTGTGTGTGGGGTGCTAATGACTGTGGGGAATTGTGCAAAGAGCAAAGTGCTTAAGCGCCACAGCCAACTGCTACTGTACAGTGAGTCTCCACACTGTAAAACAGCAGCAGAGGATTTAAAGGATAACTTCAGTTTATTACAGCCTGGATAATTATCTTATTATATTATTTTGGTGTGTGTTTTTTTCACCATTGTTTCTGTGAGTAATACTATAATTAGACTGACCAGTGTAATTGCTGAGACACTGATAAGACCCTACTACATGTTAATGTGTGTTTTTCAGTATTTTATTGACTTACTTAATAACATATTATATAAAATGTTACGTGTGTGAAAGGGATCTTTAGTGGAATAGGTCGAGATTTTTGGGAAATATGTTTATGTTCTTTCTTGCTGCGTTAGATGAGAGGAATTTAAATCATGTAAATGAGTAGTCCAGGATTTTATTATAAGCTTGGATTATTATCTTCCTGTATAAAGTCTTGGACTTGCAAGAGACAGATTTAGAGATTTACATGATCCTATGAGGATGCATGTGCATTACTGTATGGATATGGTTGGGATGACAATTAAATAAATTTGAACTTGAGCCTGAATATTTACAGTTAAACTACTCTTATGTGTGAGAACCGCTGTTAAGCTCTAGTTTTGTACAGTCTGAGATGATGTCATCAGGCCTCCATTACAAACTGGGGAGGTGGTGATATGGGCATTACGGGGCAGAAAGACACTGACAGAAAGAAAACACTATTGAATTGCATCATGGGAAGTGCAGACTCAAGTGTTTTTGAAACTTGACCCACAGTAGAGACCGGAGGTCAGTGTATCTCTGCCTCTGTGGCATCGATTTCAACCATTTTCTGAAATCTGCCTCTTAAATGGGGTAAATGTTTACACCCGGTGCCATGTTTGAATCCTTGGATCTGCAGGAAAACAACGGTGGGGAGAAGGGAAAAGCATTTCAGCTCCGACTACAAGGCTCCGCAGTAAGAGCGTAGCGGCTATCGAATGTGAACACGACAGAGGCCGTGTTTAAACCTATGCCACCGACTAACGATATAGCTGCAGCCTCCACCCGGTGACCCCTGTGACTCTGTCTCTCTCCGCCGCCGCCCTCTGTGAGCCGTGTCATTTAAGGATAGCTCCGCAGACACGGTTCAGTTCACAGTCAAATGATAGGGGCCTCTTCCTCCAACTGCTCGACGGCTCTGCGGACAAATCTACCACTGTTCTCCCCCTCTTCATCTCCGTCTCGCCTCTGCCTCTCCCTTTCACTCTCTCATGCAGTGACCCCCCCCCCCCCACAGCTGCCCTGACTTCAGTCTCTATGACTAGTGGCGTTTAGGCGTGTGCATCCAGGCCCCGTCATTCCTAGCGGACTGTGTGGAGTTACCAGCAGCAGCTCAGTCTCAGGGTTCATGTGGGAATGCAGCTGTGGCGTTGTGTCCGTACATCTCTGCCCAGATGTGGTGTGGGCAGCCCCTGATTGAATTGCAGCGCACGTACACGTACGCAGAATAATAAATATACTGTAGCATGTATGCACAGCTGCATGCTGACGGATGACGGATGTAAAGCAGCGGGCGCACTGACAAACTGCACTGACTGACGTACACATATACACAAGAGCGGGTTTCGGTTTAAGTATATATGGCTGCGCAGCCTCACCCCCTCTCTCCACCCCCCCCCCCCAACCCCCCCATCCTCCCATCCACCAGCCTCTGGATAAAGAAACCAAACAGCCTCCCCAATTGGGTTTCGCTTAAGAGGTTTATCAGTATGTTGCTAAACATTCTGACCTTTTTTTTAATCTTTAATGCGCTTAAAATGTTCCAAACCCTCCTAATCCCCACGGCTATCCCACACAGATGTTCACTCGGCTCTTTTATTGGACTTCATTTCATCCTTTTTTTTTTCTTCTTCTTCTTCTCCTACTCCTCCACCACCTCCTTCATCCTCTCCACATCCTCCTTCTCTCCCACCCCCACCCCACCCGCCTCCGTTTTCATTTGCAGATTCATTTTCCGGTTGCCGAAAACTACTCATCGCCCTCCGATCAACCCCCCCACCGCCCCTGTACTTCAATCTTTTTACAAGCAAAGCTCATTCTGAGCCTGGTTTTTAAGCCAGCGGTTCTTATTGGACACTGCTGCAGCTGGGGAGCAGGGATGGTGCACTATATCTGCCCTGTGAATGACCCTGGCTCACTGTGGCCACCTTTAGGTGCAGAGGAACTGACAGAGCTGTGACAGGAAGCCACTTTCTCCAAAGGTGGCCTTGAATATTTCATGGGAATTTGTTTCATTAGATAGCGTACAGTGGAGGGTAACAGGATAATAACAGGGGACGTGATGAACAATGTGGTTATACAGTGTTCCTGCTGAGCAAATAGGACATGCGGAACAGCTGTTTCAGCTGCTACACACTGAGTCATCCACTTCAGCCACTGCCCTTTCATTTACTTATGTTCTGACATGAACATGTATTCAGTTCTCTGTGTCCCAGCACTGAAAATAAAGATCAAATCTGAAAGTGATACACTGCAAGAGCCTCAGCTTGGTTTTCACAAGTGTGGGGATACCATAAAGTTAAAAACAAATTATATAGGCCTACAGCAACGACTACTAATCTATGTACAGTAAACAGCAGGTCACTTTCATGCTGCAGAATGAGTTCAGGGCCAATCAGATGCTTCCCTGGTGTTACAGGCACAGCACTGTATATATACATATGTATCTTTAATTGAAGTTACATTTAAATCAATGAGTGTAGCAAATAAATTGGTTGGAAATTGGTTGTCACACTTTCAACAACAGTGGTAACATAATAAAAAAAATAGAAAAAGAAAAAGTTAAAATGCAGAATAAACCTGTATCCTGTATCATTCATGCACTGACCTTATTTAATTTTATTTGTTTGTTTTTTTATGTGGGAAATCAAGCTGCATTTACATTTTTTGTCTCCCTTTAATCTTTTTTTCCCTGAAAAAAGCAAAACACAAAAAAAGACACTAAACAAACAAACAAAATGAAACAAAACAGAACAAAGAAAGAGACACAGATACTAAAAACCACAAAACAACAACTTAAAATCTGTTTTTTTTTTATCCAAAGACATGCAGGAGGTGGGAGAACTTTCCCTGCCCTGATCAGAATCTGCAGGTGTTTCCTCACAGGTCCATGTGGCGTGCTAACAAGCTCCGCCAACAAGGCAGGGCAGACTGTCTGCAGCCTGAGAGGCAAAACCTGGGGCAAAAACATCTGAACAGTCCATTTCTCTGCTTGTTAAGTTTATTGCTCTGTGGTAAAAGCTGAAAATGCCTCTGATGAAAATATCAACATTTTTTATCAACTCTTCTCCCATATGGAAACTAAGAGAACAAATAAACCTGGAACAATAAAAGCGAGGGAGGACATACAGAACAAACCCAGATGCACTGATGGAAATAAACAAAAAAAAAAGAAAAAAAAGAAAAGTAAAGTTCCTCAGATTTGTTGAGTGGCGTCTGTCAGCACATGATGTTATGTTCGGGTTTTTCGAATGAAAAATGTGTGTCCTGCACCCCTGCGTCCTGGGCCCATTTACTGTCAATGGAGCAGCTCGTTCTTGCATTCAAATCAAAGACTTGAGTTTTCGAAGATTGAAAGAATAACACTCAGGGTTTTCTGTTTTAGGATGGATTTTCCCTTCAGCTATTTTTGGCGCTTTCCGGGGAAGTTTATTTGGCTTCTATATCCACACCCTACCTATTAAACCAGCAGCTTCAAATTCTGGCAATTCCTCTCGCACTACGGTGGTGTCAACAAAATAGCGGTTCCAGGCTAGTGGGCTCACATATTCCCATGTTTCTGATGCACTGAAAACATCAATGCAAGTCTATATAATCGATCTTTGTTCCCACATTCAGTGCAAAAGTGACAATAGTGCATCTCCATGTAGTTCAGTGAATGTCTGGTATGTAACTCCATGTGACAGCACAGCATGGGGCGACGTGATTAATTGTGAAATGTGTTTTCTATGCTGGTGGTGCTGAAGTGTGAATGTGTGGGTGTGAGACTATAAATACAGAGCTTGGTGGCTATGGATGTGTGACTGTGTCTTCTATATGTTTATGATAGTGTATATGTGCAAAAATTTCTGGAGAGCACATGTTGAGGCGCAGTTGGAGATAAGCGTGTAAACATCTGTGACTGACAGGCTGAGCAGCGGAGTGTGGGAGGGAGACAGCGCTCTTTTATTACAACACGTAAGCATGCGTGCGCATCAGCATGTGTAACGTTTCGTGGGAGTATTTGCACGTGCGTGCTCCCCGCGAGTCTGCGTCTATACAGTATGTGGGAAAGTTCAGTAAATTGAGAAAGATAATTCTGCATTAGATGCACATCTGTGTTTTTGTGTGTGTGTGTGTGTGTGGTTGTGTGTGTGTGTGTGTGTGTGTGTCCGTGTGTGTGAGAGTGTGTGCACTGCATGGCCGCCTGGCCCGAGCCCTGTGCCAGCAAGGAGCAGGTGTGGGGAGGCAGCCCTGCATTGCCCGTTGCCCATCTGCGTGGCCGTCTGTGTGCCGCCTGCGCCCTCTCTGTGCCAACGCCACACAGAGCCGGGGAGCCAGGGGGTGAGAGGAGGGTGAGAAGGGGTGAGAGGGGCCTAAAGGGAATCAACCATGGGAGAGAGAGGAGGGCAGGGGGTAGAAGGATGGAGCGGTGTGGGGATGGTAGGGGGGGGCAGCTGGCTGGCTGCCCATGTACACCCCCGCCTCCCCTCTCCCTCTGCCCTGTTTCTTTTATCTTTTATCTGTGCCTATGCTGATGAGCTGTGATGTACAGGGAGAGATCGACAGCGAGGGAGGAAGAGGGAGACGCAGAGAAAAGTCTCTTTTACCACACCGTGTGTTTTCAGGGTGGTGAAGTGGGGTTAGGGTTAGAATATGAAGCAGCTGTTCAAATCTATGATTAATATTCAGTGACTTCTCCACCTCTGATTTCCCTCCTTGTATCTTCTTCTTATTTTAAACCTCTCTCTCTCTCTTTCTCTCTCTGCCGCCGTCACATCCAAACGTTCACATTAAACTGAAAATGCATATGGAGAGGTGTCGTTGCTCCATTTGGCCAGCAGATGTCACTTGTTGGCAGTGGGGGCACAGCGCAGCAACACATGCTAAAGAAATCTGCCTCTCGCAGGGGGAAGAGAGAGCAGTGGGAAAGATTTCAGCAGGGCTGCCACGGCTTTAGCAAGAGGGGGGAGAGGGGAGGGAGGGAGGGAGAGAGAGAGGGGGAGGGAGAAGGGGGTTGGAACTCTCTGGCATATCTTGCTTCAGGCAAAATTCCTCTCCAAATAAAAAAAAAAACAATAAAAAAAGAAATATATATAAATATATATATGTGGGTGCAAAACTCTTACCTCAAATCCTACAGTATTTTTCATATTAGACATATTGGATAAGAAAAAAAAGAAAAAAAAAGGAACTTTATTTTCCATTTTCCCTCTTTCTGTGTTCCTGATCACATCCCTGAAACATGCATGATAATACTGAGAGTCACAGCTGGCCTGACGACATGGACAATAAACACGCACTGAAAAACACTCAAAGTCCATCCAGACCCTCTGTACTGGCAGGCCTGTTTAAACTGCACTGATGATTTGTGTATATTGAGTTTCACGCAAACAGAACTGAGTATAAAATGTATAGCACTGAGGTTCACAGCTCCCAGTGAAAGACATGAGCCACCCTGAGGTGCACCCGTTTCCCATGTTGTGATCTATGCGTGTGCACACGTGTTTCTCTCTCTCTCTCTCGCTCTCTTTCTCTCTCTGTGTGTGTGTGTGTGTGTGTATGGAAAGGGTCTGGGCACAAGTGGGAATGGGGATCATGTGATGCCAGTCTCTGCCAGGGAATGGGGGAGAGAGACAGAGAAGGAGGAGGGGAGGGGAGGGGAGGGAGGGATATAGGGAGAAAAGGCAAAAAAAAAAAAAAAGGAAAGAGAAGCAGACAGAGGAGAGAAGTGGAGACAAGAAAAAAGACAAAAAAGAAGTAAATGAGAGAGAGTTAGAAAGGGAGGGGGGAGGGAAAGAGTGATAGACTGAGAAAGAGGGGGAGAGAGAAAGGGATAAGAGGGTGAGGTGGGGGGGCTTGAAGGGGGGGATTGTAAGAGCTGTGGGAACGTTTTGCCTCGCCAAGAAAGACGTGAGCAGAGAGAATAAAAGAAGGAATGAGAAAGAAAGAGAGACTTGTTGGCAGAGGAGAGGAGAGGAGAGGAGAGGAGAGGAGGGTCAGAGGGGGAGTGAAAGCCGTGTACAGTGGGCACCAGCTAGGGAGCAGACATGATCAAACCCAGCACTACAGGGGAGACGAGGAAAAGCAAACACACACACACACACACACACACACACACACAGTACAGCCACCGAGCGGCAGCGCAGTCACTCTGCTGAAATATTCTCACAGTATCTCCCACTAATAGATCTCATACATGATGCAGGCCTATCTTTGACACAGGGACCACATTGACCTGCCACTCCAACCAGGACAGGTGTGTGTGTGTGTGTGTGTGTGTGTGTGTGTGTGTGTGCTGCAGGAACTATTCAGGGAGCAGAGAGCATGACCTTGTGAACTTTTGGCTAAGTGTTTTTATCACCACCCCCCAAAAAAAGGAGAGTTACTATTGGACTTATGAACAAACACAACTCGAATGCTAATGAATGCTAATGCTAATGTTGCTCTGTGTCTGCCCAATGTCTAAAGTCACTGTTTACTCCCGTGTTGTTTAACCTTATAAAAAGGTGATAATATGTTGCGTCTACAGCTTGTTGTGCTGCCCTCAGTTATCTCTTGTTAAAAGTCAAATATATGACTTGTTTGATGACTCATCTCTGTGTGTACATAAATGTACTAACACTAAGTAGATGTGGTAGAGCTGGACAATATGGGTGATATATAAGTAGTATAAGTATATATAAGTGATATACAGGTATAAGTATGTTTTCCAATATCAGTATTTATCATGATATGATAAATTCATGCCAAAACACTGAACTGTATTCTACACTTTTGCATCAGATGGGACCAAACTCTTCATATGTGTAAATCAAAACTAGTTTTTGCTGGTCTTTAAATACAGATGGGTGGAATGAAAATTTGGACAATATAAATGTGTAGAATGATAATATTATACATTAACAATATGATTCTGATTAAAGTGTTTTAATTTTATTGGTCTGTCCTCCGGTGTAGATGGTATTCTATGTGAAATCTGTGTATCGGCTTTTTGACTGCATGACTTTATGTTCAGGCTTCACTGTAAATTTCACTGGGTTAGTGTACAAGCGGCAAACAAATCATAAATGAATCTCATCACGAGAAAGCGTGATGTCACTCTTCTCACATTTTAACACCGTGTCGACAAAATATTATTCGAATTATGAGACAACGTTGTTTGCATCACACTCTTCATTTACACCAGCAGGCCTTCGGTCTGGTCCGGCCTGGGCCAGAAAACACTAACGATTTATTTTGGGTTTGTGAACTATGCGAATAAATGCTCCCAAATCTATCTCGGGCTTGGAGGACGTGTTTTATGAGGGTTGTAAAACTCCACACAAACACATAAAGCAGGCCTGTAAAAATAATGTGCGCTCTGCATAAATGCTCATTTGGACTAATGAATTAGGGGAGCGATGAATGGCTGCGTAAAACTCCACATCCTCCCTGGGTGATGCCAACGGAGGTATAATGTATGATGACTGCATGTCGGCTTTTCTGCATATGTAAAGATGTGCGTGTGCTGGAGGAGGGGGGTGAGTGTGTTGCTTTGTTTACATGTGTGTGTGTGCGCATCTCAGCAACTCCTTTGTGTGATTGACTCATGCTGCTTGTCCTCGACCTTTCAGACCGGTGCCAAATCAGGACACTGAGTGAAAAGCTCCGACAAAGCTGATCCGGGATGACACACGCAAACTAGACTACACTACACACACACACACACACAGACACACACGTGTACTTTCGTCACCTTTGGGGAGATACAGAAATATAGACATAGAACTGGAGACTTACTCTAACCCCGACCACTGACCCAAAAATCAGCTTTTTCCCAATTGGGGACATGGCTTTTGACCCCTAATTAACTCGTCTTTAGTCGGAAATCTGTCTACAAAACTGACTGAAGTCAGACCCACACACGCACAAATGCAGGAGCATTGACAGTGGCTAAACATCGACTTGTGTTCCAGTAACTTGGGAGCTGATCTGCATTCGTCCTCCTGAGATGGTGGGGGCTTTCCCAAGTAAACTGGAAAGATGTCCAAAAACCAGTGTTTCTGGGGAATCAACAGCCAGCTCTGCATACCTACAGCATGAACCAAAGATTTATTCTTTCAGCTGACAGAAAGAAGGAAAGAAAGAAGAGGAGGAGGAGGATATAGGCAGAGAGAGAAAGAGATAGAGAGTAGCAGATGAGGCCTGAGAAAAAACAATCAGCCAAATGAGGGCACAGATAGAAAGGCAACCTTTGACCACCAGCTGTCTGGGAGTCACCGCCCAGCCGCATTTGTCAGTCTGTGTCCCCAGATGAACCCAGCCCAAGGGTCAATGGCTCCCAGCACAGCCGTGTGTTTGTGTGCGTCATTTCCATGTGTGCACACACACATTAGTGAGTCTTCCAGTGTTTGTGTGCATGCTCATGCGTACGAGCCGTCTGCTATCTGTGTCAAAGCTGGCTTTATCTCTCAGGCAGATAAGGTGAGTAAACAACCGCCCCGGCCTTCCTGTGTCTGACATGCTAGGTGATAAACGCACCCGCACTCCTGCCTTCACCAGATGTTCCGTGGTATCAGGTGCGGGGCACTGGGGCAAACGATTCAGGCGAGTCCCAGGCTCTAGCTGCAGCCCCAGGCCTGAGAGCGAAAGCCTCCTCCAGCCGAACTACAGCGCATATAATTCTTATCATTCTATCTTAATATGACTGCTGGTAGAGTGCAGGTTGCTGCCTCATATACGAACTGCATGTATAGTTTCAGATTTACAGCCTAAGTGAATCAAAAGACCTGTCCATACATGTCAGATATACAGGATTAGCCTAGTTCGGACAGCTTATGGCGCCACTCAGGCTCTGCCTTGGTCAAGCTGATAATTGGAGATTTATTCCCACCATCTATCAATCCATCTATTAACTTATTAACCCAGATAAAAGCTTTAAAACCCGTCCTTCCTCTCTCTCATCAGAATCAACACGGCGAAAAGAGATTAAACGGGTGCCAATCCACTTAGTGAGTTCAAAAATCATACTCATCAATAAGCATCACTGACCTCAGCCTTATTATCTCTGAATGCAGCCTCTGTGAGCTCAAGTGACGCTCTTTAAAATCTGACCTTGTTTGAAAAGCTGACGTGTTGAGAGCGAATAAAGCCGTGAAAATTCAAGAAAATAAAAGATGACAAATATGTTTTTCATACAGTAAAATTAGGACACAGAATTAGTCCTAATTTTATCCGTGACATAGGGGGTGGGGGGTGGTGGGGGGGGATTATTCCATGTGTTGACCAAGCTTCATAAAAACGGCTGAAATGTTCAACACATCTGGCAGCAGGATGTTCAGGTCTTCGCCATGGCAACACATCAGTGTCATGCGCTGCAACACTGCTATGAGCAATCATACCGATGGAAAGATGATCACTTTGTGTATTAATTTAAATGGGAGCTCCCGTCAGTCTGTTCTGCCTCTGTAGAGGGATGAGATGTCGGTGCAATGGCCGCCCTGTTGCCCATGGCTCTGTGGTATTAAATGGAGAGGATGTTCAAGTCGAGGGGCAGACCAGAGGAGCCTGCATCTGTTTGGCAGTTGCTCAGAAATGTCTAGCGTTTCACACTACGCCTCTGGGATCGCTGGCCCAATCTCAGCCAGAAGTTTATGAAAAACAGAAAGAGGGAACCAGGAGGAAGAGAAAGCGGAGGGGGGGAGGGGGGGGGGGGGGTGAAGTGATGGAGCACGAACGAGCAGAGAAGAATGAGCTGGATGACATGAGAGGACAGAAAGAGAGATAGCAGAGAGGAGGAGGTTGGACAGCTGAAATGAGAAGGGGAACCGGTTTAGATGATGATGTGATGTTTTCCATTCTGCCTGCACTGCGTGTGTGTGCGCGCGTGTGTGTGTGTGTGTGTGTGTGTGCGCGTGCATGTGTGTGTGTGTGTGAGGGGTTCTCCTGAGGCCCCCGAGGAGCCTGAGGGCCCCTGGTGGGATCTGAGTGGATTCAGGTGAGCAACAGGTGCAGCCACATATCAAAACACACGGCTGTGACTGTGGTAATTACTCACTGTGCACAAAGGACAGTGGTGTGTGTGTATATGATCTATGTGCACAACTGTGCATGCACATGAACATGGATGATTCATGCATAATCTGAAGGTTAAAACCATGTGTGCAAGGATGCATGACTGTGTGTGTGTAAGTATTTTATGTACTGTAAGCACACAAAAAAGCTTGTGTATTCCTTGGATTAACATGTGACAGGCATCCCTGTCTTCAGTCAAACCCATTCCTCCACAACAAACCCACTCCCCAGAGCCTGATCTTTGGTTTGGTCTCCGTCTCAGCTGTCACCACGCCTGCACTGTCTGCCTCCTGTCAGCTTCACTAAGAAAATACACAGGGATTTATAGCCATAACATAGGGTATGCACACACACACAAATGCATGCATACAGCTCTCTGTAACGCTGACCAGATGAACTATTGAGCATTCAAAGAACAGTTGTTATGAAAAAGAAAGGGCGTGAAGACGAGGTTAAGAATACACTCGTTGAAGTTAAGTTGAAAGACTACAGGTGACTACAGGGAGGGGAGTACATCCCAGTGTGCATATTACTATGGAGAAGGTAAGCAAGTAAAAAAAAATATTCACCTAGTTTGGGTCGTACCTATTTATGTGTAAAGTGCGAGTCATATTCTATCTAGTTTCAAACAACAGATTTATTAACTTAGGTTGCACCAATACTAAAACTAAGGAAATGTCTCAGCTACTAAATACTTGAGTAATACTTAGTATTTAGTAGTCAACAGTCACTCTAGCATCACGAGCTACAATATAAATAGTAGGACTATTCATACAGTTAAGAATGAGTGGGAAATATCCAGCTATGCTTATGTAACCATGCAGGTCACATGCTATTAGCAAAACATTCAGTCTTTTATTATATATTGGTATTTTTGTGAAATGTATTTTAAATTCTTCAAATATTAAACACTGTGTTTCATAGTAACTCTCTGACTCTTAACGAGTCCTATATTAACAAGCTAACAAGCTAACTGTCAGTTAGCTAGGTCAGTTAGCTGCTACACCATCCTCCAGCAGTTACTGGGTGTAAATACTAACTAACTAGTCTCTATGTAAAAACTAGCAACCCACTTTAATTTAGTGATGTGTAAATCTCCATTTCTGTTAAGTTTAAACTTTTTATGAATTGTATTTTGTACAGAAGAAAACAGACCTGGTCGTATAGACAAAAACGTGCGGTGCATTGTGTTTACGTGCAGATAAAATGAGTGTTGAACATGACCATGAATAAACCACAGTACCAGAAAGCTCAGACAATCACTGGAAAAATGTTTAAAGACAATTTGTTTGACTCTGTCTGTCAACCTTCTTGACCCAAACCGAACACAATAATCCTCACCCATCTGGTATCTGAGGCAGGTAAAGGCACGTTCTCTTCATTTCTATATATCACTCTGTTGCAGTCTTTCATAAATACATACTATTCCAGCGCTCTGCTTTAAAAAAAAAAAACACAACAACTTTAGGTTATATAAGCTTGAGGACTTTGACCCCAGAGGCCGCCATCTTTCTACATGTGGCCCATCACTTCCATTGTTTTGCGAAGCCATGTTCCTCCAATAAAACGATCACGGGAACATATAAAGACTTCGAGGAGTAATATGAGCCGGGCCTCTTCCGCTTCGGTTTGGATCCACAGTCAGACCCTCCTCAGTGAGAATGTGTGCTAACTCAGGCCTGCAGGAGGGAGGTGGCAGCGTGTTTATTTTACTGTGGGCTGTATCTGGCCATCATTATCTCACACTGCAGAAGGAGCGCTGTAAACAGATGCTTGCGGCCCACTCAGCTGCAATAGTGCGTCTGGCTGAGGCTGCAGCAGGGGTGGGAAAGGGGATCTTAGGATGCTGAGGTCGGAGGCATGAGAGCGGGGACAGACTGAGGTTGAGACTGAATCTGAGGATGAGGATGGAGCTGATTTTGAGGTTATGAGGGAGCGAATGTTATTTCTACGGCTGGCACTGGCAACGGAGCGAGGAGCTGGGACCACGGGAACGAGGCCGAGCTTGGTGCTTTGGCCTCGCTGTGGCCTGCAATATTTTCACATTGAAAGAAAGGTTGTTTTTTAACTGTCATAACACAGAGGGAAGCCATATCAGTTCAAGATGCTCTTGCCGGAAAGCTCAACAAACACTGGCAGTGAAGTTTTCACAGAGCCGCGTGGCCTAAACAAACTGCTGTGGAAAGAACAGAGAGGGGGGAAGAGAGTAAGAAAAAGAGGGTGGAGGGAGGTCGAAGGAGAGAAAAATGAAATGGCGTCTCTGTTAGTTACAGTTGGAGGAGAGGGAGAGAGCAAGAGTGGGATCTGCTGCTTTTTTGACTTTAATCAAAAGCAGAGACGCTCTGCAGTGGAAAAAGCATGACGAAAAGCAAAGTTTACATGAGCTACAGGCAGAGAGGGGGAGGCAGAGGGAGGGTGCGGTGGGGTGGGGGGAGCAGAGACAAACAAACAGACAACTACTGACGAACAGCTGCACAGAGCACTTCACTGACGGAGAGGGGAGAGGGAGAAAAGAGAGGGAAACGAGGGGGGAAAGAGAGAAAGAGAAAGCACCCTAGTTACAAAAATGGAAAGTCCACATTTTAGCGCAGTATGGAAATATGGTCCTCATTTCATGATTCAATTCCCGCTCCCTCCCTTTTTCCCTCCCTCTCTAACTACCCCTTTCCCTACCATACTCTCTTGCTCTTTTTTGCAGCTGCAGCCCCGGTTATAAAAGCCTGTTAAAACACAGGAAGACCACTAAAATGGATTGAAAAATAGTAGGAGGGAGGTCTTGGGCTGAGCCAGGGAACGGAGCGACTACGAAGAGTGAAAAGTAAAAATGTTAAATGAAAAGATAAACAGAAAAGTGGTGTAAACTTCAGTTGTTGCAAACTTTACAGATGTGTACAGATGTGTCTCACTCAACTTTTACAGTAAAGAAAAGTTGATTAAATGTGACCAGACTTCAGAGGTTATTTAGAAGCTGTAACCGTGTATGTAAGACGCTGTTATTCACAGACGCTCATGCAGCTGCTAAGCTCTCACAGAAGATATTAAGTCTGACTTCTTCTGCTGATTCTCTCAATATAAGAAGAGTTTTGTGCTTGTACCAAAACACCATCAAGCCTCCACGTCCATGCCTCGCTTTAATCTCCAACTTATCTTCCCCTCATCTTCTCCTCATCCCTTCCTCATCCCTCTATTGCGTGTCCAGTAAGACACACACAACATTTCAAGGGCCGCCGCAAAGCCCCTTGTTGACCGTCTGTAAAGCGACGAGCGACCCGGTCAGCCGCGGTCTCTACGACCCTGTAGGGGCTCATCCCGGCCTCGTCTCCCATGTCTTCCCCTCATACAGGCCTAATCCTAGAGGCTTTACATCTTAAAACTTTCCCCCCTCTGGCTTAGGACCAGCGCCAAGGAGAAATTAAAAATTTGCCCTAAGAGGCTGAGGAAGCGAGCTTTTCCATGGAAACTAACGTTAACCCTGCTGACATTACACATCCTATAACACCGAGTGTATCCCTGACTATCAAAGCCACCATCAGCTCTGCATACACATGCTCTGCTGCTTGTTCCCAGGCAAAGCCTTGTCCTCAAATCACTCTCTCTACCTTCATCTGTCTTTTTTCACTCCATTATCCATACATGTTATTTTCTCCTCTGCTCCTCCTCCTCCTCCTCCATCAGGTCGTACCCAGTTCTTCTCCACAATTCGCTTCCCTCCCTGCTAAAATCACCAAGTTAGGCCAGGCAGTTCATTATTTCAAATTTACGGCCTGTCCGTTTGGCCTGCCTCGAGGAGGAATAAAATCAGGCTTTGGTTGGCGTGGTGATCTGGGGCCAAACCCAAATCCCTCCTCCTACCCTTTTATAGTTTAATATAAAGTCATATCAAATTAAATTTAACGAATAATAAAAAAAAAAAACCTCTCCTGCGTGCCAAGAGCTCCACTTTACAAAAACACACACTCTCAAATACACACACCTCAACTCCGCATATACAGTACACGCACATGCACGGACTTGCAACGCAACACTTAACTGCCCCCTGCTCCCTCTTTAGGGGAAATAACTGAAGTTTGGCAAGTGTGCAGGACCATTTGTGTGTGTGTGTGTGTGTGTGTGTGTGTGTGTGCATGTAGAGGCTTGTGTGTGGGGGGTACAGAGAGACTGAGGATCATTCATCTAGTGGAAAAAAGCATAAATTTGGGGATGTAAAAATAACACGTACGAGCGCTCACTGTTGCTATAAACCTGAAATAGACAGCAACATCATGTAACTGTATGTGCATGTGGAGGACGAGCATGAATATGTCAGTGGCTGTGTGTGTGTGTGTGTGTGTGTGTGTGCGTGTGTGTGTTGACCCACATCTATTAACCCACGGCCAACACTGCCACTGAATAGAATAGAGAAGGCTGTATTTTAAATGGATCAGGCTCCTTGGTAATACAAAATAATGATGGTTACGCTATATCAAGGCCCTCAAAGCCTTCCTATCCCTACATGCTCATAGGCCCTTTGGGGATTTCAGCCATTTGAAAATATTTTAAAGAGGCCCGATTGCCCCCAGCTCAGCGGCTCAGAGAAGCCTTAAAACCCTGCAGCTAAATCCTGGGGTTATGTAAGGTAAAGCCCTAAATCTCACCGCGCCTGATGTTACATATTACTGTAATTGCAAATGAAAAAAAAAAAAAAAAAAACATAGAAGAAAAATACAGGGGGGGGTTGGGGTGAAGAATTACAGAGAAAGGGGACTTTGGGGGCTAGTGCAGGGAGAAAAGAAGAGGAAGAGAGAGGAAATGAGGGAGGTGTGAGAGGATGGATGGAGCCGTGGAAAAGAGGGCAGATGGAATCAGGAACTGATCAGGGGAAAGAATGAGAGGAGTACGTCTTTGACACGGCGGGTCCCTGAGGTGTACTCTCTGTCTCTCTCTCTCTCTCTCTCTCTCTGTCTCTCTCAGTTCTGCTGTTTTTGTGACACTCTTCTCTTTCAGCAGACGGAGCCGACTCACAGGGCAAGTCAGAGCGCTGGCCAAAAAAACGTGGACTAAAAAGGAAATCCAATAAAACTTAGTCTGCATTTATCATCTGTCCACCTTACATCGTCTGTCATCCTCCAACCCAAACCTCCAGGGGCAGACAGAAACAGGCCTACACATGTAAACACAGATGCAAGCCAGAGAAGACATAAAGCACTGCCATTAAAAGAAACCCACCATGTCACTCTCAACTTTGCTATTTTTTTATGTCTCTACATGGACTGTGTGTGTGTGTGTGTGTGTGTGTCTGCATGTATGAATCTAAAATGTGTGCGGAGGCGGATAAGGCAGTTCACATTATGATCACGGTGCATGATGCAATGCATCGTCTGAAGATGTAAACAGGCTTTAGAGTCACTCACATGAGGAGTTTCTGTAAGAAGGGAGGTTTTTACAGCGTGCAGCGCCTGGGGGCAAACAGGGTAAAAGACACTCTGATTGTGATTGGAGAAACATCTTTAAATCTGCCAATGCAAAATTTAAGCTCAACATTTCCAGTTGCAAAAAAGTGCTGCCAAAATCTTTGCTCTTCTCTTATGTGCACAGGAGCAGGCTACTTCACAATGATGCAAAAAAACCAACACATCATCATTGTTCTGAGTAATAATACACCTAAGGGTTTGGAGCCATGTTAGCAGCTCTGTGAGCCTGTATTTAGGCACAGTGGCGCTTTGGGCTAAATTCTAATGCCAGCTTGCTAGCATGCCCACAGTGGCAATGATACTAAGCAGGTATAATGTTTACCATGTTCACCATCTTAGTTTAGCGTGATAGCATAACAACATTGGCTTATTAGCACTAAACACTGAGAAATCACCAGAGGTATTACAGTTCATCCTGAAAGGGACTTTAATGTGCATACCAGATTCCATGGCAAAACTTTCTACTCTTAACGAAACATCGGGGGATCTCCACAGTCACTGGGATTTATGCTCGTGAAACCATGAATGTCTGTACCAAATTTCACGGCAATCTATTCAATAGCTGTCAAGACATTTCACGAAAAAAAAAAAGAAAAGAAAAGAAAAGAAAAAAAGTTAACCTGCTGGTGGCCAGGAGGAAAAGTCTGGGGATGGCCAATAACATCAGGGTTCATCCTGTGAGGACCGGGAATGACACACTGACACTGCCGCAATGCTAGTGCTGCTAAAAATGTGATGTAAGGGTTAAATTCAAGTCCACAGAGAGCTGGGAGAATAGGCCTAAAAGAAAAAGAGTTGTAATTGATTGAGATGCCTCTAGGAATCCTCCCCCTAAACACGACCTACACAGCCTTACAGCCATGTAACCCAGTCTGTTGATATGCCCATTAAACATCATAATGAAATCAAGCCTGCATTACCACTGGCACCAGGGACTGGATTATACCTAACTGTGGATTAGAGGCCCGACGGCAGTGTAAACTCCAGGAAGGCCGAAGAGAGCCAGTGAAGACGAATAAGGTTGAAGGAGGTGTGGCTAAACGCCGCTCGTGTAGATGGCTCACACCGCCTGTGCCACTGGCTGCCATCCAACAGGAGGCCCGGTCAACAAAGGGACTGTGAAAGGAGGAGAGACTGTAATGTGCGCTTGCTGTGTAGTGGCTGGGGATGTCAGGTAAAATGAGCCGCTGCAGTGTGGAAGTCAGGAGATCAGTGGAGGTGTGTGTCAGATGGCAGCGTTAGCCTACAGCTGAGGATGAACTGAAAACAGACAGACTGAGGGCTTAATTATGAAAGTTGATCATCTCAGAATCTCTCTCGCCCTCAGGTGAAGCTTCTGTACGCTTCACACAGGCTCTATGTGTCCTTTGACTATGGCTGAAGGCAGGTTTCCCACTTGTTCTGAATTAATACACTCATAGATGGGGCAGAAAGACTCCCACTGACTCCCTCCCTCCCCTCGATCCCTCTCTCAGATTTCTGACTTCTTTTGAACAGTCTTAATGGTCTCAACGCTATGAATCGTACTAATTGGGTTAACGGGGCAAACCTTCTCTCCTTCATGGTGTTGTGCGCAGTTGTACACATAAAAAGTAACGGATGTAGTTAAATAAGAACAGAAAGCCTGAGAGAGAGATTAAAATCCTGCTTACTTTCACACCTCCACACATGTGGCCGAATGGGGATTATTGCCTGATTGTCTTTTCAGATGTTGCTAGATGACCCGACAAACACTTCATTTGAATCACACTGAGGCTATAACACCTGCCGATGTGTCACTGACCAAGCTGAAGGAAAGGATACTGCTTTGACACGGATTAACCTCTGTTGTGGAAAACATAAAATACGCACTTATTTGAGTCAACGAGTTAAAAGTTTACAGCAGCTATAATCAATATTTTTTATATGGATCACATGTCAAAGCCACGGAATTTATTATAACCCAACACTGCAGCTCTGCAGAGCTTTATAATGTCTTTTTACTCACTGTTTTCAGACCCGCAACTTTACTGTTTCAGTTCACTCTCAGGGTGTTTTTTTTTCTGCAGTTGTTTTCAGCTAAAAAGCTCTTAAAACTCCCTGCACACCAACAACAGACAAAGTTACTGACCAGCTGGTGAACATAGTGGAGCATTTAGCGGCTAAAGAAACAGAGGTGTTTTTTGGAGAATTGGAAAAATTGGACTAAATATGAATGAAAGATATGAATACTTCCCTTTAAATACCAGTATGTACATACACAGCTGCCTATGGCTTCATGTTCCACATTTGAGTGGAACGTGAACAAAATGCAAATAGTCTCTGTGTGATTATTATTCTTTTTTTTTTTACCACTTTTTTCTCTTTTTTTTTGTTTGAATCAGATCTATCTGCCCAGCCCTATCCCTCCTCATCCTGTGCATCATCCTGAAACTTGCCTCTTTTTCCCCCTGGAACTGCTGCCAACATGTGATTTCACTTATCTTCCAGTGAAATTAGAGTGGAGAGGAACAGACTAATGGTCATCTCCCTGTCTCTACCTCTTTTCCTCCGCTCTCTCCTCACCGTGGCAGGGCTTGATGAAAGGACCTGTATATTTTGCTTTAGTTTCAAATTCCACTGCCCGAAAAAAAAAAAAAAAAAAAAACTGCAGATGTGGGCTGCTCGCCACACCTACACAAAAATGCTGGACTGAAAAAAAAGAAAAAAGAAAAAGAAAAAGAGCAGCAAAGACAAAGAGAGCAGCAAAAATGATCCGTAGCTCTTTCCCTCTTCTTGTGAACACAAGATGAGTTCCTGTCTGTTGCATGATCGTTTTTTTTGGTCTCTTTTACAGGACACACTGTGCCTGCTCAAGTGCTCCCCTGACCGTGGGTATTGAACACTACAGAGATCATGAGCGGAGGACAAGTTTTTCTCATCATCAAAAGTTTGTTTATGCGAGTAGTTTGAGCTTTGAACGCCTCCAGCAATACCTGCCGTCTTGTGTTACCACACCTCCAGAGGGAAGAATTAAGTCATTAGAGTTAATCACTACCTCCGTGACCTGCACGGTTATGGTATTCCCAGATGTGCAAACATGCTGAGCCAACATAGTCAGGTCATCAGTGGAGAGATAACACTAACATGTCAGTCATCTCTGTCCTAACAACATCCTGCTCTGCTTTCTATTGGTCCCACTGAGGGTCTGGTGGTGTCTTCAAGGCACAGTAACGATGATCAGAGAATACCACAGCGCTCTGGGCTCCCTCTGTCATCTCTTCACTCCTTCCTCTCATCCCTTTGGTGCATTTATGAGCCGTAGAGACCAGTGTCCGACATCTGCATCGGCCATTATCCCTCAAGTCGTGGGGTCAAGAGATCCAGAAGACTATTGGAACAATCGGCAGCGGGGAACGGCTGTGATGTGGGATTTAGAAAATGAATGTAATAAAATCGATTCTCGAGATGGAATTTCAGGTTACAAGCAAACACTGGCGTTTGGGCAAAATGTGTTTTTTTATTTTTTTGTTTTTTTTCCAAAAGCATTCAAGTCAAGTGAAATCTCAGCAGGGGGAGATGATTTTGGCTGAGACGATTCATCCCATGAGAAAACGAACAGACAGCCAAACAAGACAGAGCCAATGAGCCATTCATTGGAGCCGGGAGAGTTTCCTATTCCTCAAACGTAAAGAATTTATACACACAAGAGTATACTAAAACATATAGATACTGGCTGAATTATACTTCCTGAATATAAAACTCTGTTTTAGAGATGAACAGGTGAAACAATAAAACTTTTCGGACTATGTGAAGATTTTAGAGGGGTAATACAGTACCTATTAATCCCAAGGCGGTGTGCACGGGACTTTACTAAAGCAATAATCTGTATATACAGTTTAGAGGGTGGTGGCTTTGTTTTTTTACCCTCTCCAAAATTAAAACAATAACTAAAGTGTAAGGGATATTCAAGGTGTAAGTTCATATGCTCTAATATAAGCTACAATTGTTAGCACGTCCAGTTAGCTAGCTTAATACCTACAGTAGTAACCAGAGTAACTGTATTTGAAAATACGAACAATGATCTTAGCAGCTAAACAGGCATATGATTATTATGATTTAAGTCTGATTTTACTTCTTTAAATGATTCTTAACTATAACACCACAGCTAACAATCTGTGCAATGCAACGCTGTGTCTCTAGTTAGCGTTACATGTCTACTACAGTTGTTAGCTTAAACACGTAGCTTTAGCCTCAGTATTTCAGTAGTACAACATGTATGTGGCCGTCTTAAAATATATACTTAAAATCCAATGTACAAGATTTTCGTGTAAAAACAAGTCAGGTGGAAAAATCTAGCTAATTGAGCTAATGTTAGCTGAAGTAGTTAACTAGCTACAGCTGAAAAGTTTTGCTAGCTGTCATTTCAGCTGGCAAATTGAGAGTTGCTGCAGAGAGCTGAGAAGTCTGCTTTGGTCTGCCTTTATCTGAAATCAAGGAGCCCTTGTATTTTGTTTTTTGATAGCTTTACATCATTGTAAACTGTGTGTTTGCCAAAACGTGTAAGGAAAGCTTGACAGAGGGGTGGTTCTTAGCAAATAGTCAGTTGTCGGGTTTGGTAAAACAAAAAAAGTTATTGCATTGCAGCTCACTCTGCTCACTCTTCCTCCAGTAAGCTGCAGCGAGGCCTCGAATGCTCCAGTGCTGGTTCACGGCTCCCCGGGTGTTGTGAGAAAGAGCACTCATGCACTGAAGGAAAACTTAGTGCAGGAAGTACCTCACCAATAGTAACCCCACAGGGATAATAAGATAAAATGGAAAAAGAAAAAAAAAAAAAAAAAAAAAAAAAAAAGAGGGAGGAGAGATAGAGAGCAAAGGACACAGCGAGCGAGGGAAAGCGAGGGGAAGAGATTGTGGAATGGCTGATAATGCTTTCTGCAGAAACTGGCTACTGAATGTTCCTGTAATTGGTGTGATCCGAGAAGTTGGATCTTTCCATTTCAGCTCTCCTCGTCTTTCTTCTCCTCTTTCTCCCCCCCCTCCCCTTCCTTCTTTCCTTCTCCTCTTTCACCTCTTCCTCATCCTTTAACCTACAGGAAGCATGTTGGCACAGCTTTTTTTTTTTTTTTTTTTCAAATTCTCTGTCTCCTTCAGTTAGTAAACCCAAGTCAAAGAGGAACCACAGGGTATGAACAGTAAGACTGAACAAGAACGCAAAACAACTTTGCCCTGATTATTCCAATCAAAATGTTAAGTCAGCACAGTTTTAAATGAGTGCAGAAATTGCCAAGATCAACGTGAGTGAAGAAACACAGGTGGTGATTTCATGATCACCGCCTATGAGATTTTCCACATGGGTTATATATTTTTTTTCACATTTCCTTAATGTTCTGCTTACATAGCCAGTGGTCTGTACTGGCGACCCAGCTGCAGTAGACATCCTCATAGGCTGTGAATGTCATAATCTGTAGGTAGTGTTTGAGATCCTCTCTATAACCTTGATTGATCTATATAAACGTTGCCTGATTTTGGATTTAAATATCTTAAATTTCAAATATGTGCAAATCCCCAGAACAACCCACTCTGACGACACCAGCTGTATTAGTATACTGAAAAGTTTTAGCGCTAACGCAACAACTCCCAGTCTCCCTGTGGGTCGGACTGAGAGGGCCTCCCAGGCATGAGCACCTTTAAGACCTATGGCTTTACAGCTGAAAGAGAAGAGATAAGCTTGCTTAGCGGAGCATAAAGACTAACCTACACACCGCTGTGAGGAGAGGGGCACACCGACTTAGGTGGATTATTCAGCAGCTATATGATCCATTCATGAGCGTCCATGTGTGTGTGTGTGTTAAGCCAAGCGACAACAAGCCACACTTGCCTTCCAACAGTTAGAGAGCTGCACCGAGCGCTAGGGAAGGGGAACGTTTGAAGTTTCCTGTGTGATACCTGAGTTTAGATACTGATACAAAACTTCACCAACTCTACTACTGTGTGGGGGAGTACTCCCCATGTTTATATGTAATACATGACACATGTATCACTGTGTCGTGATGACGTCATGTATGTTACTTATAAGGGGAGATATTATTATCACATTTATGCATCATGTGGATATATGAAGATAAAAGTTTATAACATATAAGAAATACCAATAGTTGTAACAATATAATAATATATGCTAATGATATATATTTAATCTATATACACATTATTAAAACAATATACATATAAAAATTCTATATGCTTTTATGCTTCTTTTATTCATTTGCGTATCTGCAAATGTGAACAAACTTTGTGACTATAGAGGGAGCTGAAATCTCATAAATGTCCCTGAGTGATGTCACATGAGTCAGTGACGGCTGAGGCTGAAGTGAGCCTGCTCCTCATCTCTACTCGATTCGCTACTAGCATAACACACCTGAATCTCTGAGCAAACTGTCAACGTTAGGATTGCATTGTGGGTAATGTAGGCAACCAGGTTGTGGATTAAAAAAGGATGATATCTCTGGTTCTGCTGCATCGATTTTGTTCCTTTGTGTGCAATGCTAAATTGGTGGAGCTGTACAACAACTATGTTTATTTAAAATACGATCTGCAAAAAATGAGCAAAATCCTGACCTAAATTAACAAATCTGATCAAATAATAAGTTTTGATTCGCAATCTGGATTGTGTGAAAAAGCCAATGGTAATATTTTAGGTCGCTTGCCTGCAGCTCTAAGTGGATCTCCTCTGTCCATAAAGGATCATCCAATTCCCAACAAGCTAGCCTGACCTCCGGCTCAGATTCTGTCCCCAATCAAAAAAGCACAACCTCGTCCTTTAATCCAGCTCCATAATCACAAACTCTCCCGTTCACATCAGCCTGGCCTCGCTGGCCTTCAGAGCTGTGTACAGAGTGTACAGAGCTGAGCGGGCACCCTCGTATTACAGCAAATGAATATCTCCGCTGATTAAATCATTAAGGAGCTTTTTTTTTTTTTGACTAGTCCCACTAAAACCCTGTCCTCTAAATTTGCCTCCGTTCCTCTCCCTCTGCTGTAGATCTGGAGTTAGTGGAGGGACGGGGTGGGGTGGGAGGAGGTTAGTGATGGTGGGGGTGGGGATTAACTTGTTTGGGCTGTCCGCAGGCTCAAACACTAAGCGCTCAATCACTCAATCACCGGGATCCACACGCTCTCTGGGACTTAGCCTCACAGATCCCACTGACATTGACCGTGGTTGGACCGCTAAATCTCTCTGCTCCCGGGCTGACCCGCACAGCCGCCGATGATCCCGTATCTCTATCTGTATTGCTGTATTGACCAATTTTCCATCACTTTCAGCAGCTTGCCATGGATGATGATATCAAGCAGAGGAGGGAAGTGGGGGGTGGGGGGTGGGGGTGGGGGGTAGAGCAGGTAGGTGAAGGATTAGAGGCTAGCTCTGTTTAACTGTACTGTAGATTTTTAAAGCACATTTTCTAACTCATACTCAAAAGATAAAAATAAATACCCAGAGGAGACGTTTGATCCAAACTGGCAGATTGTCCGGACTGAAGGAGACTTCTGGGACTCACCAAAGAGCTTTTGCGCAGCATGTTGACACTCACTCTTTCTTCTAAGAAGACCACCACCACCTGTAACAGGCCTTTAAACCCCCCTCCTTTCCTGTCCCCCAGCCTGTTCAGAGCGCTTTGTACTGCCAGAAGCTTACACACTAGTTTCATTAAAAATATTGAATAAAAATATAATAACCTCACTGGTGCCTCACTCCCTCGCCTCTTTCCTTTTTTTCCTGTGTTATTCTTACATTCTCTCACTAAACGGACAGGCCAAAAGGTGTTTCTTACTGAGATGAATGGCGTATGTGTGTGTGTGTGTGTGTGTGTGTGTGTGTGTGTGTGTGTGTGTGTGTGTGTGTGTGTGTGTGTGTGAGAGAGAGAGACAGGGAGAGATTTAGGAGAAACACAGACAGAATATGATAAAAGTCTAGAAGTTCAGCTCTGTGTTAACTTCCTGTCCCTCCAGAGCGCCCATTAATACCACTATCATCACCGCTAACATCATCCCTCCTCTCTCACACCTCATATACCACATATACGCTACAGGAAGGACGTCCATTAAAATAACTGTGTAGGAGATAAGAAGGAAAATTTGTCACTACAGTCTGTGGCCTCGAACACTGTTGTATATCTCCCGTGTGTGTGTGTGTGTGTGTGTGTGTGTGTGTGTGTGTGTATTCCAAATAGGATTCAGCAAATTCTTAATTTCTTAACTGCACAAACATCTTGATGAACGCCACCGGCTGACAAGAAAGTGAGTGTCAGATCACCAGAGATGGACTATGATTTCTGACGTGATCGAATAGTGCGTCTTCAAAACCGGTTCTGAGAGACCTTAAACCAACCCTGACGCTGCTGGGTGCAACGGGGGGGTTGAACCTGCAACCTGCAACCTGCATATTGAGCCGCAGGCAGCCCGTGCCGTGTCATAACATGCCAATAAAATCTTAACATCCATTCAAACCTTTCAGTAAAGACGTGGAAAGATTTTATTATCTGTTATTTGAGTTGATATCAGTATCTTATTTTTAAGTGGATGGTAAATGATCTGCACTTATTAAATATTGCACCTTTCCTACATCACATCAGTACACACATTAATACACTGATAGAACAGCCATTATTAAGCAATTTGGGGATTAAATCAAACAAGTTTTGTTTCCCCCCGGCAGAGAACGGGAGAAACTATGAAGGAATGACACTTCAAAAGAAAATTCTGAAAACTGGTGCCACTTAAGAATAAATCTGTCCACACGAGTGTTTCCTGCATGAGGCCCATTGTTTCAGATAACTAGCCTGCTCCATGCTCCAACACCTATCCATACCAGAGAGCAGATCCCAATCTAACATTGCTGCCGGGTCACTGCACCGCGCACGCACACACACACACACACACACATACACACAATATAGGAAACATCAGGCAATGATTAAGCTAATGTAGCTGTCTAACAAACAGAGAAATACTGAGAGCCATTCAACTTTGTGACAGGACTTTTATTGTCCAAAAGCTTTATTGTCCAAACCTTGTGGAAAAATTGCCTTGATGAGAGTGAACTGTTGATTCAGGGCTCCGGCCAACCGCAGTGAGTAATATAGCCAAGTTCTGCAAGTCTGCCTTTATTTATTTTTGTATTATTAGTGGGTTATTAAATTTTCATTTTATTAACACTGCCTCACTGCTTCACTATTTGTCTTTAAATGTGTATTCATACTTTTATTTATAAGTGTCATTATCTAAACATCTTATCTTTATTAGCCAATAGAAGGTCCCCACTGGGCTTCTTCCTGCTGCTGTGGAGCGCGTTTTAAAATACTTGTTTCTGGAACCGATTTTTCTTGTGGCTTATGCCCATCTTTAAACTGTGAATACATTAAAGACTTGCTCGCTGTTATCAAGGGAATTATCTTGTTTAATATACGTAGCAGTCGACCTCATTTTTGTGCGTGTTGCAGCCTAGTTTTCGGCTGTGAAAATTTAAGAAAAACAAGGAGAAGGAAAAAGAGAGAAATGAAGAGGGAACTAGTGCGAGAGAAGAAATCTTGGAGAGCTGGAGGTGAGAAAAGATCACGTTGAGGGTTTGGAGGAGAAGCAGAGAGATGGAGAGCAAACGAAGCGGTGCTGGTGTCTGTTTTCCCTCTGGCTGGTGATGGGCGACTGCAGCCAGCATAAACACATGCCTTCATGGCTCACACATTTCCTGCTTCACTCCACATCCCAGTGCTGGGCCACACAGGCGCAGGACACCACAACGAGATGTGTGTGTGTGCACGTGTGAGTATGTATGTGTGTGTGTGTGTATTTGCATGCATGCATGTGTGGTATGCATCCTTGTGGTTAACGTGGACTCGCATTGTTTGCACACATCTTTCTGTTATCATCAAAACTCTGTGTGGAAGCATGAACACACACACACACACACACACACAAATCACACTTAAAAACACACATCTCGGCTGAATGTAAAGGAAGATATATTTCATATTGGACTTAGAGGGAGGAAAGAACCAGGCTTATTCCCATCTGATTCTAACATATGTGGTTTAACAGGCATTAACATTATTCATCTCCTTACTTGTTGGCGTATCTCTCCTCCCACGGGCACGATATCTTAATGTGTAGTAGTCTTTCTCTCTCTTTATGGTACATATGTGTGTGTGAGGGAATGTGTTGCATCAGTCTGTTACTTTAAGGGGGAGTGTAACAGCAAGGTTGTCTAATGTGTTGATTCTACACAGCTCCTTTCATCTATAGAGAGCCTCTTTTCATCTATAGCGAGAACCTCCACTATCACCTTTCAGACAAAATCAGGCGGAAAGAGAGATTTAAGACACAATGACGACGGGTACAGAGAAGCAGGGGAGTGTGGGAGATTGAGAGACGAGGGGGTAGAGAGAGAGAGAGAGAGAGAGAGAGAGAGAGAGAGAGAGAGGGAGAGAGAGATAGACTGAGGAGAAAAGGAACCAGACAAGAGTAGAGAAAGTGAGACGGGGGGGGGGTTCAAGGGTCCTCGCTATCCATCATCCTATGGAGACACTTCCCAAGAAAGGACGGCAGTTTTTTTTCTCCAGTTTCTCTGCTTTGTCTTACAAGCAGCGCGAGCCTGCCGCTAATCGGGAAACACATTAGCGGTCAGCTCCAGCTGCATCGCCTCCCGGTCCACACACCACTGCTACATTCCCAGGCTTATTTACGTACGCTTAATTTTAGGTGTTAATTAAAGAAATGGTTGATGGTCGCCATCCATTCCACCAGGAAAGGCCACTTAGCTTCAGAGCAAAGGGGTCACCGAGGCAAGTCGTTCCCTCTCTTCTTGGTAAATTGGGTGTAAAACAGGCCTGGTGCTCAGAGTGTCTGTAGCCCAGAAGGAGATGATTATTTGGGGCTAATTTCACCCACAGTGGGGCTCTGAGTATCCCTAAAGGATCATATAAGGGCCTTATAGACACTATACAGCTCTGCATGAGGTGTCCCTAAAGTCATTTAACAAGACGGTCATCTGGGCATCCCGCTCCCTCGACTGACGACATGTTGAACAGTTGTCTGCTCGTAAATTTGCCTAAAGGAGGAACAAGACGGAGGACGTTCTGCACGTATGCAATAAAAACAGCGCTGGACCTGATTCAGAGGCCGTAAACATGGAAAAAGCACAAAATACATTTATGATGCCTTCAGAAAACCGGTTTATGTGCTGTGTGGCGTCCGAACACTCGTCCCGAAAGAGCCTGGAGAAGTAGGAGTACATTGGGCCTCTGAGACTCCTGCTCATAACCAGTGTTGGGCAAGTCACTTGACAAATGTAACCAAAACTCACCACGTCTTACTCATCGAGAAAGTCGTTATATAACTTTATTATGTTCTCAACAGCGAAAGTGATGTGTAACATTACTTTCATTACTCAGCTCAGTTCTGTCGGAGGTACCTTTAAAGGGCGACTCTACTGATTTCGCAAAGCTGTATAAAACCTTTTGTGGCTCCGGAGAGTCTGATAAATTACCTCAAGTGATGTCACTTGAGTCAGCACCGACTGAGGCTGAAGACGACAAGGAAAATCTGTGGGTGTGGAGTTACAAAGAAGTGAGCTTACCAAACCTCTGTAGCCCCCCCCTCACCTCTACTGGAAGCTAACTCGAGGCTACATTAGCTGCTGCTAGCGTAGCACGCCCAAATTTTAAACTATCCATCGTGAGTCTGACAAACTCAAAGCAAAACACTGTGGTTTAACAAGCAGACTGACAAAGACATGTACTGAAGCAGTCTGTCCACAGAAGTCTCCATCAAAGACAGTGAAGGGTCTGACGTCCACAGAGTCAAAGTGACAGAGCGCAACTGGGATTAATTACTGTAATGCAGTTACTGAATTTCTAATTGTAATCCCTGTAACGTGTTACTGAAAAAAAAAAAAAAAGTAATCGCACACTGCTCACAACACTCCTCACACACACACACACACACACACACACACACACACACACACACACACACACACACACACACACACACACATCTCAACCAGTCTGGCACTGTCTCTCAGCCTGTGTAATCATGTGTAACACCGTGTGTTAAGTACGTTTGCTAAGGTCATTAGTGTACGCAAGATGAAAGCTGATCATCAGCGGGCCTATCAGCTTACATGAAAATGAATATGCGTCACACAATCTCTCTCATGTGACATTTTGTCTTTCTCTACCACCCCCTCCTCCCTCTCTCTCTCTCTCTCTCTCTCTCTCCCTCTCCCTCCCTCCCTCTCTCTCTCTCTCTCTCTCTCTCTGTCTGCTTTTCATTCTGCCTGTAGCCTCTTAATGGCTCAAATGAGGTAATTCTTTTTGGAGAACGTACCGAATAACCCCTGTCACTGCATACGTGTGTGTGTGTGTGTCTTTGCATATCTATGTGCGTATATATACTGTATGTGCCCGTGCATGCATAGAAGTGTGTGAGTGTGTGTGTGTGTGTGTGTGTGTGTGTGTGTGTGTGTGTGTGTGTGTGTGTGTGTGTGTGTGTGCTTCTCCTGTGAGCAATTCAGTGCTGCTGTGAGCTGAGCTGTAGGCTGTTTCAGGCTGCGGTCTAAGTTCAATAAGCCAGGTTTGACATATGCTAGCATTCTGTAAAAACACTGTCCAGTGGTCGGCCCTGCACTCTAACCCTGCTATTATGACTGCTGTGCGTGTGTGTGTGTGTGTGTGTGTGTGTGTGTGTGTGTGTGTGTGTTCCTGTTACAGAGGGAGCAAAAGCAAGAGAAAGAAAAACAGAACAAGAGATGGCAACTAAGAAAAATACAGTAAAACCAGAGCCCTGAGAGGATAGCGTGATTGGATGTGCAGCCCAGAACTAAAAATGTTAAAATGTTCCTCCACAACAACTGAATATGTTTCTGAGGATGTGGACGAAGGAGATATAAAAATATATGTCAGGGTAAGAACAAAGTGCAGAGGAAAGAAGACCAGCAGGTGGCCCCATACGTCTGCATGGGTTATCACAGGTAAAGACAACCGCACCTGATGAGGTGGGCTGCAGAGCTGACTCGTGGTTGTGTCAGTCCTCACATACCCAATGCTTTGTTTTGTCTGCTCAGAGTGCATTGTGGGTGAAGATCAAGTCAATCCAGACGACATTAGTTACAAAAAAAAAACAAAGTGACATTTTTGGTGCTTTAGAAACCAGACTTAAAGAAAATGATCTGTTCTTATCTATACGCTGAGATTACAGTCTAATGTGTTGTTATGGAAAACAGTGCACAACGTTAAACCCTGGATATTGATATGCTGCGTAATGAAATTCAGCAAATGGAAAAAGTGAATTGGTTACGTGGTCTGAGAAACCAGCGATGATGTTAATCTAGAGAATTAACTGTACTTTGCTGTACTGTGCTCTAATCTAATTGACCAGCGAAGGCCATCAGATAAAAAGCCTGTCCTATGAGTCTCCTGTGAGTTAGTGCTCATCTGCCTACCATCCTACCTGCCTGCCTGTCTGACTGACTGACTGATACTCTGCCTTTCTGCCTCTCTATCCACCCACTCCACTGACTAGGAACCTGCCCTACCTGCACGCCTACAGCAACAGATTGTTTGTCTAACAAACCGACTGCCTGCTTAATTGACAGCCTCCTTCCCAACCTTCCAACCTGCCTAACTATCCACTTGTCTCACTTACTGACTACCAGACATCGGCGACACTCTGTCTTAGTGGTGGTTCTCCCATAAAGAGAGTGTCAGCCCGCTTGTCTGCCAGCTTGCTGCTCCCATAAAGACGTAGGAATGAGGGACCAATCTCATTAGGGGAAGATTAGGCCAACATCTGTTTGCTGTCCCGATGCCACTGCTGCTACCGCTGCTGTGGAGCTATGATGAGTGGTAATGCCACTGCCAGGGTATTGTACCAGCTAACATGCACACAAGCACACCCACTTTCCACACAATCTAAGCTGTTATGAGATACTAATCACCGCTGTCATTGGCTTAGAGTGGGAGAGTTAGCCTGACCAAGAGTGTGTCTATGTGTGTGTGTGTGTGTTGTCTTTGTTCTACTGTATGGTCCAAGCCCACAAACAAGTCCCAAAACACCCGAGGGAGATGAGTGACAGACCGAAGACAGAACCCAAACAGCCATAATGTTATGAGAGGGAGAGAGAAAAAGCAACAAGTGAGTACGAGACAGAACCAGCGAGGGCTGGAGGGAGGGATTGAGGGAGAAAGGGAAACACGTGAGGAGGTTAAATGTAACAGAGGGTTTATTGTTTGTGGTTCTTTGGGGAGGCAACGAAGCGAGCGAAGGAGGGAAAGGGAGCAGGACGAGGGGAGGAGACGAGGAGGAGGGAGACAGTGGGAACAGCGCGTTGGCAGAGGCCAGAACGTCAGGCAGAGCCGCTCAGTCAGCCTGCAGCCCGGGCCTCCCCACCAAACAAGCAACGCTACAGTATAATCAGACTAATGCAGCTCAGGAGACGGCCAGCACACTGGAAATCAAACAGCTATGGCACAGGATTAAAGACTGTGCAATAAGGAGGTCAGCTTTCCACACTCAGGCTGCTCACTGACAACACCACAAAAGACAAAACACTGGATGGCCATCGCAGGAAGGATGATGAAATTAAAAAACTCACCAGGTTGCAGGGCAATTTCTTTAAAGAAATAGTTCAACATTTTAGGAAACGCGCTCATTAGCTCGTCTGAAGAAAGTTTGCTGACAAAATCGATACCACTCACATGTCTGTGCGTTTAGTAGGAGCTAGAGGCAGGAGGTGGTTAGCTTAGCTTAGCTTAGCTTAGCTAAAGACTAAAAGCAGGGGGAAACAGCTAGCAGCTAGCCTGGCTGGTCCAAGGTTCAAAAATATATCCAACAACACTAAATCTCACTTCTTAAAATGTTGCATTTCAACTTACTTTAACAAATGAGTTCCCTGTAGCTACAACCACAACATGTTTTTATGTTTATCGTGTACAGATTTAAAAACAAAGATGAGCTGTGGAGGTGCTAGTGGGCCTATTTTTGAAATTTAGACAGAACCACGCTAGCTGTTTCCTCCTACTTCCAGCCTGTATGCTAAGCTAGGCTAACTGACTCATCAGTCTAGCTACATATTTAACACATAGACATAAGAGTGGTATGAATCTTCTCATCTAACCTTTGGGAAATATGCAAATAATATTGGCAAAAAAAAGATTTATTACAAGACAGAAATGTCTCTTCTTGTAAAGTTAATATGAAAAAATGTAAAATCTGAGGATTTCTTCTTCACTCAGTGACTTTAAAGCAATTTGGCTTCTGGCCATGCTACTTTATGTCTGTAGGATGTTTTCCTCTTTAAAATTCACTAAGAAAACAACCCGGCGAGTTTGTATTCTCAGTATTCTTCCTGTAATATTTTTCTATGAGCGCCTGTGCAGCTGAAACGTCCTGGTTCAGTGTGATGGATCAGGACTAGACCCATGTGACAACGGCTAAGTAGGTTTATAGTCTCTAACAAGCATCATATTCCACTGTGACTCAAGGACCAATATGTAGGGAATACATGGAACGTGACACATCACACACACACACACACACACATTTCCCTGTCAGCAGCATTAAGACAACCAACAAATAATGATCTGTGTAGGGGCCGAGTGGTCTCTCTTTCTCTCTGTCTCCCTTTCTAATTCTTGCATTTAGTCGTTTTCTCTCTCTGCCTTTGACAGATTTTAAGTAAATACCAGCAAACAAGCAATTATTCCTGGCAGCCCGGGCCCCTTCTCTCTTCCAAAGACATGCAGCAGAGGGAGAGGGGGTGGATGAAATCACCCTAACAGATGTGATTTAAATCAATATTACATTATATGTGCCTTTAAGTATTGAAAAAAAAAGTAACACAGGGAACCAAACTGAAAAGGGCTCAGTGATGACTGCTGCCCTTCACTTGACGGAATAATTGCTTTTAATACATCAGGGTTTTTCATATTTTAATTTCCTTTTACCCCCTGCTTGTCCTTCTTCTGTGTTCCTCCAGGTCTGAGCAATCCCCCTGATGTTAAAATAATATCAGGGAAAAAAAAAAAAATTGAGCCGAGCTGTCAAACGCAGAGTTTAACACAAACCATCTGGTGGAACGATGGAGGTAAACAGGCGCAAACAGAGCTGGGGCTGGGAGGAAGAGGAGGGGGTAGGAAGGGAGGCAGCTGAGGGAGGAGAAAAGAAGCAGAGATCTTGAGAGGGGAGATGGGGTGAGATAAGCCGAATGTTATGGAGGAGGAGTTGGAGTAATGGGAGATAGAGCTGGTAGGGAAAAAAAAAAAAAAAAAAAAAAAAAAAAGAAAGTAGGAGAATTTGGATGCGAGAGAGGGGAAAGGTGGAGGATGAAGAGGAGGAGGCGGAGAGACGGATGATTGGGAGGGAAGGGAGGGGGGGGTGGAGAGGGTGACAAATATGTAGTCTGGGAACAAATTAAGGTGTTGCAGTCGAGACTTGACAGAAGGAGAGGAGGAGTGGGAGCTTCAAACACTCTTCTGTGTTGTATCCATTATAACAGAATACGGGACAATAGGAGGGCTTCATTCCAAAACGCTATAAAACTATTCTGAATTGAAAAAGTTAAAGTTAGCTCACAGTGATTGTCACTCTGCTCCCTTCACTAAACACATCTAATTAAAATCTAAAAACTTCCAACTGTTTCATGAAAAGTGTAAGACAATGATCTATTGTTGCTGGTGATGAAGGCGATATCTTATTAAGGTTTAAAGCTGATATATATATATACATATATAATGACCTCAGTTAAACATCAGGACACATGCGGCTCATCTTTTGATTTTCAGAGCATTTACATTTAAAGCATTTGGCTCACAGCATGCAGCTTCATCTCAGCAACAATTCTGCAAATTATATTATAAGAATGTTTAAAATATTCAATGTTGGTGTTTAAAAAAAAAAGAAAGAAAATGTGGAGTTTTGGCCACGAGTAGTGCTGTGGAGCGCACGAGGAAAACATTAAGGCTCGGGAAAATTCATAGTTTAGTTGGTTTGCAACGGGACGCAAACTCCACTCTCCTGTGTGGAGGTCGGATATGCTTCATGCCCAAACACCACCCCAACCAACATCCTGCACACAGTGCACACTACTTCCTCCCTTGATTCCCCCAAACGTGGCACATAACCCCCCCAAACGTGGCACATAACGTAAATTGTAAATCGCTAGAGATACAAGGCTGAACTGTAAGACATGTCCTCACCGTATGCTTGTCTCAACATCAGGAAAATCGTAGGTCGTTTTTGTTTTCGAAAGAGCATATTAAAAACACAGAGGAAGAATATAAGGGAGAGGAGTTCAGGGTGGAAAGTAGGAGTATAAGTTCAGAGGTATCTTACCTTTTGTTGGGACAGCGGCACGGCAGCAGCAGAAACATAGAAGAAGAAAGGAAAAAGACGTATATTAGCATCATGGTTTCACTAAACACAGTGAACATCAACGATAGCATGTTAGCATTGTCACTGTGAGCATGTTAGCATGGTGACATTAGGATTTTCAAAGCGCTGCTTATGCCCAAGTGCAGTGTCACAGAGCTGCGAGCATAGCTGCAAACTCTCACTCTTGTTTTCTCTTGTGGAGGGAAAATGTTGGCAGGTAACTGATTGAGGCTGAGTGTGTTGACATTATCTTTGTTAGTACTTTTCACAGACCGGAAACAAGACATCTCCTCGCTCTCCACCCTGTGTTTGTTAGAAAAAGGCTCCAGCGACTCAACAACAAAGGAGAGAAGGATTTAATAAATGAATAAATGAATCATCACACAGGTGCAGAGAGCGCCTCGGTGCAGTCTCGACTCAGCTCAGTAGCACCCTGTTTCATGATGTCAGTGACCACCCCCCCCACCTCCCTTCTCCCTGTATATTCCTCCTTGTGGTGGCATGGCCCCTGTCAGGTGACACGGGAGCTGATGAGGCCTGACAGAGGGTCAGCGACCTCACTTCCTACTCTAATTGGTCCTGGGTGATAAACCGCCCCCCCCCGGGACTCGGGGAGATGTGGGTTTTGTGGAGCAAGGAGAAGCGAGGAGTAGTGGAGTGGGGTGAGTAACTGAGGTCTAGCGAGGCCTCTTCTAACTCAAGCATTTGGTAATGCGCTAATTAATTTTAAGAGTTCGACATCCCCCTTTCTGGCCCTCACTGGAAACAGATGTTAAGCAGAGGGGGAGGGAGGGGGGAGGGAAAGGGGGGGTGGTGGTGGTGGGTGATACAGCGAACGCTGCCTGGCGAAACCCTGATACAGATCTCCAGAACAGGAAAAGAAAAGAGAGGAGAGGGTGACAGAATAACAGAGAGAAATAATGTTCCAAAGGATCTGAGCCACTTTGCCCCCCCCCCCCCACCACACACCCCCCTCCCCCTTTGACAGGTGAAGCGGATGACAGTGCAATTTCACACCTCGCTGAGCGCACGACAGATTCTTCTGTGTAAGCGAGGAGGAGAACAAAACATCCTCCTGAGAAGCTGCGAACGTGCCCACATGTAAAAACACACACACACACACACACACCCAAACACACACCCAAACACACACCTAAACACACACCTAATCACACACGCACACAGAAGCAAAATGCAATAGAATGTATTCTAGTTAATACTTGTGGGTTCCACCCTGAGACAAAACATAATGGCCTATTCATGAGATATGTGTGCGTTTACAATGACACGTGTCACTGAAACAGAGAAGAAGAGGAGGAGGGGGGAGGGAGGGGAGGGAGGTGCGGTTCAAGGGGCATTTGTAACTTAATAATGATACAGTGGGGATGGTGTGTGTGTGTGTGTGTGTGTGTGTGGGTGGGGGGGTGAGGGGGCAAGGGGGTGTGCGACATACAACATTCAAATGTTAAGTTGTCAGCAGCGAGCGCAGGATGACAGGAGCAGGAGTGTTTTTGCCTAATGTGTCAGGGGGATCTGGAAGTGATCTGTGACATGAAAGCAGGAGGGGTAAAGCGTGTGTGTGTGTGTGTGTGTGTGTGTGTGTGTGTGTTGGTGGGGGGTTGGGGTTGGGGAGGTCCAGGGAGGCCCAGTTGTTGTAACCTCTGACCTTTCGGCACGCTCCAGGGCCTCCCAGAAGCCACTTCAAATGCACCCTACATGGGAGCCCCCCGTGCCACAGAGAGACAGAGGGAACGAGCGGGGAGGGCGCGATTCAGCTGTCATCGCTGTCACAGAGCTGCATGCTCACCAAAACAAGTACACTATTTGTTTCTGCTTCTGTTTCTGTGACTGTTTTAACCACAAGTCAAGAGCTGCATTTTACTTTAGTCCCTGGAGGAGGAGCTGCTCCATACATCCATACATACACACACACATACATACATCCATCCTGACACTGGTTTAACTTATCCTCATATGTGTTTCAAGAAAATAAAGTGATCATTGATAACAGGTGTGAACATCTGGAGTGCTAAACAACATCAGAGTCAGTCAGACACCGCTCCAAAGAGACAAGAAAAAAAATGTCAAATTAACAAAATAATCAAAAGAAATGTAATGTAAAAAAACAAACTAACTAAAAAGCCGTACTTCAGAATAAAATATTGTACTTTTAACTTGACAGCTGAAGTCACTATTTAGTCTGCAAAATCGAATGTTTAACAAAACAAGAATAAAATAGGACACAAAGGGGACAGAGAAAAAAAAATGAAATAAAGAAAAATGTAATTCTTTATGAGATGTTTGTTAGTGCTGTTCGGTGCCTGAGGAAGATGCGACTGATTAAAACAATGCACAAAAGCAGTGAATAAAAAGAAAAGATTCTCCTTTTAGATTTATCTGCTGTTTACTCCAGCACCTGTTTGAGTCTTCTTTGAAAGTGCTTCCTTTATTTTCCTCCAAAATTCAGTAAGACTCTATATTTGAAAAATTAAAAATACATTTCCGTGATTTCTGAGACAAAGTCTAGCTGCACGACACGACTGTCCCAGTGGCAGATCAGTGGATTTAAGAGGTTAATTCCACCTCAAACACTCCTGCTGTGCACTTTCCCTAAGGTCACGGCCCTAATCAGTCTCTGTCTCTTCCTCCTCTCCCTCTTCTTTGTCTCCCTGCTCTGGGAAGGGACTCTCCCCACGTTGTGGGACAGATTCCACACACATACGCATACAAACCCACCCCAGCCCAAAACTCTCCACCCAGCTCCCCTTTCTTCCTCGCTGCCCTGCAGAGCATTAGACGTCAAACAGCAAACTCCCACCTCAACGTCCTTCTCCTCTCCGTTTCCCTTAGCGTGTGTGGTCTGATTAGTCAGGCCGCTGCGGTTTAGCTCTGACCCAGGGAGTATGTAGCGCAGGCACGGGTGTATGTGTGTGTGTGTGTGTGTGAGTGAGTGTGTGTGTGTGTGTGTGTGTGTGTGAGAGTGTGTGTGAGGGTGGGGGCATTTCGATAATGGTGATATGGTGATGTGCCAGCATAAGTAAACATGATATCATCTGTGAGCCGTCAACCTCCAGTGAGAGAGCAGACCCTGAGCTGAGTTGTCATGCCAACCCCGTCCTGCACCACTTGATCCCCCAATTCTTCTCATAGCCCCGCGGCTATTTCTGACCTATGTAAAAACCACCTGACAGTTGATGGGAATCTATCATCAATCTTGTTGACTGACTGACTGCGTGCACACACACACACACACACACACACACACACACACACACACACACACACAGCAAACATATACATCGACGTCCATAAAATACTCCATGCACAATATTAAACCGGTACACATAAGGGAATTCCCTTCCAACTTTAGCCTCCTACAACAGTAGCACACACTTCCAAGAGACTGAGGGCGGAGGGAGTGTTGCTCATTTACTTTGGCTGTGTCAGCAGGCAGCAGCCACCTTGGCCAGACTGACTCTTCCTGGGTCTCTCCTGGCCCAGGCAGCAGTAACAAAGCAGCAGCAGCTCCAGACAGAGACAAACCAGGCGATGAAGACAAGAGAAAAAAGAAAAAAAAAAAAAAAAACACACAGTGGTGGAAAGTAACTAAGTAACTAAGAGGGCTACACTTACTCAAACACTGTACGTACCAACGGTTTTGAAGTGCTTGTATTTCCATTTGGCATTACAGCTTTATCCACCACACCAAATCATTGGCAGGGGAAGTGGAATAGCCATATATGTTAGATCTTGTTTTCCTGTCACTGTTTCAAATGCTGTTATGACGCCAAAAGGCTTCGAATTCATTGCTTTGAAGACAGAATTGGGTTCCAGTAATTTAATCACAGTGGTGGGGGCATATAGGTCATCTCTCTTGATGAGATGGCAGACTTGCTTTCCTTTATATGCTAACTCTGAATTGGTGATTTTAACTCTGATTGGCTAATAAAAGTTTTGAATTATTTTAATTATTTGTAGGAATCTTGATTTATCTCAGTTGATTATTCCCCTAACCAGACCAAAAAAAACCCAATTAAATCTACTTTAATTGACTTAACTCTATCTAACAGACCAGATAAAATTGTTGCTTCTGGACTTCTTGACCATTTTCCTATAGCCTGTATTATCGAGTTGTCATTAAAAGAAATTTTAAACACCTACCCCTAGATGAGAATCACTGGATTACACAACCAATAACTGTGTATATAAAGTATAATATATATAAATATATATGTATAATATAAAGTGAGTAAAACTAGCTCCACCTCAACCAGCTACCACAATAAAATACTGTTACTGCATTGATGCTCGAGTATTAACAATCTTATAATATCATATAACAATGTTTCAGTCACAGGGGCCACTTTTATTTTACTTTTGATACTTTAAATACATGAAGCTGATAACACTTAGTACTTTCCATCAAGCAGGACTGCTGAACTTCTACTTCTAAGTGAGTATTTGTTTATTGTGTTATTGTTACTTTTACTTAAGTAACTGTTTATAAAATTTCTTCCACCGATGCAGAAAGCAGATGAAGAGAAGAAGAGGCCAGAAGCCAGCCACCTACTGGGCTGTGTCCCTGTTTG
Source organism: Seriola dumerili (assembly GCF_002260705.1). Lineage (NCBI taxonomy): Eukaryota > Metazoa > Chordata > Actinopteri > Carangiformes > Carangidae > Seriola > Seriola dumerili. The sequence continues at coordinate 1,474,853 of NW_019174368.1, forward strand.
TAGTTTCTCTGCACAATTTGAAAAACACCAGTTTCTGCAGCCAAAGATTAAAAACAGGTCATTAGTGCCGGGCCGACTAATACAAGAGCTGAGCCGGAGTAAAAAGAGGGAAGGGGTGAAAGTTGGTCTTGACAGCATATGATCGTGATGATGTTATTGCACTGTTGGCTTAGGTAGTGGGAGGGGGAGGGGGTGGCTAAGGGGGCTGTGGTGGGGGTGGGGGGTGGTGGGTTGTAGGCACTTAGTCCTTCATTTCCTGTGAAGGCACGCTAGAATTCAGCAATGTGCCGCAAATGTCTCACAAACAACTGCTGGCCATATTGGTGATCACAACTGGCAACATTCCTCAACTGGGTTGATTTGGGTTTGACACTCAACAGATTGAGCTGTGTGAGTCTCTGTGTGCTCACCATCGCACATGTTCTAACTGTCATACCAGTCATCTGCTCCGCGCTCTCTGCATACACTGGGCACACACATAACACACACACACACACACACACACACACACACGCACAGAGTGAAATATTGACACAAGCTGCTGGGAGCCTGGCTATTTTGTGCAGCAAAATGCAGGAAAGGCCTCGTCTTTCAATCATTCAAATCTTGGCCTCCCTGGTTCTGTTTTGGGTAATGTCTTTGCTGCTTTCGATGGCCTGAATGCATAACACATGCTGAACGTGTGCGCTCATGCACGGCAATCTGGATAAAGGCATCGCATGTTGTTCTGCATGCATTAAGTTCGCAGGGGCCCGGGATGATGATGATGATGATGATGATGATGATGATGATGATGATGATGTACACTCTACAAGATTTAGAGGAAACAGGTTTTCAGCCTGTACCTCCAGATTATCAGTTTCTCTATAAATGCAGGCCCTGGAGAATATCCCAGCGACCTATAATGACAGACACCATGAATTCTGGAGTCAATGAGCCTAACAAATGTTAACAATGCAGCCCCTCTCGCTGTCGCCCCCTTTTCAGCCCCCAACCGCCAGGACCATTGTAGCAATTAGTATAATGAATGTGGTTTTGCTGGTAGGTAATCACATACTGTATGGCGCAGCCCCCTCTCTCCACATACAGGCGCTCGGCTATGAATGCTTTGGTTTCATTACAGTCCTCCCCTCAAGGGAAAAAAAAAAAAAAAAAAATCCACTCACTCCCACTTGCTTTCCCTCTCTCTCTTTCTCTTCCTTGCAAGCTCGCCTCCTAACTCCTACACCCTTCCTTTCCGCTTCGTTCAAATCTAAACAAAAGACACATCTGGTCTGTCTCTTACCCCCCTTTTCTCCCCTCTCGCTTTCTTTCTCTTTAACTCCCTCCTTGTTTCTTCTCCGGAGTCTTTTTCAACTGTTTCTATCAGCATAAGAGCAGCACTTTGTTGGTGGGAAGAGCCGGGTGAAGGAGCTTTGTTAGAGGGTCAACCACTCGACTTAAGACTGTTGCCGGAGTCCAGCTCTCTGTGAAAGACGACCACTGTATCCCACAACCTCATGTATACAAACTTCTAACCAACTGAACACTGATCTGCCTCTGTAGAGTTCTCAAAACCTTAAGTATCCAACATTAGTAAACTACAACTGTGGTTCCCAAACTTGTTTTTGTCTCATGTACCCCCACAGCCTGTCAGATGAACTCAAGCAGCTCTTCATTAACACAACACTCACCATGTTCCAGATGTGCTCATCTGAACTCATTTAACTCGATTAGTTTACACTATTAACTTTGTAAAAGTAGCATCATTGCAATATTTTTATTTCAAGCAATTGAGATGTCAAAATTTAGTTCTGTTTGGTCAAGGTTGCATTCATACTACTAGCTAACCATTTCAACGGTTCACCCATAACCTTTTATTATCTATTTTTTGATCTAGCCATTTCGACAAAATTTTTAAAAGTCCCATATTGTCTGATGTGAGATTTCCATGTGTTCTTTGATTATAAAGCACGTCCTATATTAATACTGTGAAAGTATCAGAGCGCTCAGTCCACAGAGAAATGAACTGTATTCAGAAACGGAGCCTTAAAACGAGCTGTCAGGACGTCCTTAACTTTGTGATGTCACAACAAAACACTCACTGCTCTCAGCCATGCCCCAAGCCCCGCCCACCTGGACCCACCATCCCACCTTGCAGGGTCTGTTTTCTCTGAGTGTTTACCTGCAATATACTATATTTTCATTTGATCACTCAGCCAATCAGAGCCAATTGGCTCACTGACCACAAACACCTCAAATAAAACACAGAAGAAGAGTAAAATATGGACCTTTAACCGCTGAGCCTTTTTCTGCTCGCTTGCTTAGTTCCCACACACTTTCAATTGCAACATGTTCAGTTGTAACAGCCGACTCAATATGTGGATATATATATATTTTTTTTAATCAAATCATAAATTATTTGAATTGCTCCCCAGTCCTTCCACGTACCTCCTGGCATTTGAAGGAGTATCCACTGGGGAATCACTAAACCACAGGATTTTCTAAACCCTCCTGCTGATGAAGCAAACGGTGCAGAAAGCAACAGAAAAGTGGAGCTTCAGCAGCAGCTACATCTGTTCAAACTGTGTCACAAGCAGAAATGGGACCGTGTTGCTGCTCAAATTTAGAACTATTGATTATCTTCTCAAAAGATAACCTCCTTCATCCGTTGTGCCTAGTCAGGGCCCTCAGGGAGTCTCCGGTCTCCACCAAGCCCACTGACACCGTCTCACACACACACACACACACACACACACACACACACACACACACACACACACACACAAATGGACCTGCAAGTGTGCAGAGCAAGTGTAAAAAAAAGTGCATTGTCATCTTTATGTGGGCGATTACTGCTCACCCACAGATGTGAAGAAACGTGCATTTTTAGGTGTTTAGGTGTAGAAATCGACATCTGTGTGTGCGTGTGTGTGTGTGTGTGTGTGATCTTAAACCCTTCATCCCCATAATCACATACCAAACACTCAGACTGAGTATTACATCTACTTCACGGTTAAATGATTAAACTGTCTACCTGCCCTTCACAACAGGGTCAGCATGACTCACAAACTGCTTCACTTTTGCCCCGTGAGCTGAACTCTCAACAAACATCTGGACCCAAGGTGCTATTGTCAAACAGCAGTCCTCTTCTTCTGCCTTTTTTTTTTGTTGCTTTGTCTCTCTCTCCCCCTTTTTTTAACCCCTTTTCTTAACCTTATATCTCTCTTTTTCTCACTCTCTTCCCAGCTCCATTTCTCTTGATTTCTCCCTCCCTTGGTTTTATATAGAAAAACATTCCTGGTGTTCTACTCGGCTCCAGTGAAACCTGGTGCTTATTTTCAGTGCCCTAAATTGATAGCAAATGTGAAGACAGATCCCTCCTCTCGTTCACTTTTCCCTCCCTCCATTCCTCCACCCCCCCCCACCC